>NC_041392.1:21783155-21815359 GCF_002162155.2 Triticum dicoccoides | reverse complement strand
CGCCGCGCCCGTCCCCGTCGTCGCCCGCCGTCGCCCGTACGCCGCCGCCCCACGCTCGTACACACACACATACACACACACACACACACCACACACACATACACACACATACACACACATACACATTCTTTTACTTATTTTCTATTTTCTGTTGTTTAGATTAATATTAGATAAATTACATAGATAAATGTTAGAATGTTAATGTTAGATGAATTATATGGAAAAGATGTTAAATATTAATGTCAAATATATTTTACATGAATTAGAACAAGTTGAACTAGTTGAATTAGTATAGCTAGATATTAATTAGGTATATATATGAGATTTGAACTAGTTTATTTTTAGTATGAAAATTAATAGAACAAGTTTATTTTTAGTAAGAAAATTTAGGTATATGAGATTTGATGATCTAATCAAAATATTACTATATAGAACTACCTACTTTATTTTAGTAAGAAATTAATAGAACTAGTTTAGTTGAATTAATAGAACTAGTTTATTTAGTTGAATTAATAGAACTAGTAAGTGTTTAATATTTCACCTATATATGAACATATGTTAGATATTAATGTCAAATATTAGATGAATTAGATATAAATTATATGTTAGATATATATTTAATTTAGTTATATGAGATTTCATTATCTAATTAACATTTTATTATATAGAACTAGCTACCTTATTTTTAATAAGAAAATTAATAGAACTAGTTTAGTTGAATTAATTAGTTGAACTAGTTAGTTGAATTAGTTCAATTAATTATGTATATTTTTCGTAAGTGCTTAGTTGAATTAGTTCAATTAATTAGTTGAACTAGTTGAATTAACAGAATTAGTTGAATTAATAGAACTAATAAGTGTTTAATGTTTCACCTATGAACATAGGAATGTCGTCTGACAACGAACACGATTTGATTATGTGCGAATACTGCGAAGACCAGCGCGGTCTGTGCGGCAGAAACTTTCTAGTTGATGATAGACGCTTCAGCATCAAGCTGGATGAGAACTTCGAAGTGGATACAGTAAGTCATAATGACAAGTCTTTTTTCGTAATTAAGCATGACTTATGCTTCATTTGCTTCAACTTTTAATTTTAATTTTCACTATTCTACTAGCGTATTCCCTGCCATGCAAGAATTTTTGTCTTGGATAAGATATGTTTCAGTCCTAACGAAACTATGGAGGTAAAAAGAGTTTACTTGAAGACCGAGCATGGTTATACCTTCAACGTTAAATTATACAATGCAGACACATACACCTATTTTGAATGCAAAACTTGACAAGCACTATGCAAGGCTTATGCATTTGAGCTTGATATGGTTATCACCTTTGATATTCGCACGGAAGATGATATTGAAGGTAATAGAGACATCTGCAGGGTCGATGTGCAGACGCCTCCAGTTCTACCATTATGTGAGTTTCTCAACCATATTTATGTCTTCGATATGAGATTATTTGAACCAGTTGAATAATTAATAGATCTCAATTTATATTGACAGCTTACTTCCAATCAAGCAAACATGTCCGGCGCTTGGTAGACAGGACCGTCCATTGTCCCAGGGCTGAACTAAACTGCAAGGAGACAAGTCATTATGTTTCATTGCTTGAGGATCTTGATGCTGTCAAGAAAAATTTCTTTCCTCCACTTAGAAATGTTAGTACTCAAAACGTGCGACCAATAGTGTTCGTACTGAACTACGGTCACATATATTTAGGAAAGACGGTGAGATTTCTACTATTTCTCCTCAGTGCATCTTTTGCATACATTATTTTTTAAGCTAAACTTCATTGCTAAGTATGTTACTATACGGTGTTCTTCAACAGGGACTCCCGATGAATGTTGTGCCTGATTGGATCGAGACTAAATGTACCATGAATATTGTTAGCTTACGGCCAAGATATCATACAATGCACTTTAGTGCATTTAGGATTTCTAATAGCGAGGAATGCTTAATAGTAAAAGACTGGAGCAAAATTGTGAACGATCACAGAGAAGTACTAGGGGGCAGCAATCAGAAGCGCAACCCACGATTAGGAGACAGGTTTATCTGCATGCTCCAATATGATAAATCAGCAAAGCTATACATGTTCTATGCTATTTTACCTGAGAGAGAGCAGCAAGAGTGATTAATTAGCTAGTTCATGCTCTTAGTACTTGTCCTCTCATGTCTGTGTTCTTCGTCCTGAACTTAATCTCAAAGAGTGATTTGCTTTTGTGGTGTTATGAACGCTTATAATATCATTACCATGTTGAACTCAATGATATCTTTGCTATGAAAACCGTTGGTGATGATATATATGATGCAAGAGTTTTTATATTAATTAATATGATGATGATGATGAGTTATTATATCATTTATGAAAGAAGTTGCATATTAGTTTCAACTGGATGGATTCTAGCTAAGTGATCAAGTATATGCCATATCCATATTACCTCGATCACTTAAGTAGGTGATCAAGTATATATAATATGGATATGACACATACTTGATGACTTAGTTAGGATCCATGCATCCAGTCAAACTAATCACCTAATGATTTAACAACTCATTATAATGTAAAACAATCACTAAATTAAATTGAAAACACAAAATTAAAGTAAAAATAAAAAATAAAACCAAAACACACCCAAACATTTAGTACCGGTTGGTGTTACCAACCGGTACTAATGTCCTACGCGCCCACGGAGCTGGCTCGTGCCACGTGGTTGCCCTTTAGCACCGGTTCGTGCTGAACCGGTACTAAGGGGGGGGGGGGCTTTAGTGCCTACAATTTAGTGCCGGTTACCGAACCGGCACTAAAAGGCCTTACGAACCGGTGCTATTGCCCGGTTCTGCACTAATGTAATGGTCGAAGTAGTGGCGGTGCCGACGATTGTGTTGGTACTCCATCATCGAATTCATGATGGCTCGCCATCATTTTCCTAATACCGACCTGCCACCGCTGCTGCCACCAGTATGCACTGTGGATAGCATTGCTGTGCCGTTCATCCCATCCGTGGACCGTGTAGCGTATGTGTATATGTCCATGCACTGCCAGCCTCTAGTTTCCTTCCTGCTGATCCGAGATTTTTGGATTGGTCGGTTTCTTGGTCCTCGGCTCCTCGCCATCCTTCTATTTCCGCCATGTGTTGAACGTGGAGCCACTGGAGATCGAGCTACCCCGTAAAGAATACCCCTTAACTAGTGATTTCGGTGGTAATGATACACCACTAATGTCACTGAAACTAGATCGTAAGTTAAGAGTCACCACCGATGGGAAGGGAAGACGAGGGGTCCTCTTGGATCAGGCAGGTCGATGTTCTCATTGCCGAGTAGTGCCAGTTCTATAGGTAACTTCCACGGCGAGGACAAGGGGTTGAAGAAAAGGAATCACTATTTATGTTTGTTCCCGGTCCGCTGATCTTATCTGAGTACCATGGTTTGTGCTCAACGAGTCACCATTTTGCTGAAATGAATTTAGTGTGCCAAAGTTGTGCGTCTGGATTCTAATTTGTAATAACTTTACATCTTAATAATATTGAAACTGAAACTTTCTTGTGTTACTAGTTTTATTATAGTTGGAGTGCTCCACCCGGTGTGCCCTCTGCTGACAATTCCGGAAAAACCCATATTTTTTTGGGAAGCGAAATAGTAACTTATTTACCGATTGAAAGTTAAAGAAGAAAAAACAGTCAAACAAAGAAACAACAAACACCCATACGCACTTGTCATTACATTCATTAACCCTTTATTTACTACAATACAATATGTTCACCTGATCACTTCTGTGTACATTACATGCCTATGCATTATGTTTTAGGATACATTTTCTTTATCTATCATGGGAGTTACAACGGCTAAAATCATCTCATTGATCTGCCTAGTCATCTTGCTTCTTCATCACTTGGAACGTTAGAACCCTCTTATCGTCCGCAGCATCGATGGAGATTGTCGAGCCTGCACAGGCTTCTCCATCGACCAGCATGTCTGAGAGAATCGTGGTCACGTGATTCTGCACCCACCTTCTTATGGGCCTTGCACCGTCCACCTACGATCGACGAAGCGTTAAAAACTGGACAATGGATCTTCATCCTGTGATCGTTATGAAAACTAAGCTATATATTATATACTCACCGGGTCATGTGATTCTGACCAAATGACATCTAGGGCTGCATCAGTTGCAAGTACAGAGACACCCTTGTTAGCTGCCGTTGCAGCAACATTCTTCATCTGGATTTTCACAATCTCCCTCAAGTCACCATGCGAAAGTGGCTCAAATATCACAACCTGACTTAGTCTATTGATAAGTTCAGGCTTGAAGCGCTTCTTAACCTGCATGAACAGTCATTTGTAAGACGATCATTGGCTTGCCCACCGAGGACGTTACAATACATAGTTGGGATTCACGAACCTGTTTCATGAGAAGATCTCTTTCAGCTTTGATTGTATTTTTCTCAGCCATTCTCGATGTTAGGTGCTCTGCTCCTAGATTTGATGTCATAATGATGATTGTGTTCTTGAAATCTACGACCTGCCCTTTGCCATCGGTCAACATACCATCGTCAAGTAGTTGAAGAAAAACCTTGAGTACTGAATCATTTGCTTTGTCCACTTGGTCGAAAAGGATAACACTATATGGGCACCGCTTGACTTTCTCGGTGAGTTGTCCATCTTCTTCGTAGCTATAGAAAATCAACTAAATTTGTGAGATATGAGTGCCGAGAAACAAGAAGTGTGCAAAAAGTCTAAGAATCAAACCTTCGAGATCCTCCGATGAGACGTGTCACAGATCCACTCTGAGCATATTCCGACATATCAAAGCGAATCAATGCTTTCTCGCTGTCAAATATCTTCTCAGCAAGGGCTTTAGCAAGTTCTGTCTTTCCGACGCCAAGCGAGCCCAAAAAGAGGAATGCACTTATTGGTTGTTCGGATTGACCAAAGCCAACCCTAGAACGTAGGACTGCTTGCGCAACCAAATTAACAGCTTCATCCTGGCCAACAACACGCTCATGCAATTTTTTCGCTAGGTGGATCAACTTCTCCTTCTCCTCTTGGTCAAGTGTAGCGAGAGGAATTTTAGTCCATCGGCTCACAACCTTCGAATAAAATTTTGATGTAACAAACACATCACATTATTAACATACGTGAATCTTCGTAAAAAGTAAAACATATGCAAATTAAGTATTCATATATATGTTTATTTGGGACTTACCCGTGCTACATGTCCAGGGCTAACAACAATTTCCGCGGTCGTTTGTTTGTCCGCGTGCATCTTTGTTGTGGCGCATGCCTCATCCATAAGGTCAATTGCTTTATCAGGGAATTTGCGGCCTGACAATGATCAAATACATCAATTAATTATCTTCAACATAAATAAACAATCGTATAGTTTCCATAATTAAGTGATGGATACTATAAGAGTAAACTGAATACTTGACGTATGTATATGTACCTGTAATGTAGCGGGCAGCGAGATGTGCAGCGGCTACAAGAGCATCGTCCTGGATTTTTATGCCATGGTGCTCTTGGTACCTGTGCTTCAGCCCCTGCAGGATGGCAATGGTCGCATGCACACTCGGCTCCTCGACGACAACCTTCTGGAACCGACGCTCAAGCGCTGCATCCTTCTGGATGTACTTTTGATACTCTTCGGAGGTGGTGGCGCCCACGCAACGGATGCGGCCGCGGGCCAACGCCGGCTTGAGGATGTTGGCGGCATCTATGGGGCCTCCTTTGTCGCCGCCGGCGCCAACGACCATGTGCATCTCGTCGATGAACAAGATGACCTTGCCTTCCGCCTCCTCTGCCTCCTTGATGACGTCCTTGATGCGCTGCTCAAACATGCCGCGCCAGTGCGTCCCGGCCATCATGGACCCCATGTCAACCTCCACGATGCGCGCGCCGACGAGCGTTTCGGGGACATTCCCGGCAGCGATGCGCTGTGCGAGGCCCTCGACGATGGCCGTCTTGCCGACCCCCGCGGGCAGAGGATGCAGACGACGCGGTCGATCTCGTCATCACGGCCGATGACGGGATCAGCCGCGGCGGCGTCCAAGGTCCTGAGGCTGCCGGTGGCGTCCAAGGGCTTGATGCCGAGGAGCTCGTTGTAGGCGAGCCTATCGTGGTGGTCCTCGAGCAAGGCCCACGTTGCCCAGGTGACAGCAACACTAGCAACGGCAGATGCCGCGACGAACAACAAGCCTTCGGGGCAAGACCAGGACGACATATTTTCTGACCCAACTGAAGAAGAAGGCGACCAAAAATCGGCCCGATCCGATTCGATATTGGACTTGCCGCACAACAATCTTTTTTTTTTGAACACTGCCGCACAACAAATTAGTCTACCTGTACTGCTGGTCGATCGATGTGCCGCGGTCGATCACGTATTTATACGCGGGTAAACCATAGATTGTCGATCCGACTCGGTATAGAACAATTACAAGGCCGGGAAACTAATTGAACTAGAATTACATTTCCGTCTTTTTTAAACACCAATATCCCTCTTGTAATATAAGGAGCGGACTAATTTCCAACTGACCGCTCATTAGTAATAGATCCGAACGATACGCGACGGAGCATACGCACATGTAGCCCAAGAAATTTTTTAGCCCGCGCGAACTCCCCTCTCCTAATTAGCTTCAATTGATTTAAAAGTATGCATGCATGCATGTGAGACACATGCTGATGTCAGCAAAGATTTCAATAAAATTTAAAATTTAAAATATTTTCTAGCTCAAACCATTGTTCTGATTGAAAAACTGTTTTGACATAAAAGACTCGTCGCGACGAGACTTTCGAAACTACATCTCATATTGATATATTCTGACGAATTTTTTTTCCGAGTAAAAAGTTACCACGCGTCTGCTACGCAAATTATCACCATGTTAGTTGTGGGCATAAAAATGATTCCTCCACCCTTCTCTTCACATCCACATGCCTGCATGCATTAGAGCATCTCCAATAGGCGCGCCAAACTAGCGCCACGTCGCAAAATTCCCCGTTTTAGCGCGCGCGCAACCGGAATAGTTGCACCAGCGGGTGCACGAAAACAGCGCGCGCGACATACATAGTCCAGCGCGCGGGCCAAAACTCAATCACGCGCCGCTTATTTGCTGCGCCCGCTCCTGCGCGCTGGACTCTCTCGCGCTCGCTCGCACCTCCCATCCCCCATCCAGCCGCGCCGCCGCCGCCGACCGCGCCACCCGCTGGAGCCATCCGCCGGCCGTCGGAATTCCGACGTCGCAAGGCTTTTGGTCACACAATTCAGACTCTGGCGGCCGTCGGAATTGCGCGCCCGCTGGAGCCATCCGCCGGCCGTCGGAATTGTGCAAGTGTTTGGCGAGGAGTATTTGAGATCTCCCAACGCTGAAGACGCCGCAAGGCTTTTGGCGATGAACAAAGCTCGCGGCTTTCTTGGCATGCTTAGCTCAATAGATTGCATGCATTGGAGTTGGAAGAATTGTCCAAAGGCATGGCATGGGCAATTCCACGGCCAAAAAAAGGGTTCCACTATAATCCTTAAAGCGGTGGCCGATCAAGAGACTTGGATTTGGCATGCATTCTTTGGAATGCCTAGATCTTTGAATGACATCAATGTTGTCAACCGGTCACCACTGATGAGTAAGATTACAAATGGGGAGTTGCCACTGGTGCAGTTTGTAGCAAATGGCCGTACATACAACTATGGCTATTATCTAGCGGATGGCATCTATCCAAAGTGGAAAACCTTTGTCAAGCCGTTGAAAAAGCCAGAAGGTAAGAAGGAACTTGATTTCCACAATGCTCAGGTGGCGGCTAGAAAAGATGTGGAGAGAGCTTTTGGGATTTTGCAAGCCCAATTTGCTATTGTGAGAGGACCGGCTAGATTTTGGGATCAGAAGATGCTTTGGTACATAATGCACGCTTGTGTGATCATGCACAACATGATCATCGAGAATGAGCGTGGCCAAGATGTAGACTACTCTCAGTATGATCTCTTGGGATATCTCGTGCGAGTGCGACAGAGGGCTGAATGTTGGAAATATGCCCTAGAGGCAATAATAAATTAGTTATTATTATATTTCCTTGTTCATAATAATCGTTTATTATCCATGCTAGAATTGTATTGATAGAAAACTCAGATACATGTGTGGATACATAGACAACACCATGTCCCTAGTAAGCCTCTAGTTGACTAGCTCGTCGATCAATAGATGGTTACGGTTTCCTGACCATGGACATTGAATGTCTTTGATGCCGGGATCACATCATTAGGAGAATGATGTGATGGACAAGACCCAATCCTAAGCCTAGCACAAGATCGTGTAGTTCGTATGCTAAAGCTTTTCTAATGTCAAGTATCATTTCCTTAGACCATAAGATTGTGCAACTCCCGGATACCGTAGGAATGCTTTGGGTGTACCAAACGTCACAAACGTAACTGGGTGGCTATAAAGGTGCACTACGGGTATCTCCGAAAGTGTCTGTTGGGTTGGCATGAATCGAGACTAGGATTTGTCACTCCGTGTAACGGAGAGGTATCTCCGGGCCCACTTTGTAGGACATCATCATAATGTGCACAATGTGACCAAGGAGTTGATCACGGGATGATGTGTTACGGAACGAGTAAAGAGACTTGCCGGTGACGAGATTGAACGAGGTACCGACGATCGAATCTCGGGCAAGTATCGTACCGATGGACAAAGGTAATTGAATAAGGGATTGATTGAATCCTCGACATCGTGGTTCATCCGATGAGATCATCGTGGAGCATGTGGGAGCCAACATGGGTATCCAGATCCCGCTGTTGGTTATTGGCCGGAGAGTTGTCTCGATCATGTCTACATGTCTCCCGAACCCGTAGGGTCTACACACTTAAGGTTCGGTGACGCTAGAGTTGTAGAGATATTAGTATGCGGTTAACCGAAAGTTGTTCGGAGTCGCGGATGAGATCCCCAGTTTCGGCCACCGGGAGACTTTCAGGAGTCATCGGTATTGTACCGAGACCATCGGAAGGGTCCCGGGGGTCCACCGGGTGGGGCCACCTATCCTGAAGGGCCCCATGGGCTGAAGGGGCGTGGGAACCAGCCCCTGGTGGGCTGGTGCGCCCCCCTTGGGCCTCCGATGCGCCTAGGGTTGGAAACCCTAAGGGGTGGGGGCGCCTCCACTTGGCTTGGAGGCCAAGCCACCCCTAGGGCTGCCGCCCCTCCCTAGATGGGATCTACAAGGGGCCGGCGCCCTTCCTAGGCCCCTATATATAGTGGAGGGGAGGGAGGGCAGCCACACCTGAAGCCCTGGCGCCTCCCTCCCTCCCGTGACACCTCTTCCTCCCCGCTTGTGCTTGGCGAAGCCCTGCCGGGATCCCGCTACTTCCACCACCACGCTGTTGTGCTGCTGGATCTCCATCAACTTCTCCTCTCCCCTTGCTGGATCAAGAAGGAGGAGACGTCTCTCCGTTCCGTATGTGTGTTGAACGCGGAGGTGCCGTCCGTTCGGCACTAGGATCATCGGTGATTTGGATCACGACGAGTACGACTCCATCAACCCCGTTCTCTTGAATGCTTCCGCTTAGCGATCTTCAAGGGTATTAAGATGCACTCCCTCTCTCTCGTTGCTAGTATCTCCTAGATTGATCTTGGTGACACGTAGGAAAATTTTGAATTATTGCTACGTTCCCCAACAGTGGCATCATGAGCTAGGTCTATGCGTGGATTCTATGCACGAGTAGAACACAAAGCAGTTGTTGGCGATGATTTGTTCAATTTGCTTACCGTTACTAGTCTTATCTTGATACGGCGGCATTGTGGGATGAAGCGGCCCGGACCGACCTTACACGTACGCTTACGTGAGACTGGTTCCACCGACTGACATGCACTTGATGCATAAGGTGGCTGGCGGGTGTCTGTCTCTCCCACTTTAGTCGGATTGGATTCGGTAAAAAGGGTCCTTATGAAGTGTAAATAGCAATTGACATATCACCGTTGTGGTTTTGCGTAGGTAAGAAACGTTCTTGCTAGAAACCCATAGCAGCCACGTAAAACATGCAACAACAATTAGAGGACGTCTAACTTGTTTTTGCAGGGTATGCTATGTGATGTGATATGGCCAAAAGGATGTGATGAATGATATATGTGATGTATGAGATTGATCATGTTCTTGTAATAGGAATCACGACTTGCATGTCGATGAGTATGACAACCGGCAGGAGCCAAAGGAGTTGTCTTAATTTATTTATGACCCGCGTGTCAACGAAAATGCCATGTAATTACTTTACTTTATTGCTAACCGTTAGCCATAGTAGTAGAAGTAATAGTTGGCGAGGCAACTTCATGAAGACACGATGATGGAGAACATGATGATGGAGATCGTGGTGTCATGCCGGTGACGAAGGTGATCATGCCGTGCCCCGAAGATGGAGATCAAAAGGCGCAAGATGATATTGGCCATATCATGTCACTTTATGATTTGCATGTGATGTTTGTCATGTTTACATCTTATTTGCTTAGAACGACGGTAGCATAAATAAGATGATCCCTCGCTGAAATTTCAAGAAAAGTGTTCCCCTAACTGTGCACCATTGTGAAGGTTTGTTGTTTCGAAGCACCACGTGATGATCGGGTGTGATAGATTCTAACGTTCGCATACAACGGGTGTAAGCCAGATTTACACATGCGAAACACTTAGGTTGACTTGACGAGCCTAGCATGTACAGACATGGCCTCGGAACACGGAAGACCGAAAGGTCGAACATGAGTCGTATAGTGGATACGATCAACATGAAGATGTTCACCGATGATGACTAGTCCGTCTCACGTGATGATCGGACACGGCCTAGTTGACTCGGATCATGTATCACTTAGATGACTAGAGGGATGTCTATCTAAGTGGGAATTCATTGAATAATTTGATTAGATGAACTTAATTATGATGAACATAGTCAAAAGGTCTTTGCAAATTATATCGTAGCTCATGCTTTGGTTCTACTATTTTAGATATGTTCCTAGAGAAAATTTAGTTGAGAGTTGACAGTAGAAATTATGCGGACTGGGTCCGTGAACTGAGGATTGTCCTCGTTGCTGCACAGAAGGGCTATGTCCTTAATGCACCACTCAATGCGTTGAACCTCGAGCGTCGTCTGTAGATGTTGGGAAACATCTGACATACACGTTTTGATGACTACGTGATAGTTCAGTGCGTAATACTAACGGTTTAGAATTGTGGCACCAAATATGTTTTTGAAACGTCGTAGAACATATGAGATGTTCAAGAGACTGAAATTGGGATTTCAGACTAGTGCCCACGTCAAGAGGTATGAGACCTCTGACAAGTTTCTTAAGCCTGCAAACTAAGGGAGAAAAGCTCAATCGTTGAGCATGTGCTCAGATTGTCTGAGTACTACAATCGCTTGAATCGAGTGGGAGTTAATCTTCCAGATGAGATAGTGATAGTTCTCCATAGTCACTGCAACCAAGCTATTAGAGCTTAGTGATGAACTATAACATATCAGGGATAGACATGATGATCCTTGAGCAATTCGCGATGTTTGACACCGTGAAAGAAGAAATCAAGTAGGAGCATCAATTGTTGATGGTTAAACCACTAGTTTCAAGAAGGGCAAGGGAAAGAAGGGATACTTCATGAAACGGTAAATCAGTTGCTCTAGTGAAGAAACCCAAGGTTGAACCAAACCCGAGACTAAGTGCTTCTGTAATGAGGGGAACGGTCACTAGGCAGAACTACCCTAGATACTTGGTAGATGAGAAGGCTGGCAAGGTCGACAGAAATATTTTGGAAATACGTTATATTAATGTGTACTTTACTAGTACTCCTAGTAGCACCAGGGTATTAAAATACCGGTTCAGCTGCTAAGTGTTAGTAACTCGAAATAAAAGGCTATGGAATAAACGGAGACTAGCTGAAGGTGAGATGACGATATGTGTTGGAAGTGTTTCCAAGGTTGATATGATCAAGCATCGCATGCTCCCTCTACCATCGAGATTAGTGTTAAACCTAAATAATTGTTATTTGGTGTTTGCGTTGAGCATAGACATGATTGGATTATGTTTATCGCAATACGGTTATTCATTTAAGGAGAATAATGGTTACTCTGTTTATTTGAATAATACCTTCAATGGTCTTGCACCTAAAATGAATGGTTCATTGAATCTCGACCGTAGTGATACACATGTTCATGCAAAAAGATATAAGATAGTAATGATAGTACCACATACTTGTGGCACTGCCATTTGAGTCATATTGGTATAAAACGCATGAAGAAGCTCCATGTTGATGGATCTTTGGACTCACTCGTTTTTGAAAAGATTGAGACATGCGAACCATGTCTATTGGTAGATATGCATGAAGAAACTCCATGTAGATGGATCGTTTGGACTCACTTGATTTTGAATCACTTGAGACATGCAAATCATACCACATGGGCAAGACAACTGAAAGGCCTCGTTTTCAGTAAGATGGAACAAGAAAGCAACTTGTTGGAAGTAATACATTTTGATGTGTGCAGTCCAATGAGTGCTGAGGCACGCAGTGGATATCGTTATGTTCTTACTTCACAGATGATTTGAGTAGATGCTGCGTATATTTACTTGATGAAACACAAGTCCGAATTATTGAAAGGTTTAAGTAATTTCAGAGTGAAGTTGAAGATCGTCGTGATAAGATGATAAAATGTTTGTGATATGATCATAGAGATGAATATCTGAGTTACGAGTTTGGCACACAATTAAGACATTGTGGAAATTGTTTCACAACTAATACCGCCTGGACCACCAAAGTGCGATGGTGTGTCTGGACATCATAACTGCACCCTATTGGATATGGTGCATACCATGATGTCTCTTATCGAATTACCACTATCGTTTATGGCTTAGGCATTAGAGACAACCGCATTCACTTTAAATAGGGCACCACACAATTCCCTTGAGACGACACCGTATGAACTATGGTTTAGAGAAACCTGAGTTGTCGTTTCTTAAAAGTTTGGGGTTGCAATGATTATGTGAAAAAGTTTCAGGCTAATAAGCTCGAACCCAAAGCGGATAAATGCATCTTCATAGAATTGTTGGGGAACGTTGCAGAAAACAAAAATTTTCCTACGGTTTCACCAAGATCCATCTATGAGTTCATCTAGCAACGAGTGATTGGATTTCATCTACATACCTTTGTAGATCACGCGCGGAAGCATTCAAAGAACGGGGATGAGGAAGTCGTACACAACGTGATCCAAATCACCGAAGATCCTAGCGCCGAACGGACGGCACCTCCGTGTTCAACACACGTACGGTCAGCGCAGCGTCTCCTTCTTCTTGATCCAGCAAGAGGGAAGGAGAGGTTGAGGAAGATGGCTCCAGCAGCAGCACGACGACGTGGTGGAGATGGAGCTGCAGTACTCCGTCAGGGCTTCGCCAAGCGCTATGGAGGAGGAGGAGGTGTTGGAGAGGGAGAAGGAGGAAACCAAAGGCGTGTATGAAAAGCCCTCCCTCCCCCACTATATATAGGAGGGCCAAGGGGGGGTGCCGGCCCTAGGAGATCCAATCTCCTAGGGGGGCAGCGGCCAAGGGAGGTTTCCCTCCCCCCCAAGGCACCTAGGAGGTGCCTTCCCCTCCTAGGACTCTTTCCCCTTGAAACCCTAGGCGCATGGGACTCTTGGGGTTGGTGCCCTTGGCCCATGTAGGCCAAGGCGCACCACCTACAGCCCATGTGGCCCCCTGGGACAGGTGGCCCCACCCGGTGGACCCCCGGGACCCTTCCGGTGGTCCCGGTACAATACCGATGACCCCGAAACTTGTCCCGATGGCCGAAACAGGACTTCCCATATATAAATCTTTACCTCCGGACCATTCCGGAACTCCTCGTGACGTCCGGGATCTCATCCGGGACTCCGAACAACATTCGGGTTACTGCATATACATATCCCTACAACCCTAGCGTCACCGAACCTTAAGTGTGTAGACCCTACGGGTTCGGGAGACATGCAGACATGACTGAGACGACTCTCCGGTCAATAACCAACAGCGGGATCTGGATACCCATGTTGGCTCCCACATGCTCCATGATTATCTCATCGGATGAACCACGATGTCGAGGATTCAAGCAACCCCGTATGCAATTCCCTTTGTCAATCGATATGTTACTTGCCCGAGATTCGATCGTCGGTATCCCCATACCTCGTTCAATCTCGTTACCGGCAAGTCACTTTACTCTTACCGTAATGCATGATCCCGTGACCAGACACTTGGTCACTTTGAGCTCATTATGATGATGCATTACCGAGTGGGCCCAGTGATACCTCTCCGTCACACGGAGTGACAAATCCCAGTCTTGATCCGTGTCAACCCAACAGACACTTTCGGAGATACCCATAGTATACCTTTATAGTCACCCAGTTACATTGTGACGTTTGGCACACCCAAAGCACTCCTACAGTATCCGGGAGTTACACGATCTCATGGTCTAAGGAAAAGATACTTGACATTGGAAAACTCTAGCAAACGAACTATACGATCTTATGCTATGTTTAGGATTGGGTCTTGTCCATCACATCATTCTCCTAATGATGTGATCACGTTATCAATGACATCCAATGTCCATAGTCAGGAAACCGTGACTATCGGTTGATCAACGAGCTAGTCAACTAGAGGCTTACTAGGGACATGTTGGTGTCTATTATTCACACATGTATTACGATTTCCGGATAACACAATTATAGCATGAATAAAGACAATTATCATGAACAAGGAAATATAATAATAATGCTTTTATTATTGCCTCTAGGGCATATTTCCAACAGTCTCCCACTTGCACTAGAGTCAATAATATAGTTACATTGTGATGAATCGAACACCCATGGAATTCTGGTGTTGATCATGTTTTGCTCTAGGGAGAGGTTTAGTCAACGGATCTGCTACATTCAGGTCCGTGTGTACTTTACAAATATCTATGTCTCCATTTTGAACATTTTCACGAATGAAGTTGAAGCGACGCTTGATGTGCCTTGTCTTCTTGTGAAACTTGGGCTCCTTGGCAAGTGCAATAGCTCCAGTGTTGTCACAGAAGAGTTTGATTGGCCCCGACGCATTGGGTATGACTCCTAGGTCGGTGATGAACTCCTTCACCCAAATTGCTTCATGTGCTGCCTCCGAGGCTGCCATGTACTCCGCTTCACATGTAGATCCCGCCACGATGCTCTGCTTGCAACTGCACCAGCTTACTGCCCCACCATTCAAAATATACACGTATCCGGTTTGTGCCTTTGAGTCATCCAGATCTGTGTCGAAGCTAGTGTCGACGTAACCCTTTACGACGAGCTCTTCGTCACCTCCATAAACGAGAAACATTTCCTTGGTCCTTTTCAGGTACTTCAGGATATTCTTGACCGCTGTCCAGTGTTCCTTGTCGGGATTACTTTGGTACCTTCCTACCAAACTTACGGCAAGGTTTACATCAGGTCTGGTACACAGCATGGCATACATAATAGAACCTATGGCTGAGGCATAGGGGATGACACTCATCTCTTCTATATCTTCTGCCGTGGTCGGACATTGAACTGAGCTCAATTTCATACCTTGTAACACAGGCAAGAACCCCTTCTTAGATTGATCCATATTGAACTTCTTCAATATCTTATCAAGGTATGTGCTTTGTGAAAGACCTATGAGGCGTCTTGATCTATCTCTATAGATCTTGATGCCTAATATATAAGCAGCTTCACCAAGGTCCTTCATTGAAAAACTCTTATTCAAGTAGGCCTTGATGCTGTCCAAGAGTTCTATATCATTTCCCATCAAAAGTATGTCATCTACATATAATATGAGAAATGCTACAGAGCTCCCACTCACTTTCTTGTAAACGCAGGCTTCTCCATAAGTCTGCGCAAACCCAAATGCTTTGATCATCTCATCAAAGCGAATGTTCCAACTCCGAGATGCTTGCACCAGCCCATAAATCGAGCGTTGGAGCTTGCACACCTTGTCAGCATTCTTAGGATCGACAAAACCTTCCGGCTGCATCATATACAATTCTTCCTTAAGGAAACCATTAAGGAATGCCGTTTTGACGTCCATTTGCCATATCTCATAATCGTAGAAAGCGGCAATTGCTAACATGATTCGGACGGACTTTAGCTTCGCTACCGGTGAGAAAGTCTCATCGTAGTCAACCCCTTGAACTTGTCGATAACCCTTAGCGACAAGCCGAGCTTTATAGATGGTCACATTACCATCCGCGTCTGTCTTCTTCTTAAAGATCCATTTATTTTCTATGGCTCCCCGTTCAACGGGCAAGTCAGTCAAAGTCCATACTTCATTTTCATACATGGATCCTATCTCGGATTTCATGGCTTCCAGCCATTTGTCGGAATCCGGGCCCGCCATCGCTTCTTCATAGTTCGAAGGTTCACCGTTGTCTAACAACATGAATTTTAAGACAGGGTTGCCGTACCACTCTGGTGCGGAACGTGTCCTTGTGGACCTTCGAATTTCAGTAGGAGCTTGATCAGAAGTATCTTGATCATCATCATTAACTTCCTCTCTAGTCGGTCCAGGCACCTCAGGAACATTTTCTTGAGTTGTGCCATTTTCCGGTTCAAGAGGTAATACTTCATCAAGTTCTACTTTCCTCCCACTTACTTCTTTCGAGAGAAACTCTTTCTCTAGAAAGAATCCATTCTTGGCAACAAAGATCTTGCCTTCGGATCTGAGGTAGAAGGTATACCCAACAGTTTCTTTAGGGTATCCTATGAAGACGCATTTTTCCGACTTGGGATCGAGCTTTTCAGGTTGAAGTTTCTTGACATAAGCATCGCATCCCCAAACTTTTAGAAACGACAGCTTAGGTTTCTTCCCAAACCATAATTCAAACGGTGTCGTCTCAACGGATTTCGACGGAGCCCTATTTAAAGTGAATGCGGCAGTCTCTAAAGCATAGCCCCAAAAAGATAGCGGTAAATCGGTAAGAGACATCATAGATCGTACCATATCTAATAGAGTGCGATTACGACGTTCGGACACACCATTACGCTGAGGTGTTCCAGGCGGCGTGAGTTGTGAAACTATTCCACATTTTCTTAAGTGTGTGCCAAATTCGTGACTCAAGTATTCTCCTCCATGATCTGATCGTAGAAACTTGATTTTCCTGTCACGTTGATTCTCAACCTCACTCTGAAATTCCTTGAACTTTTCAAAGGTCTCAGACTTGTGTTTCATTAAGTAGACATACCCATATCTACTCAAATCATCAGTGAGGGTGAGAACATAACGATAGCCACCGCGAGCCTCAACACTCATTGGACCGCACACATCAGTATGTATGATTTCCAATAAGTTGGTTGCTCGCTCCATTGTTCCTGAGAACGGAGTCTTGGTCATCTTACCCATGAGGCATGGTTCGCACGTGTCAAATGATTCGTAATCAAGAGACTCTAAAAGTCCATCTGCATGGAGCTTCTTCATGCGTTTGACACCTATGTGACCTAGGCGGCAGTGCCACAAGTATGTGGGACTATCATTATCAACTTTACATCTTTTGGTACTCACACTATGAATATGTGTAGCATTACGCTCGAGATTCATTAAGAATAAACCATTCACCATAGGAGCATGACCATAAAACATATCTCTCATATAAATGGAACAACCATTATTCTCAGATTTAAATGAGTAGCCATCTCAAATTAAACGAGATCCCGATACAATGTTCATGCTCAAAGCTGGCACTAAATAACAATTATTAAGGTTTAAAACTAATCCCGAAGGTAAATATAAAGGTAGCGTGCCGACGGCGATCACATTGATCTTGGAACCATTCCCGACGCGCATCGTCACCTCGTCCTTTGCCAGTCTCCGCTTATTCCGTAGCCCCTGCTTTGAGTTACAAATGTGAGCAACTGCACCGGTATCAAATACCCAGGAGCTACTACGGGTACTAGTAAGGTACACATCAATTACATGTATATCATATATACCTTTTGTTTTTGCCGGCCTTCTTGTCCGCTAAGTATTTGGGACAGTTCCGCTTCCAGTGACCACTTCCCTTGCAATAAAAGCATCAGTCTCGAGCTTGGGTCCATTCTTTGGCTTCTTCCCAGCAGCTTGCTTGCCGGGCGCGGCAACTCCTTTGCCGTCCTTCTTGAAGTTCTTTTTACCCTTGCCCTTCTTGAACTTAGTGGTTTTATTCACCATCAACACTTGATGTTCCTTCTTGACTTCTACCTCTGCTGATTTCAGCATTGAAAATACCTCAGGAATGGTCTTTTCCATCCCCTGCATATTGAAGTTCATCACAAAGCTCTTGTAGCTTGGTGGAAGCAACTGGAGGATTCTGTCAATGACCGCATCATCTAGGAGATTAACTCCCAGCTGAGTCAAGCGGTTATGTAACCCAGACATAGTGAGTATGTGCTCACTGACAGAACTATTTTCCTCCATCTTACAGCTGAAGAATTTGTCGGAGACTTCATATCTCTCGACCCGGGCATGAGCTTGGAAAACCATTTTCAGCTCTTCGAACATCTCATATGCTCCATGTCTTTCAAAACGCTTTTGGAGCCCCGGCTCTAGGCTATAAAGCATGCTGCACTGAACGAGGGAGTAGTCATCGGCACGTGTCTGCCAAGCGTTCATAACGTCTTGGTTCTGTGGGACGGGTGGATCACCTAGCGGTGCTTGTAGGACATAATCTTTCTTGGCAGCTATGAGGATGATCCTCAGGTTCCGGACCCAGTCCGTATAGTTGCTGCCATCGTCTTTCAGCTTGGTTTTCTCTAGGAACGCGTTGAAGTTGAGGACTACGTTGGCCATTTGATCTACAAGACATATTGTAAAGATTTTAGATTAAGTTCATGATAATAAAGTTCATCTAATCAAATTATTCAATGAACTCCCACTTAGATAGACATCCCTCTGCTAGTCATCTAAGTATAACATGATCCGAGTCAACTAGGCTGTGTCCGATCATCACGTGAGACAGACTAGTCAACGTCGGTGAACATCTTCATGTTGATCGTATCTTCTATACGACTCATGCTCGACCTTTCGGTCTTCTATGTTCCGAGGCCATGTCTATACACATGCTAGGCTCGTCAAGTCAACCTAAGTGTTTGCATGTGTAAATCTGTCTTACACCCGTTGTATGTGAACATTTTGAATCAAACACCCGATCATCACGTGGTGCATTGAAACAACGAACTGTCGCAACGGTGCACAGTTAGGGGAACACTTTCTTGAAATTATTATGAGGGATCATCTTATTTACTACCGTCGTTCTAAGTAAACAAGATGCAAAAACATGATAAACATCACATGCAATCAAATAATAATAGTGACATGATATGGCCAATATCACATAGCTCCTTTGATCTCCATCTTGGAGCTCCATGATCATCTTGTCATCGGCATGACACCATGATCTCCATCATCGTGTCTCCATGAAGTTGCTCGCCAACTATTACTTCTACTACTATGGCTAACGCGTTTAGCAATAAAGTAAAGTAATTTACATGGCGTTTCTCAATGACACACAGGTCATACAAAATAAAGACAACTCCTATGGCTCCTGCCGGTTGTCATACTCATCGACATGCAAGTCGTGATTCCTATTACAATAGCATGAACAACTCATACATCACATATATATCATTCGTCATTCATCACAACTTTGGCCATATCATATCACAAAGCACTTGCTGCAAAAACAAGTTAGACGTCCTCTAATTGTAGTTGCAAGTTTTACGTGGCTGAAGTAGGGTTCTAGCAAGAACGTTTTCTTACCTACGCGAAAGCCACAACGTGATTTGTCAACTTCTATTTACCCTTCATAAGGACCCTTTTCATCGAATCCGCTCCAACTAAAGTAGGAGAGACAGACACCCGCCAGCCACCTTATGCAACTAGTGCATGTTAGTCGGTGGAACCGGTCTCACGTAAGCATACGTGTAAGGTTGGTCCGGGCCGCTTCATCCCACAATACCGTTGAAGCAAGATAAGACTAGTAGCGGCAAGAAAGTTGACAACATCTACGCCCACAACAAATTGTGTTCTACTCGCGCAAGAAGAACTACGCATAGACCTAGCTCATGATGCCACTGTTGGGGAACGTTGCAGAAAACAAAAATTTTCCTACGGTTTCACCAAGATCCATCTATGAGTTCATCTAGCAACGAGTGATTGGATTGCATCTACATACCTTTGTAGATCACGCGCGGAAGCATTCAAAGAACGGGGATGAGGAAGTCGTACACGACGTGATCCAAATCACCGAAGATCCTAGCGCTGAACGGACGGCACCTCCGTGTTCAACACACGTACGGTCAGCGCAACGTCTCCTTCTTCTTGATCCAGCAAGAGGGAACGAGAGGTTGAGAAAGATGGCTCCAGCAGCAGCACGACGGCATGGTGGAGATGGAGCTGCAGTACTCCGTCAGGGCTTCGCCAAGCGCTATGGAGGAGGAGGAGGTGTTGGAGAGGGAGAAGGAGGCAACCAAAGGCGTGTATGAAAAGCCCTCCCTCCCCCACTATATATAGGAGGGCCAAAGGGGGGGCGCCGGCCCTAGGAGATCCAATCTCCTAGGGGGGGGGGCGGCCAAGGGAGGTTTCCCTCCCCCCCAAGGCACCTAGGAGGTGCCTTCCCCTCCTAGGACTCTTCCCCCTTGAAACCCTAGGCGCATGGGCCTCTTGGGGCTGGTGCCCTTGGCCCATGTAGGCCAAGGCGCACCCCCTACAGCCCATGTGGCCCCCCGGGACAGGTGGCCCCACCCGGTGGACCCCCGGGACCCTTTCGGTGGTCCCGGTACAATACCGATGACCCCGAAAGTTGTCCCGATGGCCGAAACAGGACTTCCCATATATAAATCTTTACCTCCGGACCATTCCAGAACTCCTCTGACGTCCGGGATCTCATCCGGGACTCCGAACAACATTCGGGTTACTGCATATACATATCCCTACAACCCTAGCATCACCGAACCTTAAGTGTGTAGACCCTACGGGTTCGGGAGACATGCAGACATGACTGAGACGACTCTCCGGTCAATAACCAACAGCGGGATCTGGATACCCATGTTGGCTCCCACATGCTCCACGATGATCTCATCGGATGAACCACGATGTCGAGGATTCAAGCAACCCCGTATGCAATTCCCTTTGTCAATCGATATGTTACTTGCCCGAGATTCGATCATCGGTATCCCCATACCTCGTTCAATCTCGTTACCGGCAAGTCACTTTAGTCATACCGTAATGCATGATCCCGTGACCAGACACTTGGTCACTTTGAGCTCATTATGATGATGCATTACCGAGTGGGCCCAGTGATACCTCTCCGTCACACGGAGTGACAAATCCCAGTCTTGATCCGTGTCAACCCAACAGACACTTTCGGAGATACCCGTAGTATACCTTTATAGTCACCCAGTTACGTTGTGACGTCTGGCACACCCAAAGCACTCCTACGGTATCCGGGAGTTACACGATCTCATGGTCTAAGGAAAAGATACTTGACATTGGAAAACTCTAGCAAACGAATTATACGATCTTATGCTATGTTTAGGATTGGGTCTTGTCCATCACATCATTCTCCTAATGATGTGATCTCGTTATCAATGACATCCAATGTCCATAGTCAGGAAACCGTGACTATCAGTTGATCAACGAGCTAGTCAACTAGAGGCTTACTAGGGACATGTTGGTGTCTATTATTCACACATGTATTACGATTTCCGGATAACACAATTATAGCATGAATAAAGACAATTATCATGAACAAGGAAATATAATAATAATGCTTTTATTATTGCCTCTAGGGCATATTTCCAACAAGAATACCCCAAAATAGTTGGGTATACCTCCTATTTCTGATCCGGAAGCAAAAGTGATTGTTTCTAGAAACGGGTCCTTTCTCGAGGAAAAGTTTCTCTCGAAAGAATTGAATGGGAGGATGGTGGAGACTTGATGAGGTTATTGAACCATCACTTCAACAAGTGTGTAGCAGGGCACAGGAAGTTGTTCCTGTGGCACCTACACCAATTGAAGTGGAAGCTTATGATAGTGATCATGAAACTTCGGATCAAGTCACTACCAAACCTCATAGGTCGACAAGGATGTGTACTACTTCAGAGTGGTACGTAATCCTGTCTTGGAAGTCATGTTGCTAGACAACAATGAACCTACGAGCTATGGAGAAGCGATGGTGGGCCCGGATTCTGACGAATGGCTCGAGGCCATAAAATCCGAGAGAGGATCCATGTATAAAACAAAGTATAGACTTTGAAAGAACTACTTGATGGTCGTAAGGCTGTTAGGTGCAGATGGATTTTGAAAGGAAGACAGACAATGATGGTAAGTGTCACCATTAAGAAAGCTCGACTTGTCGTTAAGATGTTTCCCGGCAAGTTCAAGGAGTTGACTACGATGAGACTTTCTCATTAGTAACGATGCTAAGAGTTTGTTGGAATTATGTTAGCAGTTACTGCATTATTTATGAAATCTTGTATATAGGATGTCAAAATATTGTTTCCTCGACGTTTTTCTTGAGGAAAGGTTGTATGTGATACATCCAGAAGGTTTTGTCAATCCTGAAAGATGCTAACAAGTATGCAAAGCTCCAGCAACCCTTCTAAGGACTGGAGTAAGCATCTCGGAGTTGGAATGTACGCTTTGATGAGATGATCAAAGATTTTGGGTTTATACAAAGTTTATGAGAAACTTGTATTTCCAAAGAAGTGAGTGGGAGCACTATAGAATTTCTGATGAGTATATGTTGTTGATCAGAAATGATGTAGAGTTTCTGGAAAGCACATTGGGTTATTTGAAAAGTGTTTTTCAATGGAAAACCTGGATTAAGCTACTTGAACATTGAGCATCAAGATCTATAAGGATAGATCAAAATCGCTTAATAGTACTTTCAAACGAACACATACCATGACAAAATTTTGAAGGAGTTCAAAAATAGATCGGCAAAGAAGGAGTTCTTGGCTGTATTATAAGGTATGAGTATTGAGTAAAACTCAAGACCTGACCACGGCAGAATAGAGAGAAAGGACGAAGGTCGTCCCCTATGCTTTAGACGTAGGCTCTAAAGTATGCTATGTTGTGTACCGTAGCTGAAGTGTGCCAAGCCATGAGTCAGTCAAGGGGTACAAGTGTGATCTAGGAATGGATCACAGGATAACGGTCAAGGTTATCCTTAGTAACTAGTGGACTAAGGAATTTTCTCGATTATGGAGGTGGTAAAAGAGTTCGTCGTAAAGGGTTATACCGATGCAATCTTTGACACTAATCTGGATCATTCTGAGTAGTAAACCGGATTCGTATAGTAGAACAGTTATTTGGAATAGCTCCAAATAGAGCGTGGTAGCTGCATCTACAAGATGACATAGAGATTTGTAAAGCACACACGGATCTGAAAGGTTCAGACCCGTTGACTATAACATCTCTCACAAGCATAACATGATCAAACCCAGAACTCATTGAGTGTTAATCACATGGTAATGTGAACTAGATTATTGACTCTAGTAAACTCCTTGGGTGTTAGTCACATGGGGATGTGACCTTGAGTGTTAATCACATAGCGATGTAAACTTGATTATTGACTCTAGTGCAAGTGGGAGACTGTTGGAAATATGCCCTAGAGGCAATAATAAATTAGTTATTATTATATTTCCTTGTTCATGATAATCGTTTATTATCCATGCTAGAATTGTATTGATAGGAAACTCAGATACATGTGTGGATACATAGACAACACCATGTCCCTAGTAAGCCTCTAGTTGACTAGCTCGTTGATCAATAGATGGTTACGGTTTCCTGACCATGGACATTGGATGTCGTTGATGACGGGATCACATCATTAGGAGAATGATGTGATGGACAAGACCCAATCCTAAGCCTAGCACAAGATCGTGTAGTTCATATGCTAAAGCTTTTCTAATGTCAAGTATCATTTCCTTAGACCATGAGATTGTGCAACTCCCGGATACCGTAGGAATGCTTTGGGTGTACCAAACGCCACAACGTAACTGGGTGGCTATAAAGGTGCACTACGGGTATCTCCGAAAGTGTCTGTTGGGTTGGCACGAATCTAGACTGGGATTTGTCACTCCGTGTAACGGAGAGGTATCTCTGGGCCCACTCGGTAGGACATCATCATAATGTGCACAATGTGACCAAGGAGTTGATCACAGGATGATGTGTTACGGAACGAGTAAAGAGACTTGCCGGTAACGAGATTGAACGAGGTACCGACGATCGAATCTCGGGCAAGTATCGTACCGATGGACAAAGGGAATTGAGTACGGGATTAATTGAATCCTCAACATCGTGGTTCATCCAATGAGATCATCATGGAGCATGTGGGAGCCAACATGGGTATCCAGATCCCGCTGTTGGTTATTGGCCGAAGAATTGTCTCGGTCATGTCTACATGTCTCCCGAACCCGTAGGGTCTACACATTTAAGGTTCAGTGACGCTAGAGTTGTAGAGATATTAGTATGCGGTTAACCGAAAGTTGTTCGGAGTCCCGGATGAGATGCCAGACGTCACGAGGAGTTTCGGAATGGTCCGGAGGTAAAGATTTATATATAGGAAGTCCAGTTTTGGCCACCGGGAGAGTTTCAGGAGTCATCGGTATTGTACCGGGACCACCAGAAGGGTCCCGGGGGTCCACCGGGTGGGGCCACCTATCCCAGAGGGCCCCATGGGCTGTAGGGGCGTGGGAACCAGCCCTTGGTGGGCTGGTGCGCCCCCTTGGGCCTCCCATGCGCCTAGGGTTGGAAACCCTAAGGGGTGGGGGCGCCTCCACTTGGCTTGGAGGCCAAGCCACCCCTAGGGCTATCACCCCCCTTCCTAGATGGGATCTACAAGGGGTCGGCGCCCCCCTAGGCCCCTATATATAGTGGAGGGGAGGGAGGGCAGCCACACCTGAAGCCCTGGCGCCTCCCTCCCTCCCGTGACACCTCTTCCTCCCCGCTTGTGCTTGGCGAAGACCTGCCGGGATCCCACTACTTCCACCACCACGCCGTCGTGCTGCTGGATCTCCATCAACTTCTCCTCTCCCCTTGCTGGATCAAGAAGGAGGAGACGTCTCTCCGTTCCGTACGTGTGTTGAACGCGGAGGTGCCGTTCGTTCGACACTAGGATCATCGGTGATTTGGATCACGACGAGTACGACTCCATCAACCCCGTTCTCTTGAACACTTCCGCTTAGCGATCTTCAAGGGTATGAAGATGCACTCCCTCTCTCTGGTTGCTAGTATCTCCTAGATTGATCTTGGTGACACGTAGGAAAATTTTGAATTATTGCTACATTCCCCAACACTGAAAGGGTGGCCCGTTTTGTTGCCTCCTATCATGCCATTCGACGTCCCGTAGCGCATAATGATCTTCAGAAGGATCTCATTGAGGAGTGGTGGGCATGGAATGGATGACAAAGAGCATCATGATTTATACGTTCGTTATTGTATTGTTAAACTATTTGTTGTGTTTAATTGCACTATTTGTTGTATTGAATGATAAACTATTTGTTTGAGTTGTAATAAACGAAATTGAACTATTTATTTTTGTTTGTTTTGATCTTTTTGCTTCTGTTTTCGAATGCATATGTTGTTTGTGTGAGAGTCGCGCGCGCTACTGGAGCGGCGCGCGCGCGCTGCATTTTAGCGCGACTGCTGGAGCCAGCGCTGCGTGACGCGCCAAACCAGGCGATGCGCGCGCGGCAAATCTGGTTTTTGCGCGTGGCGCGTCCGGCGCCTGTTGGAGATGCTCTTAGAGGAGAAAAAATGATGTCATCCTAGATTCTCCTTTATTTCAAAACTTCAAAATATTTTATAGCTCAAACCGCCGTTCCGATCAAAAAAGCATTTTCGGATAAAAAATTCATCATGACCAGACCTACAAAGTTATCACGGTGTTTGTACATAAGTTAACGAGTCTACGGTGCGCATATTACCGTACTATTTACACGAAAGTTATCAGGAAGGGGGGGTATGTGTTCAAAACAACTTCCTCCCTTTCCTCTCACCCCAGGGTCAAAGTTACCATGTTGTTTGTGCGTGAGTTATCACAAATACAGTGTGTAAAGTATCATGTTATTTACACGTATTTATCAAGTGTATGTTCTTAAACAACCCCCCATTCGGGTCAAAGTTACCTTGGTGTTTAGACGTGAGTTATCAGCTTTGTTTTGCGTATGTTACCATGTTATTTATACCAAATCTATTGGAGGATGGATTCGATAACTTTTTCTCCCGGGTCAAAGTTATCACACTGTTTGTGCATAATTTATCAGGTTTATGGCATGTAAATTATCATGTTATTCACTCAGAAGCAATCGAGGGTGTATTGTACAACATTTAGCTCGATAACTACAAAAATAACAATGTAGATAGCTATAGTACATCTAGCCTGATAACTATAAAAATAACCATGTTGATAACTATAGTACATCTAGCCTGATAATTACATAATAACCATGTTGATAACTATAGTACATCTAGGCCGATAACTATATAGTAACCATGTTGGTAACTATAGTACATCTAGCCCGATAACTACATAATAACCGTGTTGGTAACTATAACACATAGTAAGCATGTTGTGAGATGATGCATCTTGTCTATTCTTCAAAAGTTTGGTGCAGGAGAGGATAGACGTTGGAGATTCCCGGGTCCAAAAATTACCGTTGTATTTACCATTGCAGTCCCTCAAACAAAGAAACGGTGTGATCTGCATAATATAGAAATGTATTTATCTAGCATAAACTGAACTTGAGGTGAACACATATAAGATAAATAAGTCGAACAATTGTATGTAAGTGAAATTGTCATAGTTCAGATAAACTCAACTGAATTTTCGCCATAGCTCAGATAAACTGAACTTGAGCCGAAATAGAGCACTTGGATCTATGGCCATGGCTCGTAGCAAATGTGCAGAGCCGAATTGACTCGTGCAACCGCTTCATGTCTAAACAGGAGCACACCTGTGCAGAGGCCCGAGCTGCTTGCGGCACGGAGGAGGCCTGAGCTCGGACGCGCAGCTATGTTCGAACGCTCAGATTGGATCGGCTCGACCGCATCGGGCGGCAGCTCCCTTCACGTGGCTCCCTTGGGCGTATATTACTCTGTTATTACACACAGATGTTACCGGGATATGTTTTCAACATTCCCCGCTGGGTGATAATTTCTATATAAATATGATGGTAGCTTATGTACCACATATATGATAACTTACTTAGCGTGGTCTGATAACTTCTGATCCGATTTTTTTTCCGTTAAAACCTATCAACATGGAATCTAGTTTTGAAACTCTCGTCGTGACGAATTTTTTACGTGAAAACAATTTTTAATCGGACCGAGGATTTGCGCTACAAAACATTTTGAAGTTTGAATTTTAAAAAAATCTTTGATGACATCATCAGTTTTGTTGTTATATGCGTGCATATTTAAAAATCAGCTCACGTCACACGCATGCATGCAAATTGCTGCCGCTCCCATCGCATGGCGTGATATGTGGGAGTCAATGCGGCAGTTTTGATCGGGACGTGGGGATTACCCGTGAGCGTACGATCTGAAATGGACGGCATCTAAGGTGTTTGGATCTGTTGCAGAATTACAAACCACAGGAATTTAACTTTCTCGATTAAATAAAATGTTCTTACAATCATTCTCTAAAACGCCACACAGGGCAAAGCACTACTTACAAGAACACCATCAGACTGCCCCTCAAAAAAGAAAAAGAAAAAAAGAACACCATCAGACTGATTAATCTCGCCCTGCTTTATAGACAAATCACCGACCACAATAAACCCAACACACACAATACAACAACACCACACACACACACAGAGACAGACAAGGCATGATTCAGGATACAATGGTGGTAATGTACCGCTGAAGCACCCCATACAACTCGAAGCCACGAAGATACCCCTGCTGCCACCAGCAACGACTAGGCTTCGCCCGGCCTTGCCCTCTGGCTGCAACGAGGGAAGAGGAGGAAGAGGAGGGGAGTCGCCACGGCATTGGCTTGGTTATACTTCCCGTTGCACACATGGCAATGCAGGGATAAGGTTCTCGTTCCACCATCAGACCTATTATTCAATCCAAATTTGAAATCTCATGCACCGTCGCATTCGCTTGCGGATTAATCTTTAACAGAGTAAAACGTTGGAAACCATCAGTGATACTCAATGCTTCTCTTCAGAACAACGAGAAAAGATCTGTTAAGCATTTCATTTGCAAGGAAGAAGACAAAGAAGACCAATCATTTTCCAGACTAATAGGATTATGTAGGGTGATACCGACGTAAAGCCCGACCAGTCATGCACGAAGCACCGCTTGTTCCACACTCGAGAGAAAAACAATCCAAGAAGAGAATAGAGTTCCTGGCCACAACGGCCACGCTCAAAGAGCCACAACTCGCCACAAATCCGGAGGAGGAGGCTTCCACACCATATTGTTCCTCAAAGAATATTGTCAGGATGGAACCCAACCGCCACACCCTTACCTTTGGAATTAAACACAATAAGAGTCGCGTAAGGTGCGGGCGCTCGCCTATGCCACATCGACAAAGATGCATTGTGCGTGTTGGCCAATTGGAGAACGAGTTGGACTGGGGCCGACCTTCTGTTTCTAGCCAATGAAATGAAACGAGGGGAGTTTTGCCTTTGGGCCTCGTCCTTCCTTCGTTCAAAAGAAAGAAAAGGGGAGATGAACCTCGAGCCCCACACGCCTTTCTTTCCCGAGCACGCAACCTCTCCTCCCCTCTCCAGAAAAATACTATCCTTCGACCTGGATCGGCTCACGCGACCGTCGGGCCATGTCGCCACCGACGCTGACGCCTGCCAACGGCGGCAGGCTGGATCTGGACGGCGTGCTCGTAGCGCTGCTCACCATCTGCGTGATCTGGGCCGACGGGTTCATCTCCTCCTACCTCTGTGAGAAGCTCATGGCCGAGACCCCGCACTCTGTCCTCGCTGTCGACCTCCTCGTCGACCCACCCCCGCCCCACCTCGCCGACTACATCTCCTTCCACTGCCTCAACATCATGAACAACACCCGCCTGGAGGGCCTCATCAAGACGTCCGATCTGGTGCGCCCCTCCCCACCTCCCCTCCCTTCCCCGCTAACTCCTGTCCTCTAAGCGGATTGGTCTGCAAAATTTTGTTATTGTCTCCTTTAGTGTTCTTGAGCTTGCTTCATTTAATTAGGTTGGGTGAAGGTGTTGGTAGTACAAGGAAAGAAGTACGGCATCAGGCTGCAGAAATATCTTTAAGAAATTTGGCAAGTAAGTTTGTTTTATTGCATATTTGTACTAATCTCTCCAGTTTCGTTTTCGCAGATATAAGATAATATGTTATGTAATCAAGAGATTCATTTTAAATTTGGATTGTTCACATGTTTACTCAAAGCATATATGCTCTACTGTGTGGAGTTGATTTTTCCCTTTTTAGCACCATCTATCTTGGAATTAGATAGGATACTGTGAGAATATAATGATGACTATTTCTTGATGGGTACTTGCTGCATGATTTTTCCACTGCATGTCCAAGTTTACATGTGAAAGGATCTTGCTGGATTCCACTCTACTGGTTCATCTGAATTACTGAATACAGATGCAGCTCTCCTATATCTTCACTAATTTCCTCTGTAGGTTCCTGTTTAGGGAGAAAAGAAAATCCTGTTATCCTCGTCCAGAGATAGACCATTTGGCACCAATGAATCAGCTGTTGAGTACAAATAATGTGGGAAGTTCTTCTTTGGCAATCACGATGTGTTCGTACATATGTTTGAAAGGATCGTGTTGATAGTGTTGCTACTTGCTACCAATGCTTTTGTTGAGGTAACAACTGTCAATTAAATACAACTTGATTTCGGTGTCGATGTAGTTTGAGTTTAATTTTACATAGGGAAGTGAGAAGCTAATGTTCTGCCGGTTTACAGAAAGTTGTCCTTGTTGATCTGCTTTCATTTGGGAAGATCATCCTTTCTATGATTTGTGATGTCTTCCCATATTGTATTCTACTGCTTCATTCATTAAGTTTGTACTCGGATGTCTCTGTATCGTCAGGATTTAGCTGATGATGAATAGTAGTACAACGCATATCTGTTCAGTTAATTTGCAGTCCCCGAACTGCTGATTGATTCTTAAATCTGTTCATGAGGGATGACATTTGGTGCATTAAAAACGCAGTATGTTGCCATTTGAGTAGTATTCAATTTGTTGTGCTTGTACTAAGCTGTGGCTATGTCCTATGTGCCTTCCAAGTCACAGCTTACTGCTTGCGCAGAAGCACAGGTTGCTTTAGCCAAGCACCAATGAATAGAGATGAAATAGGTTGCTTTAGCCAAGCACCAATGAACTTCACTGACTCAAGTAGATACAGTCCAATACCATTATTTCGTTTGTGTTATCCGTATATTTTAAGAAGTGAACTGGTTTACTAAAGTTCAATCTCTGCACTTGTTTGTACTTGGTAGAATTACTACTTTCTATCATGAGCTCACAAGGAGGCCTGATTTTTGTGGGTGATCGAATAGCACCAACTAAAATCCTTAGGAAGTACAAGTGTGCTATGAAGATCTATTGCCAGTTATGCGTATCTGAATTTTTAGTTCTATTTTCTGTAATATTAATATTACAAGCAAGAATAGTTATAGGCTATCAAGAATCTGAACTTTATCTCATTTATTGAATACAGATGCCGATCTCCTCCATTTGTGTCTGTTGTTTCGATTTAGTATTCTACTGCCTCATTCATTAATTTATGCCCGAATGTCTCTGTATCTTCAGGATTTAGCTGGTGATGAATACACCGTATATCTGTTCAGTTAATTTGCAGCCCTGTAAAACTACTGATTGATTCAATGCATGAGATGAGATTTGGTGTTAAGACAGATTCGATGCATGGATTTGTTGTTCTTGCAGGAGGCTGCAGATCTGTTGTGTTTGCTGCTGGGTCCTGGTTGCCCTGGAGTGTTAAATTCAGAACGTAAGTGAATGATCACTGTACCGCAGCCACCCGGCTTGGCACAAGATAGGTAAGCCATTTTGAATAACTGTTTGTTACATCTACGGAAAGGAGTTACAAGGATATTAGAACTGGTGTCATGTACTAAGCCATTTTTGCTTTAGCCAAGAATAAATGAACTTTTCTCACTAAAGTGGATTTAGTCCAACGCCAATATTTCCGTAGTTTACACTACCCGTTAACAACTGAACTGATTTACTGAAGTTGAGTATCCATATTTGGTTGCGGAATTGCTGATTTCTTATTCTTGCTGTTTTTAGGAAAAGTGGTTTGGTGTACAAGGAGACTACAACTTTTTTGTTAAGGACTGCTGGGGCCAAGTCTGGTGGATCTGTTTAATTTTTGCAGCAGGGCAGTTCCGTGCTCCTTTTATTGCCCAAATGCAGTACATAGGGCAGGAGGGGCAGGGCGGAGGTTCGACCTCCTGCACCTTCCATCCCAGGCCTATCTTTGTCATTCTCGGCGGCCGGCCGAGCTCTGCGCTCCGGTGAGTCTGATCCAACCTAGACTCAATTTTATGTGGTCTGGAATTTTATCATTAAGAAGGTTCAATTAGGAAGAACAAAAATGAGTCATTGAGTTTGCTACTTTGCTCATTCATTAGGCAAAGTTATATTCCCTCCATTTCTAAATATAAGTCTTTTTAGAGATTTCTCAGGGACTACATACATATGTATATAGACATATTTTAGAATATAGATGCACTCATTTTGCTCCGTATGCAGTTCATATTGGAATCTCTACAAGGACTTATATTTAGGAATGGAGGGAATATGTAGGTGCTTATATAGAAAATTTACTTATTCTCATTCAGTAGTGTGGCCATCTTGGAAGAAAATGTTGTTGTAACAGTGCGCAGAAGGAGAGCAATTTCACGGAGGTAGGCAGCCGTAGATTAATCATTTCTTTTGCGATAATACTACTAGGATAATTGTTTTCTTGTCTACTTGACCTGATATAAATTAGCTGCCAAATCAAGCGCATACAAGGTTTTAAAGCTAAACATACTATATATTCAGTAGCCGCCGCCAAGATGGGCCAGCTTAGTGTTTTCTTTGCATATATTTTCCTGTTGTTTCCAGTAGCAAGTTTGACCCCTTACTTCCTGCTCTTGTGTAGTGTACTGAATTTTCTGTTGTTGTTGCAGGAACAACCAAAACATGCTTGAGATCTCAGTAAAAAAGGATTTTTTTTACTGTGTTTACTCTA
>NC_041392.1:21778446-21782615 GCF_002162155.2 Triticum dicoccoides | reverse complement strand
TTTCAGATCTTTCATCCCTTCCTGTGTGTGCATAATTGACCAGTCAACATGTGTCTTATGTCCCAACTGAATTAACTATACGTTTCCTTAGAGAGGTTGCAATTTGGTCATAGTAAATTTGGTGTCATATGATTAGCTATTACCCTTTTGTTTTGGCTGTGACTGAAACCTTATATTTAGGAGGTGATCTTCTGGCTTTGGTAGTTTGACTTTATTTGATACTATTTCTTTTGATATCCAACAATCTGGAACATGAAACTATGATCTACTGAAGATGAAAAGATGAACACATAGCCTACTTTGATTAGCTAATTCTGTGCTGCTGCTTGTTGTCAAGTAGTGCAGCATTTGTACTGTCAGATTTAGTCTGAGCATCTTATTTTTCTGCCATTCCAATTTTTCCTGTTTATTTAAGTATTAATCAGTACACCCACATAAAAAAATCATTCACTTCTAATACTATCATCTCACACTCTTACAACAAGTGCATCCCAACCTCCCCTATGGACAACTCGTTGGGTACTCTTGTGTATCTATCTTAAACATGCATCATCTGAATTATTTATTCACTCAGGATGACACTTGACAAAATTCATCGGCAGTAAATTCACCTATGTTGCATACATAGTGATTCACCTAAATTTCATATGCACTAATTCCTCTGTCACTCCTATGTTAAAGAGTTGGGCACAACTATGACAAGCAGAAGATTGGTGAACGGGATGAAACAATCGATACCAATGAGAATGTAGTTGGTGCTAACAAAAGGTGACACCTCCAGTATGTCCTTGCTATTTTTTCCGTCTAGATCTAAATATGTGTTCCTACAAAGAGTAAATAGCAACATCAGTGCTGGCCTTCCATCTGAATCTGAGACATTGAATGGGATCCTGTCATTGCTAAGAAAAGCTAAGGAGGTCACCACCAAGAATACCAAGGCCGCGTCGACGGACTCAAGTGCGTGCACTCGTTGGTGGTTTTAGTATCATAGCTCATTACACCTATCCTATATTTTCTCAATCTTTCAGAATTTCAAGTGTCATTGCATTGTCGAGTATGTTCAGCGGGATGGAAAGCAACAAGCAGCTGGGGGGTCAGGATGACAAAGATTGGTTCAACGTCGGCTGCTTCATTGTGCCAGTGCCACACTTAGGCTGGTACATGCACGTACGACCATGGCGTCGGTGCCACTTCTTCATCTTCTCCCCAACTGGCCCATCCTCGCCATTTCCACCGGGATAAGCGAGTTGGAGGAAGATGGAGAGGTGAGCTGGTTCTACTCATTGACAGGAAATTATTTGGGCATAACTTCCTTTTCGAAACAAGAAATGAAAATGTTCCCATGAGATTGATTGATCGTGCCCCGCTTTTGGATGCTGTCGTTGCTTTTGAACCAATGTCATCTATGTCATCGGTCATGTAACCTCTAAGGCACCTCATAATATATATGATGTAACTGTCTTTAATTCTAAAGATGATCTATCGTGTCAGTGTGTTGCATCGATCATGTAGTGCAGTCAACAGATTGCACTACTTTCATGCTCTCTCATGCAATAGCAATGTGCGGTACACCCAGAAAAGTGAAAGGGGCGCATCCAACCTGGCACCGCCGAGATTCCTCTTAGGCGGCACGCCACGGGCGCGCCCCAACCACTAGTTAGCACTCAACATAGTCGTGCTCTTACAACCCGAATATGACGACTAATAGCTTCCAAAAAATTAGTAGAGATCATGATGGATTCCCTACACTCAAACGCCAAATCAATCATTAAATGCCAAGCCCTCCAGAAAATGAGTAAGACTAGCTCACACTAAGTCGTACCCAAAATGTTAGACTATGTATAGCTTCCGTATTTGTGTACGTATATTGTACTTATTGTAACACACCCATTATATATATGAGATAAGCCATCCCTAGAGGGTTGAGCTGGTTCCGCCAAATCATTGTCTTACATGGTAACAGACCTAATTACGACCCACGCTTCCGCAAAACCCTAACCCCACCGCCGCCCCCTCCATCACGCCGCCGCCGCCATGTCGGGTGCTGCCGCCTCCAGCTCCTCCTCCGCCGGGTTTTTCCCGGCCTCGCTCGCCGCCCTCCTCTCGCTCCCGCTTCACTCGGCCACCATGCGGCCACCGCAGCTCGGGACCAGGAGCGTTGGCTCGTTTTTCTCCAACAACTCTCCGGCTCCTTCATCGCCGGGACTTGCGCTGACGGTTCATACGTCGAGCGCCTCTTCACCTGCCCCATAGTCCGGCGTCATGGCGCCTCTGGCCTTCGCGCCCGAGGCCACCTCGTTGGCTGTCACGGCGGGCCTCATGCCATCCACGCCTCCGGCGGGATTCACTCCGGCAGCGCCCGTTGCCTCCCTCTACGGGGCATACTTGCCGCCGCCGCCCGCGGGTTCCAATCCCGTGGTGCCGCCCGCGCTGACCGCCCCTGCCCCCATGGCGTACGCGCCTCCGGCAGGTGCCTCGATGGGATCGTTGCCGCCACCGTTCCACTTCTGCAACCTCATCACCGTCAAGCTTTCGTCCGGCAATTATATCTTCTGGCGTGCGCAGGTTCTTCCGCTCCTTGGGAGCCACTACTTGCTCGGCTACGTCGACGACACTTTTCCTTGCCCTCCCGCACTGGTGGACAGCGTGAACGGCCCGGTTTACAACCCGGTACACCGTGTCTGGACGGGGCGGGACCAGGCGAACCTCTCCTCCATCCAGGGTTCGCTAACTCCGGCTGTTGCCGGGCTCATCGTCTTCGCGAAGACTTCCCATGAGGCTTGGACCATCCTTGGGCGCTCTTTTGCGTCACAGTCGCAAGCCCGGGTCAGTGCCCTCCGTCGCGAGCTTGGCACCTGTGAGAAGCTTGATTCCACGGCAACGGAGTTCTACAACAAGGTCAAGGCTCTTGCTGACACATTGGCATCCATTGGACAACCGCTTACCGATTCTGAGTTCAACTCTTTCATCGTCAACGACCTCGATGAAGAGTATGATGGCTTAGTTGAGATCATTAATGAGCGCGGCAACACGACCCCCATGATGGCGTATGAGGTCTACTCTCCGCTTCTTCTCACTGAGCAGCGGGTTGAGGCGCGCCGTGCCAACCTTAGTCGCGGCTCTTCCTCCGCCAACACGGTCTACCGAGGTGGTCGCCCCTCCGGCGGCGCTCAGTCATCCGCCTCGGGCAAGGGGCCCGCGCCGCTCCCACCACCACTCCGAAGCTACCTGGTGATGGGGGTCGGCGGGTCTACCAGCTCTATGGTCTTGACGGGCATTGGGCCTCCAAGTGCCATCGTCGTTTTCAGAAGAGTTTCCTCGGTCTCGGCAATGACGGCAAGGATACGTGCAACACTGCACGTCAGGTGGCTATGGCTGACCACCCGGCGCCGCAGAAGCCTCAGGGCCATACTCAGTCCTGCTCCGTTGATCCGCACTGGTACATGGACTCTGGTGCGACAGAGCATCTGACGTATGAGATGGGGAAGCTTCATCCTCGCGAGCCCTATCACGGTTCCGATAAGATCCACACCGCCAACGGAGCAGGTATGCACATCTCCCATATTGGTCAAGCATCCCTTCTCACTAGTCATGCCACTAGGAGGATTCAGCTTCATGATGTTCTTAGTGTTGGGGAACGTAGTAATTTCAAAAATTTTCCTACGCACACGCAAGATCATGGTGATGCATAGCAACGAGAGGGGAGAGTGTGATCTACGTACCCTTGTAGATCGACAGCGGAAGCGTTATGACAACGCGGTTGATGTAGTCGTACGTCTTCACGGCCCGACCGATCAAGCACCGAAACTACGACACCTCCAAGTTTTAGCACACGTTCAGCTCGATGACGATCCCCGGACTCCGATCTAGCAAAGTGTCGGGGAAGAGTTCCGTCAGCACGACGGCGTGGTGACGATCTTGATGTACTACTGTCGCAGGGCTTCGCCTAACCACCGCTACAATATTATCGAGGACTATGGTGGCAGGGGGCGCCGCACACGGCTAAGAATATGATCACATGGATCAACTTGTGTGTTTCTGGGGTGCCCCTGCCTCCGTATATAAAGGATCAAGAGAGGAGGAGGCCGGCCGGCCCCTATGGCGCGCCAAGGAGGAGTCCTCCTCCTAGTAGGAGTAGGACTCCTACTAGGAGGGGGAAAGAAGTGGGG
>NC_041392.1:21771168-21778106 GCF_002162155.2 Triticum dicoccoides | reverse complement strand
CCGGCTTTCCGGTTTTCTCCGAAATCACCCGGAACACTTCTGGTGTCCGAATATAGCCGTCCAATATATCAATCTTTATGTCTCGACCATTTCGAGACTCGTCGTCATGTTCGTGATCACATCCGGGACTCCGAACAACCTTCGGTACATCAAAACGTATAAACTCATAATATAACTGTCATCGAAACCTTAAGCATGCGGACCCTACGGGTTCGAGAATGATGTAGACATGACCGAGACATGTCTCCGATCAATAACCAATAGCGGGACCTGGATGCCCATATTGGCTCCCACATATTCTATGAAGATCTTTATCGGTCAGACTGCATAACAACATACGTTTGTTCCTTTTGTCATCGGTATGTTACTTGCCCGAGATTCGATCATCGGTATCCAATACCTAGTTCAATCTCGTTACCGGCAAGTCTCTTTACTCGTTCTGTAATACATCATCTCGCAACTGACTCATTAGTTGCATTGCTTGCAAGGCTTAAGTGATGTGCATTACCGAGAGGGCCCAGAGATACCTCTCCGACAATCGGAGTGACAAATCCTAATCTCGAAATACGTCAACCCAACATGTACCTTTGGAGACACCTGTAGAGCACCTTTATAATCACCCAGTTACGTTGTGACGTTTGGTAGCACACAAAGTGTTCCTCCGGCACACGGGAGTTACATAATCTCATAGTCATAGGAACATGTATAAGTCATGAAGAAAGCAATAGCAACATACTAAACGATCGGATGCTAAGCTAATAGAATGGGTCATGTCAATCAGATCATTCAACTAATGATGTGATCCCGTTAATCAAATGACAACTCTTTGTCAATGGTTAGGAAACATAACCATCTTTGATTAACGAGCTAGTCAAGTAGAGGCATACTAGTGACACTCTGTTTGTCTATGTATTCACACATGTATTATGTTTCCGGTTAATACAATTCTAGCATGAATAATAAACTTTTATCATGATATAAGGAAATAAATAATAACTTTATTATTGCCTCTAGGGCATATTTCCTTCAGTCTCCCACTTGCACTAGAGTCAATAATCTAGATTACACAGTAATGATTCTAACACCCATGGAGCTTTGGTGCTGATCATGTTTTGCTCGTGGAAGAGGCTTAGTCAACGGGTCTGCTACATTCAGCTCCGTATGTATCTTGCAAATCTCTATGTCTCCCACCTGGACTAGATCCCGGATGGAATTGAAGCGTCTCCTGATGTGCTTGGTTCTCTTGTGAAATCTGGATTCCTTTGCCAAGGCAATTGCACCAGTATTGTCACAAAAGATTTTCATTGGACCCGATGCACTAGGTATGACACCTAGATCGGATATGAACTCCTTCATCCAGACTCCTTCGTTTGCTGCTTCCGAAGCAGTTATGTACTCTGCTTCACATGTAGATCCCGCCACGACGCTTTGTTTTGAACTGCACCAGCTGACAGCTCCACCGTTTGACGTAAACACGTATCCGGTTTGCGATTTAGAATCGTCCGGATCAGTGTCAAAGCTTACATCAACGTAACCATTTACAATGAGCTCTTTGTCACCTCCATATACGAGAAACATATCCTTAGTCCTTTTCAGGTACTTCAGGATGTTCTTGACCGCTGTCCAGTGATCCACTCCTGGATTACTTTGGTACCTCCCTGCTAAACTTATAGCAAGGCACATATCAGGTCTGGTACACAGCATTGCATACATGATAGAGCCTATGGCTGAAGCATAGGGAACATCTTTCATTTTCTCTCTATCTTCTGTAGTGGTCGGGCATTGAGTCTGACTCAACTTCACACCTTGTAACACAAGCAAGAACCCTTTCTTTGCTTGATCCATTTTGAACTTCTTCAAAATCTTGTCAAGGTATGTGCTTTGTGAAAGTCCAATTAAGCGTCTTGATCTATCTCTATAGATCTTTATGCCTAATATGTAAGCAGCTTCACCGAGGTCTTTCATAGAAAAACTCTTATTCAAGTATCCCTTTATGCTATCCAGAAATTCTATATCATTTCCAATCAGTAATATGTCATCCACATATAATATCAGAAATGCTACAGAGCTCCCACTCACTTTCTTGTAAATATAGGCTTCTCCGAAAATCTGTATAAAACCAAATGCTTTGATCACACTATCAAAGCGTTTATTCCAACTCCGAGAGGTTTGTACCAGTCCATAAATGGATCGCTGGAGCTTGCACACTTTGTTAGCTCCCTTTGGATCGATAAAACCTTCTGGTTGCATCATATACAACTCTTCTTCCAGAAATCCATTCAGGAATGCAGTTTTGACATCCATCTGCCAAATTTCATAATCATAAAATGCGGCAATTGCTAACATGATTCAGACATACTTAAGCATCGCTACAGGTGAGAAGGTCTCATCGTAGTCAACCCCTTGAACTTGTCGAAAACCTTTTGCGACAAGTCAAGCTTTGTAGACAGTAATATTACCGTCAGCGTCAGTCTTCTTCTTGAAGATCCATTTATTCTCAATTGCTTGCTGATCATCGGGCAAGTCAACCAAGGTCCATACTGTGTTCTCATACATGGATCCCATCTCAGATTTCATGGCTTCAAGCCATTTTGCGGAATCTGGGCTCACCATCGCTTCTTCATAGTTCGTAGGTTCATCATGATCTAGCAGCATGATTTCCAGAACAGGATTACCGTACCACTCTGGCGCGGATCTCACTCTGGTTGATCTACGAGGTTCAGTAGTATCTTGTTGTGAAGTTTCATGATCATTATCATTAGCTTCCTTACTAATTGGTGTAGGTGTCGCAGAAACAGCTTTCTGTGATGTACTACTTTCCAATAAGGGAGCAGGTACAGTTACCTCATCAAGTTCTACTTTCCTCCCACTCACATCTTTCGAGAGAAACTCCTTCTCTAGAAAGTTTCCGAATTTAGCAACAAAAGTCTTGCCTTCGGATCTGTGATAGAAGGTGTATCCAATAGTTTCCTTTGGATATCCTATGAAGACACATTTCTCCGATTTGGGTTCGAGCTTATTAGGTTGAAGCTTTTTCACATAAGCATCGCAGCCCCAAACTTTCAGAAATGACAACTTTGGTTTCTTGCCAAACCATAGTTCATAAGGTGTCATCTCAACGGATTTCGATGGTGCCCTATTTAACGTGAATGCGGCCGTCTCTAAAGCATAACCCCAAAACGATAGCGGTAAATCAGTAAGAAATATCATAGATCGCACCATATCTAGTAAAGTACGATTACGATGTTCGGACACACCATTATGCTGTGGTGTTCCGGGTGGCGTGAGTTGCGAAACTATTCCACATTGCTTCAAATGTACACCAAACTCGTAACTCAAATATTCTCCTCCACGATCAGATCGTAGAAACTTTATTTTCTTGTTACGATGATTTTCAACTGCACTCTGAAATTCTTTGAACTTTTCAAATGTTTCAGACTTATGTTTCATTAAGTAGATATACCCATATCTGCTTAAGTCATCTGCGAAGGTGAGAAAATAATGATATCCGCCACGAGCCTCAATATTCATTGGACCACATACATCTGTATGTATGATTTCCAATAAATCTGTTGCTCTCTCCATTGTACCGGAGAACGGTGTTTTAGTCATCTTGCCCATGAGGCACGGTTCGCAAGTACCAAGTGATTCATAATCAAGTGGCTCCAAAAGTCCATCAGTATGGAGTTTCTTCATGCGCTTTACACCGATATGACCTAAACGGCAGTGCCACAAATAAGTTGCACCATCATTATCAACTCTGCATCTTTTGGCTTCAACATTATGAATATGTGTATCACTACTATCGAGATTCAATAAGAATAGACCACTCTTCAAGGGTGCATGACCATTAAAGATATTACTCATATAAATAGAACAACCATTATTCTCTAATTTAAATGAATAACCGTCTCGCATTAAACAAGATCCAGATATAATGTTCATGCTCAACGCTGGCACCAAATAACAATTATTTAGGTCTAATACTAATCCCGAAGGTAGATGTAGAGGTAGCATGCCGACCGCGATCACATCGACTTTGGAACCGTTTCCCACGCGCATCGTCACCTCGTCCTTAGCCAATCTTCGCTTAATCCGTAGTCCCTGTTTCGAGTTGCAAATATTAGCAACAGAACCAGTATCAAATACCCAGGTGCTACTGCGAGCATTAGTAAGGTACACATCAATAACATGTATATCACATATACCTTTGTTCACCTTGCCATCCTTCTTATCCGCCAAATACTTGGGGCAGTTCCGCTTCCAGTGACCAGTCTGCTTGCAGTAGAAGCACTCAATTTCAGGCTTAGGTCCAGACTTGGGTTTCTTCTCTTGAGCAGCAACTTGCTTGCCGTTTTTCTTGAAGTTCCCCTTCTTCTTCCCTTTGCTCTTTTTCTTGAAACTAGTGGTCTTGTTGACCATCAACACTTGATGCTCCTTTTTGATTTCTACCTCCGCAGCTTTCAGCATTGCGAAGAGCTCGGGAATAGTCTTATTCATCCCTTGCATATTATAGTTCATCACGAAGCTCTTGTAGCTTGGTGGCAGTGATTGGAGAATTCTGTCAATGACGCAATCATCTGGAAGATTAACTCCCATCTGAATCAAGTGATTATTATACCCAGACATTTTGAGTATATGCTCACTGACAGAACTGTTCTCCTCCATCTTGAAGCTATAGAACTTATTGGAGACTTCATATCTCTCAATCCGGGCATTTGCTTGAAATATTAACTTCAACTCCTGGAACATCTCATATGCTCCATGACGTTCAAAACGTCGTTGAAGTCCCGATTCTAAGCCGTAAAGCATGGCACACTGAACTATCGAGTAGTCATCAGCTTTGCTCTGCCAGACGTTCATAACATCTGGTGTTGCTCCAGCAGCAGGCCTGGCACCCAGCGGTGCTTCCAGGACGTAATTTTTCTGTGCAGCAATGAGGATAATCCTCAAGTTACGGACCCAGTCCGTGTAATTGCTACCATCATCTTGCAACTTTGCTTTCTCAAGGAACGCATTATAATTCAACGGAACAACAACACGGGCCATCTATCTACAATCAAACATACATAAGCAAGATACTATCAGGTACTAAGTTCATGATAGATTTAAGTTCAATTAATCAAATTACTTAAGAACTCCCACTTAGATAGACATCCCTCTAATCCTCCAAGTGATCACGTGATCCAAATCAACTAAATCATGTCCGATCATCACGTGAGATGGAGTAGTTTCATTGGTGAACATCACTATGTTGATCATATCTACTATATGATTCACGCTCGACCTTTCGGTCTCCGTGTTCCGAGGCCATATCTGTATATGCTTGGCTCGTCAAGTATAATCCGAGTATTCTGCCCGTGCAACTGTTTTGCACCCGTTGTATTTGAACGTAGAGCCTATCACACCCGATCATCACATGGTGTCTCAGCACGAAGAACTTTCGCAACGGTGCATACTCAGGGAGAACACTTCTTGATAATTTTAGTGAGAGATCATCTTATAATGCTACCGTCAATCAAAGCAAGATAAGATGCATAAAAGATAAACATCACATGTAATCAATATAAGTGATATGATATGGCCATCATCATCTTGTGCCTGTGATCTCCATCTCCGAAGCACCGTCATGATCAGCATCGTCACCGGCGCGACACCTTGATCTCCATCGTAGCATCGTTGTTGTCTCGCCAATTTTATGCTTCCACGACTATCGCTACCGCTTAGTGATAAAGTAAAGCATTACAGCGCGATTGCATTGCATACAATAAAGCGATAACCATATGGCTCCTGCCAGTTGCCGATAACTCGGTTACAAAACATGATCATCTCATACAATAAAATCAGCATCATGTCTTGACCATATCACATCACAACATGCCCTGCAAAAACAAGTTAGACGTCCTCTACTTTGTTTGTTGCAAGTTTTACGTGGCTGCTACGGGCTTAAGCAAGAACCAATCTAACCTACGCATCAAAACCACAATGATAGTTTGTCAAGTTGATGCCGTTTTAACCTTTGCAAGGACTGGGCGTATCCACACTCGGTTCAACTAAAGTTGGAGAAACCCGCAAGCCACCTATGTGCAAAGCACGTCGGAAGAACCGGTCTCGCGTAAGCGTACGCGTAATGTCGGTCTGGGCCGCTTCATCCAACAATACCACCGAACCAAAGTATGACATGCTGGTAGGAAGTATGACTTATATCATCCACAACTCACTTGTGTTCTACTCGTGCATATAACATCAAACCATAAAACCTAGGCTCTGATACCACTGTTGGGGAACGTAGTAATTTCAAAAAATTTCCTACGCACACGCAAGATCATGGTGATGCATAGCAACAAGAGGGGAGAGTGTTATCTACGTACCCTTGTAGATCGACAGCGGAAGCGTTATGACAACGCGGTTGATGTAGTCGTACGTCTTCACGGCCCGACCGATCAAGCACCGAAACTACGACACCTCCGATTTTTAGCACACGTTCAGCTCGATGACGATCCCCGGACTCCGATCCAGCAAAGTGTCGGGGAAGAGTTCCATCAGCATGACAGCGTGGTGACGATCTTGATGTACTACTGTCGCAGGGCTTCGCCTAAGCACCGCTACAATATTATCGAGGACTATGGTGGCAGGGGGCGCCGCACACGGCTAAGAATATGATCACGTGGATCAACTTGTGTGTTTCTGGGGTGCCCCTGCCTCCGTATATAAAGGATCAAGAGAAGAGGAGGCCGGCCGGCCCCTATGGCGCGCCAAGGAGGAGTCCTCCTCCTAGTAGGAGTAGGACTCCTACTAGGAGGGGGAAAGAAGTGGGGAGGGAGAGGGAAAGGGGGGGCGCCGCCCCCCCTCTCCTAGTCCAATTCGGACCAGGGGGGAGGATGCGCGCGGCCCACCTTTGGCTGCCCATCTCTCTCTCCACTAAGGCCCATATGGTC
>NC_041392.1:21699737-21770735 GCF_002162155.2 Triticum dicoccoides | reverse complement strand
GTAACCCTCCGGCTTTCTGGTTTTCTCCGAAATCACCCGGAACACTTCTGGTGTCCGAATATAGCCGTCCAATATATCAATCTTTATGTCTCGACCATTTCGAGACTCCTCGTCATGTCCGTGATCACATCCGGGACTCCGAACAACCTTCGGTACATCAAAACGTATAAACTCATAATATAACTGTCATCGAAACCTTAAGCGTGCGGACCCTACGGGTTCGAGAACGATGTAGACATGACCGAGACATGTCTCCGGTCAATAACCAATAGCGGGACCTGGATGCCCATATTGGCTCCTACATATTCTACGAAGATCTTTATCGGTCAGACCGCATAACAACATACGTTTGTTCCTTTTGTCATCGGTATCTTACTTGCCCGAGATTCGATCGTCGGTATCCAATACCTAGTTCAATCTCGTTACCGGCAAGTCTCTTTACTCGTTCTGTAATACATCATGTCGCAACTGACTCATTAGTTGCATTGCTTGCAAGGCTTAAGTGATGTGCATTACCGAGAGGGCCCAGAGATACCTCTCCGACAATCGGAGTGACAAATCCTCTCGAAATATGTCAACCCAACATGTACCTTTGGAGACACCTGTAGAGCACCTTTATAATCACCCAGTTACGTTGTGACGTTTGGTAGCACACAAAGTGTTCCTCCGGCACACGGGAGTTACATAATCTCATAGTCATAGGAACATGTATAAGTCATGAAGAAAGCAATAGCAACATACTAAACGATCGGATGCTAAGCTAATGGAATGGGTCATGTCAATCAGATCATTCAACTAATGATGTGATCCCGTTAATCAAATGACAACTCTTTGTCAATGGTTAGGAAACATAACCATCTTTGATTAACGAGCTAGTCAAGTAGAGGCATACTAGTGACACTCTGTTTGTCTATGTATTCACACATGTATTATGTTTCCGGTTAATACAATTCTAGCATGAATAATAAACTTTTATCATGATATAAGGAAATAAATAATAACTTTATTATTGCCTCTAGGGCATATTTCCTTCTCTTAGAGTACCATCTGTGATGCGTAATCTCCTTTCAGTTCCTAAACTCACTTATGACAATAATGTGTTTTGTGAATTTCACCCGTTTGATCTTTTTATTAAGGATCGGAACACGAGGGCCATTCTTCTTAGTGGGCGTCTCTACCAGGGCCTTTACCGTCTGGAGCATCCTGTAGTCTCTCGGGTTTTCAGTGGAGTTCGCATCTCGTCGTCACAGTGGCATGCTCGTCTTGGTCATCCTGCCACACCTATCGTTCGTCATGTTCTGCGTCGTCATGAGCTTCCTAGTGTCCCTAGCAATAATGATGTAGCAGTGTGTGATGCTTGTCAGCAGGGGAAGAGTCATCAACTTCCTTTTTCGGAGTCTAGCTATGAGGTGAAACATCCTTCAGAACTTGTTTTTTCGGATGTATGGGGCCCTGCCCAAACTTCTGTTAGTGGTCATAACTATTATATTTGTTTCGTGGATGCTTACAGTCGTTTTACTTGGCTCTATCTCATTAAGAGTAAATCTAATGCGTTTGATATTGTCGTTCAGTTTCAAAAACATGTTGAAAGTCTTCTCAAGCACAAAATTGTTCATGTTTAGTCGGACTGGGGTGGCGAGTATCTCAACCTCAACTCCTTCTTCCAGTCGCTTGGGATTGTTCGTTGTTTAGCATGTCCACATATTCATCAGCAGAATGGTTCCGTCGAACGTAAGCATCGCCATATTGTTGAGACTGGTCTCACTCTTTTGGCCCATGCATTGGTTCCTTTCCGGTTTTGGAGTGATGCTTTTACCACTGCATGCTTTCTTATCAACCGTACTCCCACACGTGTTCTCAACATGAAGACTCCCCTTGAACTTCTCCTTAATGAACAACCCGATTATACTTTCTTTAAAGTATTTGGGTGTGCTTGCTAGCCGCATCTTCGACCCTATAACAAATGCAAGCTGGAATTTAGGTCCAAAAAGTGTGTCTTTCTTGGCTATAGTTCCCTTCATAAAGGTTACAAATGTCTTCATGTTCCCACTAATCGTGTCTACATTTCTCGGGATGTAGTGTTTGATGAGCGTGTTTTTCCGTTTGCCAATCTACCTGTGTCCACAGATGCCTCTCCGTCCATGCATTCATCCTCTCTTGCCTCTGACCAATTTGATGATGTTGCATACTCTCCTGTGTTATTGCCTAACTTGATGCAGGAACCGGACGTGGGGCTCGTTTGGAGCTTTTGGAGGACTCCCCATCATCATCGTCGCTGCCCTCTGCTGTGCACGTCGATCACATCACGACGTTGCATGGCCTCAATCCGTGTGCCCATGCACGATCGGTGGATGCACCTGAGGCTCCGGCCTTGTCCTCTGATCGGCCTGGTACGCCTGCGTCTCCCGCGGCTCGGCCCACTACGTCGGCCTCGCCCGCGTCTCCAGCAGATCAGCCCGCTACGCTGGACTCGCCCGCAGCTCGGCTCACTACTTCGGTGTCGCCTGGGGCTCGGCCCGCTACGCTGGCATCGCCCGTGGTTCAGCCTGCTCCACCGGCCTCGCCCGCGGCTCTGTTGGATAGCCCACTGGCGGGCTCTGGATCCACCTCTCCACCTGCCATGATGGAGGACCTGGCTCCATCGCCTGGTTCCTCGTCGCCGGCTGATTCTTCTTCACCATCATCGCCCAGCCCCTCGCTGGCTGCTCCCTCGACCTCGACGGCTGCTGTGTTACGTCCACATACACGCAGTCGCAGTGGTATTTTTCGACCAAAGGAACGTACGAATGGTACTGTTGCTTGGTTGGCAACATGTCTGGCTGCTGCTGTTATGGATCCGTCTTCTGAGCCCCGCTCGTATCAGGCTGCCATGCATGTTCCTCATTGGCGAGAGGCTATGGAGCAGGAGTATCATGCTCTTCTTCATAACGAGACGTGGACTCTTGTTCCTCCCCCACCACGGGTTAATGTTATTGACTGCAAGTGGGTGTTCAAAGTGAAGAAGCACTCGGATTGATCTATTGAGCGCTATAAAGCGCGCCTTGTTGCCAGAGGATTTAGGCAACGCTATGGTCTTGATTACGAGGACACCTTCAGTCCCGTCGTCAAGCCTACCACCATTCGGCTTCTTCTTTCTCTTGGTGTCACTCGCGGTTGGTCTCTTCGTCAACTTGATGTGCAAAATGCCTTTCTTCATGGTTTCTTGGAGGAAGAGGTTTATATGCGACAGCCGCCTGGTTTCTTTGATCCTGACCGTCCTGATCACATTTGTCGTCTCACCAAAGCGCTCTATGGTCTGAAGCAAGCTCCTTGTGCCTGGCATGCTCGTCTTGCCTCAGCTCTTCGTGCTCATGGGTTTGTGTCGTCCACTGCTGACTCCTCATTATTTCTTCTACAGAGGCCAAAAGTCACTATGTATCTTTTGGTCTATGTGGATGATATTATTCTTGTCAGTTCCTCTCGGTATGTGTTGGGGAACGTAGTAATTTCAAAAATTTTCCTACGCACATGCAAGATCATGGTGATGCATAGCAACGAGAGGGGAGAGTGTTGCCTACGTACCCTCGTAGACCGAAGTGGAAGCGTTGACGCAACGTAGAGGAAGTAGTCGTACGTCTTCCCGGTCTAACCGATCCAAGCACCGTTACTCCGGCACCTCCGAGTTCTTGACACACGTACAACTCGATGACGCATCCCGGGCTCCGATCCAGCAAAGCTTCGGGGAGGAGTTTCGTCAGCACGACGGCGTGGTGACGATCTTGATCTTTAACCGTCGCAGGGCTTCGCCTAAGCACCGCTACAATATGATCGAGGTGTAATATCGTGGAGGGGGGCACCGCACACGGCTAAGGAACGATCATGAAGATCAACTTGTGTGTTCAAGGGTGCCCCCTGCCCCCGTATATAAAGGAGCAAGGGGGAGGCCGGCCGGCCCTTGGGTGCACCAAGGAGAGGGGGGGAGTCCTTCTCCTAGTGGGAGTAGGACTCCCCTTTCCTAGTCCAACTAGGGATAGGGAGGGGGAAGGAAAGAGAGGGAGAGGGAGAGGGAAAGGGGGGCCGCGCCCCCCTCCTAGTCCTATTCGGACTCCCCATGAGGGGGGGCGCGCCACCTCCTGGGCTGGTGCCCTCTCTCTCCCCTCAGGCCCAATAAGGCCCATTACTTCCCCGGGGGGTTCCGGTAACCCCTCCGGCATTCCGGTTTTATCCGAAATCACCGGAACAATTCCGGTGTCCGAATATAGTCATCCAATATATCGATCTTTATGTCTCGACCATTTTGAGACTCCTCGTCATGTCCATGATCACATCCGGGACTCCGAACAACCTTCGATACATCAAAATACATAAACTCATAATAACTGTCATCGTAACATTAAGCGTGCCGACCCTACGGTTCGAGAACAATGTAGACATGACCGAGATACGTCTCCGGTCAATAACCAATAGCGGGACCTGGATGCCCATATTCGCTCCTACATATTCTACGAAGAACTTTATCGGTCAGACCGCATAACAACATACGTTGTTCCCTTTGTCATCAGTATGTTACTTGCCCGAGATTCGATCATCGGTATCCAATACCTAGTTCAATCTCGTTATCGGCAAGTCTCTTTACTCGTTCCGTAATACATCATCTCACAACTAACACATTAGTTGTAATGCTTGCGAGGCTTATGTGATGTGCATTACCGAGAGGGCCCAGAGATACCTCTCTGACATTCGGAGTGACAAATCCTAATCTCGAAATACGCCAACCCAACAAGTACCTTTGGAGACACCTGTAGAGCACCTTTATGATCACCCAGTTACGTTGTGACGTTTAGTAGCACACAAAGTGTTCCTCCGGTAAACGGGAGTTGCATAAGCTCATAGTCATAGGAACATGTATAAGTCATGAAGAAAGCAATAGCAACATACTAAACGATCGGGTGCTAAGCTAATGGAATGGTCATGTCAATCAGATCATTCAACTAATGATGTGACCTCGTTAATCAAATAACAACTCTTTGTTCATGGTTAGGAAACATAACCATCTTTGATTAACGAGCTAGTCAAGTAGAGGCATACTAGTGACACTCTGTTTGTTTATATATTCACAAATGTATTATGTTTCCGGTTAATACAATTCTAGCATGAATAATAAACATTTATCATGATATATGAGGAAATAAATAATAACTTTATTATTGCCTCTAGGGCATATTTCCTCCAGTCTCCCACTTGCACTAGAGTCAATAATCTAGATTACACAGTAATGATTCTAACACCCATGGAGCCTTGGTGCTGATCATGTTTTGCTCGTGGAAGAAGCTTAGTCAACGGGTCTGCTACATTCAGATCCGTATGTATCTTGCAAATCTCTATGTATCCCACCTGGACTAGATCCCGGATGGAATTGAAGCGTCTCTTGATGTGCTTGGTTCTTTTGTGAAATCTGGATTCCTTTGCCAAGGCAATTGCACCAGTATTGTCACAAAAGATTTTCATTGGACCCGATGCACTAGGTATGACACCTAGATCGGATATGAACTCCTTCATCCAGACTCCTTCGTTTGCTGCTTCCGAAGCAGCTATGTACTCCGCTTCACATGTAGATCCCGCCACGACGCTTTGTTTAGAACTGCACCAACTGACAGCTCCACCATTTAATGTAAACACGTATCCGGTTTGCGATTTAGAATCGTCCGGATCAGTGTCAAAGCTTGCATCAACGTAACCATTTACAATGAGCTCTTTGTCACCTCCATATACGAGAAACATATCCTTAGTCCTTTTCAGGTACTTCAGGATGTTCTTGATCGCTGTCCAGTGATCCACTCCTGGATTACTTTGGTACCTCCCTACTAAACTCATAGCAAGGCACACATCAGGTCTGGTACACAGCATTGCATACATGATAGAGCCTCTGGCTGAAGCATAGGGAACATCTTTCATTTTCTCTCTATCTTCTGCAGTGGTCGGGCATTGAGTCTGACTCAACTTCACACCTTGTAACACAGGCAAGAAACTTTTTCTTTGACTGTTCCATTTTGAACTACTTCAAAATCTTGTCAAGGTATGTGCTCATTGAAAAAACTTATCAAGCGTCTTGATCTATCTCTATAGATCTTGATACTCAATATGTTAGCAGCTTCATCGAGGTCTTTCATTGAAAAACTCTTATTCAAGTATCCCTTTATGCTATCCAGAAATTCTATATCATTTCCAATCAGTAATATGTCATCCACATATAATATCAGAAATGCTACAGAGCTCCCACTCACTTTCTTGTAAATACAGGCTTCTCCGAAAGTCTGTGTAAAACCAAATGCTTTGATCACACTATCAAAGCGTTTATTCCAACTCCGAGAGGCTTGCACCAGTCCATAAATGGATCGCTGGAGCTTGCACACTTTGTTAGCTCCCTTTGGATCGACAAAACCTTCTGGTTGCATCATATACAACTCTTCTTCCAGAAATCCATTCAGGAATGCAGTTTTGACATCCATCTGCCAAATTTCATAATCATAAAATGCGGCAATTGCTAACATGATTCGGACAGACTTAAGCATCGCTACGGGTGAGAAGGTCTCATCGTAGTCAACCCCTTGAACTTGTCGAAAACCTTTTGCGACAAGTCGAGCTTTGTAGACAGTAATATTACCGTCAGCGTCAGTCTTCTTCTTGAAGATCCATTTATTCTCAATTGCTTGCCTATCATTGGGCAAGTCAACCAAAGTCCATACTTTGTTCTCGTACATGGATCCTATCTGAGATTTCATGGCTTCAAGCCATTTTGCGGAATCTGGGCTCACCATCGCTTCTTCATAGTTTGTAGGTTCATCATGATCTAGCAGCATGATTTCCAGAACAGGATTACCGTACCACTCTGGCGCGGTTCTCACTCTGGTTGATCTACGAGGTTCAGTAGTATCTTGTCCTGAAGTTTCATGATCATTATCATTAGCTTCCTCACTAATTGGTGTAGGTGTCGCAGAAACAATTTTCTATGATGTACTACTTTCCAATAAGGGAGCAGGTACAGTTACCTCATCAAGTTCTACTTTCCTCCCACTCACATCTTTCGAGAGAAACTCCTTCTCTAGAAAGTATCCAAATTTAGCTACAAAAGTCTTGCCTTCGGATCTGTGATAGAAGGTGTATCCAATAGTTTCCTTTGGATATCCTACGAAGACACATTTCTCCGATTTGGGTTCGAGCTTATCAGGTTGAAGCTTTTTCACATAAGCATCGCAGCCCCAAACTTTCACAAACGACAACTTTGGTTTCTTGCCAAACCACAGTTCATAAGGCGTCGTCTCAACGGATTTCGATGGTGCCCTATTCAACGTGAATGCGGCCGTCTCTAAAGCATAACCCCAAAATGGTAGCGGTAAATCAGTAAGAGACATCATAGATCGCACCATATCTATTAAAGTACGATTACGACGTTCGGACACACCATTACGCTGTGGTGTTCCAGGTGGCGTGAGTTGCGAAACTATTCCACATTGCTTCAAATGTACACCAAACTCGCAACTCAAATATTCTCCTCCACGATCAGATCGTAGAAACTTTATTTTCTTGTTACGATGATTTTCAACTTCACTCTGAAATTCTTTGAACTTTTCAAATGTTTCAGACTTATGTTTCATTAAGTAGATATACCCATATCTGCTTAAGTCATCTGTGAAGGTGAGAAAATAACGATATCCGCCACGAGCCTCAATATTCATCGGACCACATACATCTGTATGTATGATTTCCAACAAATCTGTTGCTCTCTCCATAGTACTGGAGAACGGTGTTTTAGTCATCTTGACCATGAGGCACGGTTCGCAAGTAACAAGTGATTCATAATCAAGTGGTTCCAAAAGTCCATCAGTATGGAGTTTCTTCATGCGCTTTACACCGATATGACCTAAACGGCAGTGCCACAAATAAGTTGCACCATCGTTATCAACTCTGCATCTTTTGGCTTCAACATTATGAATATGTGTATCACTACTATCGAGATTCAATAAGAATAGACCACTCTTCAAGGGTGCATGACCATAAAAGATATTACTCATATAAATAGAACAACCATTATTCTCTGATTTAAATGAATAACCATCTCACATTAAACAAGATCCAGATATAATGTTCATGCTCAACGCTGGCACCAAATAACAATTATTTAGGTCTAATACTAATCCCGAAGGTAGATGTAGAGGTAGCGTGCCGACCGCGATCACATCGACTTTGGAACCGTTTCCCACGCGCATTGTCACCTCGTCCTTAGCCAATCTTCGCTTAATCCGTAGTCCCTGTTTCGAGTTGCAAATATTAGCAACAGAACCAGTATCAAATACCCAGGTACTACTACGAGCATTCGTAAGGTACACATCAATAACATGTATATCACATATACCTTTGTTCACCTTGCCATCCTTCTTATCCGCCAAATACTTGGGGCAGTTCCGCTTCCAGTGACCAGTCTGCTTGCAGTAGAAGCACTCAGTTTCAGGCTTAGGTCCAGACTTGGGTTTCTTCTCTTGAGCAGCAACTTGCTTGCCGTTCTTCTTGAAGTTCCCCTTCTTCTTCCCTTTGCCCTTTTTCTTGAAACTAGTGGTCTTGTTGACCATCAACACTTGATGCTCCTTTTTGATTTCTACCTCCGCAGCTTTCAGCATTGCGAAGAGCTCGGGAATAGTCTTATTCATCCCTTGCATATTATAGTTCATCACGAAGCTCTTGTAGCTTGGTGGCAGTGATTGGAGAATTCTGTCAATGACGCAATCATCTGGAAGATTAACTCCCATCTGAATCAAGTGATTATTATACCCAGACATTTTGAGTATATGCTCACTGACAGAACTGTTCTCCTCCATCTTGCAGCTATAGAACTTATTGGAGACTTCATATCTCTCAATCCGGGCATTTGCTTGAAATATTAACTTCAACTCCTGGAACATCTCATATGCTCCATGACATTCAAAACATCGTTGAAGTCCCGATTCTAAGCCGTAAAGCATGGCACACTGAACTATTGAGTAGTCATCAGCTTTGCTCTGCCAGACGTTCATAACTTCTGGTGTTGCTCCAGCAGCAGGCCTGGCAACCAACGGTGCTTCCAGGACGTAATTATTCTGTGCAGCAATGAGGATAATCCTCAAGTTACGGACCTGGTCCGTGTAATTGCTACCATCATCTTTCAACTTTGCTTACTCAAGGAACGCATTAAAATTCAACGGAACAACAGCACGGGCCATCTATCTACAATCAAACATACATAAGCAAGATACTATCAGGTACTAAGTTCATGATAAATTTAAGTTCAATTTATCAAATTACTTAAAGAACTCCCACTTAGATAGACATCCCTCTAATCCTCTAAGTGATCACGTGATCCCAATCAACTAAACCATGTCCGATCATCACGTGAGATGGAGTAGTTTCATTGGTGAACATCGCTATGTTGATCATATCTACTATATGATTCACGCTCGACCTTTCGGTCTCCGTGTTCTGAGGCCATATCTGCATATGCTTGGCTCGTCAAGTATAACCTGAGTATTCCGCGTGTGCAACTGTTTTGCACCCGTTGTATTTGAACGTAGAGCCTATCACACCCGATCATCACGTGGTGTCTCAGCACGAAGAACTTTTGCAACGGTGCATACTCAGGAAGAACACTTCTTGATAATTTTAGTGAGAGATCATCTTATAATGCTATGGTCAATCAAAGCAAGATAAGATGCATAAAAGATAAACATCACATGCAATCAATATAAGTGATATGATATGGCCATCATCATCTTGTGCCTGTGATCTCCATCTCCGAAGCACCGTCATGATCACCATTGTCACCGGCGTGACACCTTGATCTCCATCGTAGCATCGTTGTCGTCTCGCCAATCTTATGCTTCCACGACTATCGCTACCGCTTAGTGATAAAGTAAAGCATTACAGCGCGATTGCATTGCATACAATAAAGCGACAACCATATGGCTCCTGCCAGTTGCCGATAACTCGGTTACAAAACATGATCATCTCATGTAATAAAATTTAGCATCATGTCTTGACCATATCACATCACAACATGCCCTGCAAAAACAAGTTAGACGTCCTCTACTTTGTTTGTTGCAAGTTTTACGTGGCTGCTACGGGCTTAAGCAAGAACCAATCTTACCTACGCATCAAAACCACAACGATAGTTTGTCAAGTTGATGCCGTTTTAACCTTCGCAAGGACCGGGCGTAGCCACACTCGGTTCAACTAAAGTTGGAGAAACAGTCACCCGCAAGCCACCTATGTGCAAAGCACGTCGGGAGAACCGGTCTCGCGTAAGCGTACGCGTAATGTCGGTCCGGGCCGCTTCATCCAACAATACCGCCGAACCAAAGTATGACATGCTGGTAGGCAGTATGACTTATATCGCCCACAACTCACTTGTGTTCTACTCGTGCATATAACATCAAACCATAAAACCTAGGCTCGGATGCCACTGTTGGGGAACGTAGTAATTTCAAAAATTTTCCTACGCACACGCAAGATCATGGTGATGCATAGCAACGAGAGGGGAGAGTGTTGTCTACGTACCCTCATAGACCGAAGCGGAAGCGTTGACGCAACGTAGAGGAAGTAGTCGTACGTCTTCCCGGTCTAACCGATCCAAGCACCGTTACTCCGGCACCTCCGAGTTCTTGACACAAGTACAGCTCGATGACGCACCCCAGGCTCCGATCCAACAAAGCTTCGGGGAGGAGTTTCGTCAGCACGACGGCGTGGTAACGATCTTGATGTTTAACCGTCGCAGGGCTGCGCCTAAGGACCGCTACAATATGATCGAGGTGTAATATCATGGAGGGGGGCACCGCACACAGCTAAGGAACAATCACGAAGATCAACTTGTGTGTTCTAGGGTGCCCCCCTGCACCCGTATATAAAGGAGCAAGGGGGAGGCCGGCCGGCCCTTGGGTGCGCCAAGGAGAGGGGGGGAGTCCTTCTCCTAGTGGGAGTAGGACTCCCCTTTCCTAGTCCAACTAGGAATAGGGAGGGGAAGGAAAGAGAGGGAGAGGGAGAGGGAAAGGGGGGGCGCCCCCCTCCTAGTCCTATTCGGACTCCCCATGAGGGAGGGCGCGCCACCTCCCGGGCTGCTGCCCTCTCTCTCCCCTCAGGCCCAATAAGGCCCATTACTTCCCCGGGGGGTTCCGGTAACCCCTCCGGCACTCCGGTTTTATCCGAAATCACCCGGAACAATTCCGGTGTCCGAATATAGTCGTCCAATATATCGATCTTTATGTCTCGACCATTTCGAGACTCCTCGTCATGTCCATGATCACATCCGGGACTCCGAACAACCTTCGGTACATCAAAATACATAAACTCATAATAACTGTCATCGTAACGTTAAGCGTGCGGACCCTACGGTTCGAGAACAATGTAGACATGACCGAGATACGTCTCCGGTCAATAACCAATAGCGGGACCTGGATGCCCATATTGGCTCCTACATATTCTACGAAGATCTTTATCGGTCAGACCGCATAACAACATACGTTGTTCCCTTTGTCATCGGTATGTTACTTGCCCGAGATTCGATCGTCGGTATCCAATACCTAGTTCAATCTTGTTATCGGCAAGTCTCTTTACTCGTTCCTTAATACATCATCTCACAACTAACACATTAGTTGTAATGCTTGCAAGGCTTATGTGATGTGCATTACCGAGAGGGCCCAGAGATACCTCTCCGACATTCGGAGTGACAAATCCTAATCTCGAAATACGCCAACCCAACAAGTACCTTTGGAGACACCTGTAGAGCACCTTTATGATCACCCAGTTACGTTGTGACGTTTGGTAGCACACAAAGTGTTCCTCCGGTAAACGGGAGTTGCATAATCTCATAGTCATAGGAACATGTATAAGTCATGAAGAAAGCAATAGCAACATACTAAACGATCGGGTGCTAAGCTAATGGAATGGGTCATGTCAATCAGATCATTCAACTAATGATGTGACCTCGTTAATCAAATAACAACTCTTTGTTCATGGTTAGGAAACATAACCATCTTTGATTAACGAGCTAGTCAAGTAGAGGCATACTAGTGACACTCTGTTTGTTTATATATTCACACATGTATTATGTTTCCGGTTAATACAATTCTAGCATGAATAATAAACATTTATCATGATATATGAGGAAATAAATAATAACTTTATTATTGCCTCTAGGGCATATTTCCTTCAGTATGCTGCTGATGCTCTTGTTCGTTCTCTTGGTTCTGCTTTTGCTGTCAAAGAACTTGGGAAGCTTCACTACTTTCTTGGGGTTGAGGTCACTATTGGGGAACGTAGTAATTTCAAAAAATTTCCTACGCACACGCAAGATCATGGTGATGCATAGCAACGAGAGGGGAGTGTGTGATCTACGTACCCTTGTAGATCGACAACGGAAGCGTTTGGTTGATGTAGTCGTATGTCTCCACGGCCTGACCGATCAAGCACCGAAACTACGACACCTCCGAGTTCTAGCACACGTTCAGCTCGATGACGATCCCCGGACTCCGATCCAGCAAAGTGTTGGGGAAGAGTTCCGTCAGCATGACGGCGTGGTGACGATCTTGATGTACTACTACCGCAGGGCTTCGCCTAAGCACCGCTACAATATTATCGAGGACTATGGTGGCAGGGAGCGCCGCACACGGCTAAGAATTTGATCACGTGGATCAACTTGTGTTCCTCTGGGGTGCCCCTGCCTCCGTATATAAAGGCTCAAGGGGGGGGGGTGTGGCCGGCCTAGAGGTGGCGCGCCAGGAGGAGTCCTTCTCCCTCCGGGAGTAGGATCCCCCCAATCCAAGTTGGAATAGGATTCGCGGAGGGGGGAAAGAGAAAGGGGGGCCGGCCCCCTCTCCTTGTCCTATTCGGACCAAGGGAGGGGAGGGGCGCGCGGACCATCTCAGGCTGCCTCTTCTCTTTTCCACTAAGGCCCACTAAGCCCCATATAGCTCCCGGGGGGTTCCAGTAACCTCCCGGTACTCTGGTAAAATCCCGATTTCACCCGGAACACTTCCGATATCCAAACATAGGCTTCCAATATATCAATCTTTATGTCTCGACCATTTCGAGACTCCTCGTCATGTCCGTGATCACATCCGGGACTCTGAACAACCTTCGGTACATCAAAATGTATAAACTCATAATATAACTGTCATCGAAACCTTAAGCGTGCGGACCCTACGGGTTCGAGAACAATGTAGACATGACCGAGACATGTCTCCGGTCAATAACCAATAGCGGGACCTGGATGCCCATATTGGCTCCTACATATTCTACGAAGATCTTTATCGGTCATACCGCATAACAACATACATTGTTCCCTTTGTCATCGGTATGTTACTTGCCCGAGTTTCGATCGTCGGTATCCAATACCTAGTTCAATCTCGTTACCGGCAAGTCTCTTTACTCGTTCCGTAATACATCATCTTGCAACTAACTCATTAGTTGCATTGCTTGCAAGGCTTAAGTGATGTGCATCACCGAGAGGGCCCAGAGATACCTCTTCGACGATCAGAGTGACAAATCCTAATCTCGAAATACGTCAACCCAACATGTACCTTGGGAGACACCTATAGAGCACCTTTATAATCACCCAGTTACGGTGTGATGTTTGGTAGTAAACAAAGTGTTCCTCCGGCACACGGGAGTTACATAATCTCATAGTCATAGGAACATGTATAAGTCATGAAGAAAGCAATAGCAACATACTAAACGATCGGGTGCTAAGCTAATGGAATGGGTCATGTCAATCAGATCATTCAACTAATGATGTGATCCCGTTAATCAAATAACAACTCTTTGTCCATGGTCAGGAAACATAACCATCTTTGATTAACGAGCTAGTCAAGTAGAGGCATACTAGTGACACTCTGTTTGTCTATGTATTCACACATGTATTATATTTCCAGTTAATACAATTATAGCATGAATAATAAACATTTATCATGAAATAAGGAAATAAATAATAACTTTATTATTGCCTCTAGGGCATATTTCCTTCAGTCTCCCACTTGCACTAGAGTCAATAATCTAGTTTACATCGTCATGTGATTTAACAGCAATAGTTCACATCTTTATGTGATTGGTTCACATCTCCATGTGACTAACACCCAAAGGGTTTACTAGATTCAATAATATAGTTCACATTGCTATGTGATTAAGACCCAAAAAGTGATCATGTTTTGCTTGTGAGAGAAGTTTAGTCAACGGGTCTGCCACATTCAGATCCGCATGTATTTTGCAAATTTCTATGTCAACAATGCTCTGCATGGAGCTACTCTAGCTAATTGCTCCCACTTTCAATATGTATCCAGATTGAGACTTAGAGTCATCTGGATCAGTGTCAAAACTTGCATCGACGTAACCCTTTACGACGAACCTTTTGTCACCTCCGTAATCAAGAAACATATACTTATTCCAGTAAGGATAATTTTGACCGCTGTCCATTGATCTACTCCTAGATCACTATTGTACTCCCTCTCTTAACACAGTGTATGGTATGCAATAGATCTGGTACACAGCATGGCATACTTTATAGAACCTATGACTGAGGCATAGGGAATGACTTTCATTCTCTTTCTATCTTCTGCCGTGGTCGGGCTTTGAGTCTTACTCAAATTCACACCTTGTAACACAGGCAAGAAACTTTTTCTTTGACTGTTCCATTTTGAACTACTTCAAAATCTTGTCAAGGTATGTACTCATTGAAAAAACTTATCAAGCGTCTTGATCTATCTCTATAGATCTTGATACTCAATATGTTAGCAGCTTCATCGAGGTCTTTCATTGAAAAACTCTTATTCAAGTATCCCTTTATGCTATCCAGAAATTCTATATCATTTCCAATCAGTAATATGTCATCCACATATAATATCAGAAATGCTACAGAGCTCCCACTCACTTTCTTGTAAATACAGGCTTCTCCGAAAGTCTGTGTAAAACCAAATGCTTTGATCACACTATCAAAGCGTTTATTCCAACTCCGAGAGGCTTGCACCAGTCCATAAATGGATCGCTGGAGCTTGCACACTTTGTTAGCTCCCTTTGGATCGACAAAACCTTCCGGTTGCATCATATACAACTCTTCTTCCAGAAATCCATTCAGGAATGCAGTTTTGACATCCATCTGCCAAATTTCATAATCATAAAATGCGGCAATTGCTAACATGATTCGGACAGACTTAAGCATCGCTACGGGTGAGAAGGTCTCATCGTAGTCAACCCCTTGAACTTGTCGAAAACCTTTTGCGACAAGTCGAGCTTTGTAGACAGTAATATTACCGTCAGCGTCAGTCTTCTTCTTGAAGATCCATTTATTCTCAATTGCTTGCCGATCATCGGGCAAGTCAACCAAAGTCCATACTTTGTTCTCATACATGGATCCCATCTCAGATTTCATGGCTTCAAGCCATTTTTCGGAATCTGGGCTCATCATCGCTTCCTCATAGTTCGTAGGTTCATCATGATCTAGCAGCATGATTTCCAGAACAGGATTACCGTACCACTCTGGCGCGGATCTCACTCTGGTTGATTTACGAGGTTCAGTAGTATCTTGTCCTGAAGTTTCATGATCATTATCATTAGCTTCCTCACTAATTGGTGTAGGTGTCGCAGAAACAGTTTTCTGTGATGTACTAGTTTCCAATAAGGGAGCAGGTACAGTTACCTCATCAAGTTCTACTTTCCTCCCACTCACATCTTTCGAGAGAAACTCCTTCTCCAGAAAGTTTCTGAATTTAGCAACAAAAGTCTTGCCTTCGGATCTGTGATAGAAGGTGTATCCAACATTTTCTTTTGGGTATCCTATGAAGACGCACTTCTCCGATTTGGGTTTGAGCTTATCAGGTTGAAACTTTTTCACATAAGCATTGCAACCTCAAACTTTAAGAAACGACAACTTTGGTTTCTTGCTAAACCATAATTCATACGGTGTCGTCTCAACGGATTTAGATGGTGCCCTTTTTAACGTGAATGCAGCTGTCTCTAATGCATAACCCCAAAACGATATTGGTAAATTGGTAAGAGACATCATAGATCGCACCATATCTAGTAAAGTACGATTACGACGTTCGGACACACCATTACGCTGTGGTGTTCCAGGTGGCATGAGTTTGTGAAACTATTCCACATTGTTTTAATTGAAGACCAAACTCGTAACTCAAATATTTGTCTCCGCGATCAGATCATAGAAACCTTATTTTCTTGTCACGATGATTTTCCACTTCTCTCTGAATTTCTTTAAACTTTTCAAATGTTTCAGACTTATGTTTCATCAAGTAGATATACCCATATCTGCTCAAATCATCTGTGAAGGTCAGAAAAACGATACCCGCCGCGAGCTTCAACACTCATTGAACTGCATACATCAGTATGTATTATTTCCAATCAAGTTTGTTGCTCGCTCCATTGTTCCGGAGAACGGAGTCTTAGTCATCTTGCCCATGATGCACGGTTCGCAAGTACCAAGTGATTCATAATCAAGTGGTTCCAAAAGTCCATCAGTATGGAGTTTCTTCATGTGCTTTACACCGATATGACCTAAACGGTAGTGCCACAAACCGGAGATGAGGGGTTACATCGGTTATGAGATGAGGGGTGATATCACTAGGACGATCATCAAACCAGTCGTTGCATGGAGATCTATGAGACATACTAGCTAGCTCGTGGGCTTCAACATTCACCTGTCTATCGCAATGCAAGAATAAGATCTAGGGAAAATCACAAGACATGACTGCTAGAAGATCTGTCTTTGCTCACTGGCAAGCTATTTGCCAAGCTCCCACTCATGGGCACAAGGCAAAACAGCCGTTTGCCGGGTACACAACTCGGGAAAAGAGCATACTTAATACAGTCCTCTGATTGCTGTCGGTAAAATGAAAGGACTCGGTGAATAAGCATTCTGTTGAGATCCCGCGCCATGGAACTGGGCAACTAGGAAGCATTTGGCACGAGCATTCATGGTTGAGTACTTCACTAGACAAACTCGACAACGATTTTCGGCAACTATTTGCCATGTTTTCTTACAAGGAACTCATTATAGCTTGATGAGGTCATCTCCCACCGGGTAGGCCAACCGTGACTAAAACCTAGTAGAAGCCGATGGGGGCCCAAGCCCACAATTTCTAGCTACCGAAATACCAGCCAGCTTAGTGGAGGATTATTCAGTCTGGCCAATCACCCAGATGGAGATTCACTCGGAATGAAAGAAGCAAGATCCACCGGGATAAAGACAACCCAACGGCCAGTAGCAATAATTAAGGCGCTATTGAACTCGGGGGTGCACCGTCCCAGACTTGGAGGTTCATCCTTGAAGGATGGGATGTAATGGTGCAGGGTTTGATCCGCCGCGTTGGTGATGGTATGAACACGGATATTTAGTGCGACCAATGGCTTCCGAGGGTGCACAACATGCGGCTGATAACATCGGTGGTACTTGATCCACTTATGTTGGTCAATGAGCTTATTCTGCCGTCGATGGAGTGGAATCGGGCGAGGATCTCTCAAGTTTTCCTGCCTACAGATGGTCAAGCAATTTTGTCCATCTCGCTTTGCACAAGACAACTCGGTGATTTCTAGTCATGGGTACATGAGCAAAACAGTGTTTTTCAGTACACTCGGCATACTGCATGTTGGTATCAACTAAACTCTGTTGAGAAGCATAGTTGGCAGGTCGTGCAGACAACTCATATTCTGAGGGAGAAATAAAAGCATGGACGAAGATGTGGAAGATTGATGTTCCATCAATTTTTTTTCTGTGGCGACTAGCGCAACAGTCCTTGTCAACTTCAGACTTGCTCAAACACCAGAAGATGGTAGTACAATCTGAGTGTGGACTTTGTGACTCTGAAGATTCCTGGCGGCGTTCTTTGATGGAGTGTAACATGGCACGTTGCGTTTGGCCATTAAAGGATGATGATCTAGTGGAAGTTATGATGCGATGTAAAGCAAAACGCTTCATTTTTTCACTACTGGAGTCTATACCACATGAGGATTTCATCAAGATACTTGTAACACTATGGGCGATTTGGCATGCTCGGAGAACAGCTATCAATGAGCATGTATTTCAGGGGCCGTTAGTTACTAATCAGCTTGTCAAGGATTTTCTAAGATAGCTTCAAATTTGCAAACCTTTGAAGAAATATGCAACTGTTCAAACACCTTCGAGCAGATGGATCCTGCCGCTTGCAGGAGCTGGAAAATTTGTGTTGATGGTGCAGTGTCACGCGGCGCAATGGAAGGGACTTACAACGCAATTTGCAGGGATTCCACTGAAAATATCTAGGCTCTTGGGTGATAACATGTCAAAGTGTGACTGACCCATCATCATTCGAGGCTTTGGCTTGTCTAGAAGCGCTCTCACTTGCCCTTGACTTATCACTTGCAGACATACATATAGCTTCATACTGTCAAGATGCGATCAAAGATATCCATGAAAATACGGGTGGGCTACACTCTATCATTATTATAAGATAAATCTTACATCTCAGCAGTTCTCTTGCCGTTTCTTCATCTTCTAAGGAAGAGAAACTAATCTTGAGGCTCATAGCCTCGCTAAGCATACTCTAGGCCTTTCTTTAGGGCGTCATGTATGGTTTCTTAATCTGCCAGATCTACATTGTATTCCTATGAACTTTTATAACCAATAAAGTTCCCGTGTTACCGAGTTGGATTTCCGCTAAAAAAATACTTCATCCGCCCCAAAATAAGTGACTCAACTTTGAGTCACTTATTTTAGAAGGATGAAGTAATTAATTAAGGCGCTGCCACAACCATGAAGATCTGACATTACATCTAGGCTAAAGACGCCCGTTGCTATGAGTAGTGGGCATGTATAATTATCGGACTTAATTTACCTGTAACTTAAAGGGAAACCCTTTCTATCTATGCTCTGATACAAGTCCAGCGCCAGGCCAGTCCGACGCCGTCGATTCGACCAAAATCTGACGCCTCACAATTTGTGTTCCTTATGTGAAAAAAGAAGAACATCGACAGAAACAAACTGCCCGCAGCCCCCGCACGTAAACCTCTTGCTAATCTCTCCCGGCACGATCTCGCTCCACCACACCCAGATCCCGTACCCTCCGCCTCGCACGCCGCTGCATCCCGCTCTCCTCGCTGTTGAGCAGCACGACCACCCCACCGGCTAGCTTCGCTCCCCTCCCGCTTCTTCAAATCACGTCGTCTTCTCCACTGATGCCCCTTCCCTCTCCTGGCCCTGCTTGGTGCCTCGTCCCCCGACGAAGTCGCCGGTTCGTGAGCGGCCTTGCGTCCGACTCATCTGGCTCCGGCATGCCCCTCATCACCTATGGTTATGGTGTGTTCCACCAGGAGAAGATGGAACTCACGCCAGCCAACCTGCACACTACCGTGGTCCTACAAGGCCGAGATAAGTACAGTAGACTTCGCCAAGGTATGCATTTTCGTTTTTCTCTTGTTGCCGCTGGTGCATTGTCTGGCATTGTAATGAATTCGTTTGTACAGGGGGTGCTTCTAATATACTCCCCCCGTTTCTAAATATAAGTCTTTGTAGAGATTTCACTAGATGGACTACATACGGAACAAAATGAATGAATCTACACTTAAAATGCATCTATATACATCCATATATGGTTCATAATGAAATCTCTAAAAAAACATATTTAAGAACAGAAGGAGTACACGTGTTGCAATCGCACCATTGCAAATGAGGCGGCGGCTAGTCTTCTTCCCTCATCACCAACTCCAGGTCGGGTGGCTGTGCCATAGGACCAGCCTCGGCATTGTGCTTCTCCCAGCACACAGCTGTGTACGTCTCCATCTTCTCCTTGGACGAGTCGCTGCAGTACCCCTGGCCCCACTTTCCCCAGAAAACATGTTTTAGAGCACCTGTGTACCCGCACCCCTCTTATCTATTTATCCATTCTCAGCATCAAGATTCATGCAAGTATATATTTTTTATTTCTCTCGTGTGGAACATGTTTTGAAGTTCAAACCTTTGCAGAACAGCAAAACATTCTAACTAAAATCTAAGATAAAATTTTTAGATTTTTTGGTCCAACATAAATATAAAAAGTAAGTAATGTTTGATTAAAAAAATCTTACATTTAGTACTCATGTCTGACAAAAATTCTGAAAGTTTTATACCACATTCTAGTTAGAAAGTTGGACACATCTTGGGAGCGGCCGGCTGCTCCCTAGCGCTCTGGAGCAGCTGGCCAAAAAGGGAAATTTCTGGTCTATAATCTACAAAAGGAAATATTTTATCTCTCTAATTATCTATAAATAGAAACAGTTTTTCCTCTAAATTCATATTAGGAAAAGTGAAAACATGTGAATAGAAAAAGTAAAATACGAACCACCCACGTGAACGTGAACAGGTGTGAATGCACTTAATTTCGGCTTTTTAAATTTTTAAAAGCCATATCTTTCAAACTGCGCGTCGTAATTCAGACTCATCTTCATCGTTGGATTCTTCGCGACGAGATCTTCGAAATTAGATCTCGCATGGGTATGTTTTGATGAAATTTTTCTGTGCAATTTAGCCTCCGTTTTGTGCAACTACATAGCAGCCGGTGTGCAACTACCTGACAGTGGATGTGCAACTTTCCACCTACCCCTTGGAAGTGTAGTTTTCACTGATGGCACATCACCCCAAACTACCTCCTCCCAGTGAGATGTTCAAATTCGTGATTTGCCCAGCTCAAGTGCCTAGTAGTTTATGTGCAACTTTCCCTCTGCCCGTGGTTGTGCTTTCACTGTTTGCTGCATCGGCCAACTGTCTAGCAGTGAATGTGCAATTTCGGATACTGTCACTGCCAACTGTCTACCAGTGATGTGCAACTACCCCTCACACCCCATGGATGTGTAATTTGCCTACTAGCACTCGGAACCACCCCTCTAGTAGGATGTGCAACTTTAGCGCCCCATTTATATGCAACTTTTACTACCCTCATGAATATGTAACTTTTCACTACCCTCATGAATGTGAAATTTTCACCATCCAAGTATCCCTGCCTGTGAGATGTGCAACTTATATGTTGCTCCGACCAACTGCCTAGCAGACTTTGTGCAACTTCATTTATTGCCCCTGCCAACTAAAACTACATATCCAGGGGAAGGATTTGTACATCGAGTAATAGGAAGTTGGCTCGAACAACAGACTAAGTAGCACACATCACTGGTAGGGAAGGTGGGGCAGGGTATGTCAACTGTAAAAAAACTACACATCTATGAGTAGGGACAAGGGTTGCACATCGACTATTACATAGTTGGTCGGGATAGTGGACTAGTTGCACATCATATTTTCATGGTTGCTAGATTGCAACCTCATGTGAAGTTAGATCATGCAGCTCCAAAAACTGGTTTTGGAAAAATTGCACCATGTAGTACTAAAGTTGCACAACGCAGTATCGAAGTTGCACCATATAGCATCAAAATTGGCATCAAAAAAATTTCGTTGAAACATACCCATGCGGGATCTAGTTTCAATGATATTGCCCCGAAGAATCCAATGGTGAAAACGGATCTGAATTCCGACACGCAGTTTGAAAGATATGACTTTTTACATATTCGAGAAACCGAAATAAATGCACGTGAAGCTGTTTCTTTCAAACCGAACTAACCAATGTGAACACCCTTAATGCTAATAGCAACATGCACTGTGAAGCCCGGCCGCTCGTTTCCTCTAAATGTGCGCGTGCACTTTGAAGATTTTGGGTAGAAAATTTTGTTGCGCTGCAAAGTTTGAAGTTTAAGACATGTACTATATGACAGAAAAAAAAGAGAAAATTTCATGTAGGAAGTTAGTTGTATCACACAGATATTAAAGCGACATTGGAGAGGCAGGATAACAAGGCCCGGATGCATGTGCTCAAAAAATATGCATTCCACTTTCCCCTATAGCCACATGTTTTTTTTGAGACAATCATACGAAGCTTTATTCAATCGTCAACACATTTATAGGGACAGAGGGAAGGTTTCCCGGATGACCTAACCATACATGGCGGCCCGGTCCCAAGCGTAAAGCATGCTTCACAAGATTGTGAACCTCGAAATTCGAGCTCCTACTTTCGTGAACTATATTACATGAAATAAAGGCACTTAGCCCTAACTTGATCTCGTGGATGATAGCACCATAACTTGATTTGCTTCCCTCCTTGATCTCATGCACCACGTTCTTGCAGTCTGAGGCTATATGAATGCTCTGGTTGTTCAGGTCCAAAGAGAGGGCAATCCCTTCCCTCACCGTCATGGCCTCCAAAGTAGCTGGATCGATGACAGTAGGGAACACAACCGTTGACGCCCCCTAAAAGTTTCGATCACTGCTCCGGCTAATCGCCGCAACCGCCCCGTGTCTGCCGCTACGGCTAACGGCAGCGTCAACGTTAACCTTAGCATGATTATCCGATGGTGACAACCAAACCTTGCCCGTTGGAGGAGCCCTTGCTGTGCCTGACCCAGGGGGTGTGACCAGTGACCGAAGCTCTACCAAGTACGAGTTAATGAACCCGTTGATTGCATGCGTACTTTGGAAGATGCCTTCGTGGAGAGCTTTCCGCCGGTCACTCCATATTGCCCATAGTGATACTGTTAGCCGCAAGAACTCGTCCTTGTCCAGTGTTTCGCTCATAGTAAAGATCCATCTTCGTGCATTCTCCTCCTGATTAGTACTGACCTGATCGAGCACTGGATCAGAAGACAGGGCCCAAGTACACCGGGACATAGGGCAGCTCAACAGGGCATGACGCCAACTGTCATGAGCTCCACATAAAATACAAGCAGGAGTTGTGGTCATATTCCTATGGTGAAGAAGTTCTTGTGATGGCATTGAGTGTTGTGCTAATCGCGACAAGAATATCTTCAACTTAGTTGGTACTTGCAGCAACCAAATATCATTCCAGCCCTCCTGTCTTACCGGCGTATGAGATGTACTCTCCCTCTCTTCCAGCCACGCTTCTCTCTCCATCTTGATCCTCACGATCATACGGTATGCGGAGCGTACCATGAACATACCTCGTCTCTCCTCGTTCCAAGCCCAGAAATCCTGTATTCTTCTGTTACAAAGAGGTATACTGAATATTGCTTCAACATCAAATGGTGTAAAGGCATGCCGCACAACATCTTCTCGCCAGCTAGCAGAGGTACTGTCAATGAGTTCTGATACTCGGGATGGTGGATCTTGGACCAAAGAGGTGATAGGACGCTTAACCCCGTCCCATGGGATCCAGTTCTGCTCCCAGATCATCGTTGTCTCCCCGTCACCAATCCTTCTAATGATCTCTTGCGCCAGGATGTCATGACCGTCCAGAATAGGTCGCCAAATTTGAGAAGGATGTGAACCCAAATCAGCATTTAGTATATCCGAACCTGGAAAGTAAGCCGCTTTTAGAATTTGAGCGCTTAACGATTCAGGGTCGTTGAGCACTCTCCATGCCTGCCTAGCCAGTAGTGCCAGATTGAAAATCTCAATATCACGAAACCCAGACCTCCCACATGCTTTGGTCATATCATAACATCCCATGCAACCCAGCTAGGTTTTCTTTTACCTCTTTTACTCCCCCACCAAAACTGGCATATGATAGAGGTGATTTTGTCACAAAGTCCTCGAGGTAACCTGAAGCATGACATGGAGTAAACTAGAATAGCTTGGGCAACTGAATTAATTAGAACTTCTTTACCACCCACTGACAAGAGTTTTTCAATCCAGCCCTTGACCTTATCCCAAACTCTGTCCACGAGATATTTGAAAGTCTCGTTTTTAGAATGACCCACATCTGTAGGCATCCCCAAGTACCGGTCCGTCAATGACTCGTTTTGGACCTGCAAGATGTTTTTTATGCTATCCCTCAAAGGATGGCCACATCCCTTACTGAAGAAAATTGAGGATTTCTCATGATTTATCCTCTGGCCCGATGCACTACAATAAGATCCCAGTAGGTTTGGCACTGCATTTACTCCCTCCACACTAGACTTGAAAAGTAACAGGCTATCATCTGCAAATAGAAGGTGATTAATGGGTGGCGCTGTAGGAGCCACCTTCACACCGACCAAGACTGATGACTGAGAACTGCATTTCAGGAGGCACGAAAGTCCCTCTACTGCAATCAAGAAAAGGTAGGGGGAGATTGGGTCTCCCTGCCTGATTCCCCTAGTAGGCCTAAAATTGTCAAGCTTCTCTCCGTTGAACAGAACTGAAAACGAAACTGAAGCCACCATGCCCATTACAATATCTATCCATTGCTGCTCAAAACCCAATCTACACATTATGGCTTGCAAGTAGGACCATTCTAATCTGCCATACGCTTTCATCATATCCAATTTCAAAGCACAAAAACTGTTGCTCTTAGACTTGGTCCTCTTCATGAAGTGTAGACACTCATATGCACAAATGATGTTATCCGTGATTAACCTTCCAGGAACAAAGGCAGATTGCTCCCTTGAAATAATATCCAGCAGGATTAGCTTCAACCTGTTGGCCACCACCTTGGAGGCAATATTATACAATACATTACATAAACTGATGGGCCTGAACTGTGAAAAAAGAGAGGGGTTAGTAACTTCTGGAATAAGAACCAAAACTGTATCATTGATGCTCTCGGGGCTTTCTACTCCCCTAACGATCCTGAGCGCAACTCTGGTTACTTCCTCTCCACATATATCCCAATGACGCTGGTAAAAGTGAGCTGGGAAGCCATCAGGCCCAGGTGCCTTAGTGGGGAACATTTGGAAAAGCGTTGTTTTGACCTCATCATTAGTATATGGTGCACAGAGGTTAGCATTCATCTCAGCCGTTACCTTCCTCGGTACATGCTGTAGGACAGTCTCCATATCATTCACACCCTCTGATGTATAAAGATCTTGGTAAAACTCAGTTGCCAAAGCTTTCAATTCAGCCGGGTCCTCCACTAAAACCCCCAAAGAATTCTGTAGGGCTCTTATCATATTCTTCTTCCGTCTTAGACTAGCTCGCAAATGGAAGAATCTCGTGTTCTTATCTCCAGCAGCGAGCCATTGCACTCTTTCCCTTTGCCTCCACATGATCTCCTCGCAGTGATACATCTCAACAAGTTTCTCATCAATCTTGAGCTCTGAGTGGTTTGGCCCAACCCTCAACGGATCATCATGCAGCTTCTTCAATTCCTGTTGCATCATCTTTATTTCTTTGCGGACACTACCAAAGGTATCACGACTCCACACCTCAAGGTTCTTTGACATGGCTGATAACTTCTGTCTCATCTCCTCTACTATCGTGCATGGTGGACCGGACCATCCATTGGTTATCGTATCTTCCAGTTCAGCGTGTGTCTCCCACATCAATTCGTAGCGGAAGCTTCGACTGGCAGTCATTCTGTCCGATCCACCCCACTGCAACAAGATCGGAGTGTGATCAGATGTTGATGCTTCCAAGTGTTCCACGCAAGCCAGAGGAAACATAGCAGACCATAGTGCATTAGAGAGTGCTCTATCTAGTCTACATCTAGTAAAAGTACTGATACGTCTCCAATGTATCTATAATTTTTGATTGCTCCATGCTATATTATCTACTGTTTTAGGGAATATTGGGCTTTATTATCCACTTTTATATTATTTTTGGGACTAACCTATTAACCGGAGGCCCAGCCCAGATTTGCTGTTTTATGCCTATTTCAGTGTTTTGAAGAAAAGGAATATCAGACGGAGTCAAAACGAAACGAAATCAACTGGAGAAGTTATTTTTGGAAGGAAACACACCTGATGGACTTGCACCTCACATCAGAAGATACGGGAGCTGCCCACGAGGGTGGGGGCCGCGCCCACCCCCCTGGGGCGCGCCCCCCTGCCTCGTTGCCCCCCTTCGGTCCACCGACGTACCTCCTGCACCCATATATACCTACGTAACCTAAAACTTCCAGAACAGACAATAGATCAGGAGTTCCGCCGCCAGAAGCCTCCGTAGCCACCAAAAACCAATCTAGACCCGTTCCGGCACCCTGCCGGAGGGGGAATCCTTCTCTGGTGGCCATCTTCATCATCCCGGTGCTCTCCATGACGAGGAGGGAGTAGTTCTCCCTCGGGGCTGAGGGTATGTACCAGTAGCTATGTGTTTGATCTCTCTCTCTCTCTCTCGTGTTCTTGATTTGGCACGATCTTGATGTATCGCGAGCTTTGCTATTATAGTTGGATCTTATGTTTCTCCTCCCCCTTTACTCTCTTGTAATGAATCGAGTTTCCCCTTTGAAGTTATCTTATCGGATTGAGTCTTTAAAGATTTGAGAACACTTGATGTATGTCTTGCCGTGCGTATCTGTGGTTACAATGGGATACCACGTGATTCACTTGATGTATGTTTTGGTGATCAACTTGCGGGTTCCACCCATGAATCTATGCATAGGGGTTGGCACACGTTTTCGCCGTGATTCTCCGGTAGGAACTTTGGGGCACTCTTTGAGGTCCTTTGTGTTGGTTGAATAGATGAATCTGAGATTGTGTGATGCATATCGTATAATCATACCCACGGATACTTGAGGTGACATTGGAGTATCTACGTGACATTAGGGTTTTGGTTGATTTGTGTCTTAAGGTGTTATTCTAGTACGAGCTCTAGGGCTGTTTGTGACACCTATAGGAATAGCCCAACGGATTGATTGGAAAGAATAACTTTGAGGTGGTTTCGTACCCTACCATAATCTCTTCATTCGTTCTCCGCTATTAGTGACTTTGGAGTGACTCTTTGTTGCTTGTTGAGGGATAGTTATGTTATCCAATTACGTTGGTATTGTTGAGGGAACTTACACTAGCGAAAGTATGAACCCTAGGCCTTATTTCCTATCATTGCAATACCGTTTACGCTCATTTTTATCACTTGCTACCTTGCTGTTTTTATTATTTCAGATTACAAATATATTTATCTACTATCCATATACCACTTGTTTCAACATCTCTTCGCCGAACTAGTGCACCTATACAATTTACCATTGTATTGGGTGTGTTGGGGACACAAGAGACTCTTTGTTATTTGGTTGCAGGGTTGCTTGAGAGAGAGCATCTTCATCCTATGCCTCCTACGGATTGATAAACCTTAGGTCGTCCACTTGAGGGAAATTTGCTACTGTCCTACAAACCTGTGCACTTGCAGGCCCAACAATGTCTACAAGAAGGAGGTTGTGTAGTAGACATCAAGCTCTTTTCTGGCGCCGTTGCTGGGGAGGCGAGGAAAGCAGCACCAACACCCCGTCAACTAAGCTCTTTTCTGGCGCCGTTGCCGGGGAGGTGAGTGCTTGAAGGTATATCTTTAGATCTTGCAATTGAGTCTTTTAGTTTCTTGTTTTATCACTAGTTTAGTTTATGAAAGAAAACTACAAAAAAATGGAATTGAGTTTATCTCATACGCTTCACCTTTTTAATATCTTTCGTAAGTATGATGGAAAGGATAATTGTGCTCAAGTGCTAGAAGAAGAAATCTATAAAATGTTTGGCACTAAATATTTGAATGATGAGCATGATTGCAATGTTGTTAGTACGAATTCTTTGAATATCCATGATGCTAATGATGATTGCACTAGTTTTGATGAAAATGTCTCCTATAAACATGTCAATTTTTGTGGAGTGCATTGGGTTTGTAAGTACACGCCAAATAGGGAAGATAGATATTGCAAGAGGCATAAGTACTTAGAAACTAAATTGTTGCAAGAAAGTCTTGATGATTGTGCTGAAAAATTCAATATTTTTCGCGCTCCTTGTGAACTTTGCAATGAACATGGTCATTTAAATCTCCAATGCAAATTGTTTGATGACCGAATCGTATCCAAACATTGTGATAATTTGATTACCCTTGAGCATCATAAAGAGCTTAGCCTTCTTTTGGGTTATGAAGAAATGAAACATATAAATGAGGGTATTCCGAAGTTTAATCTTGATAAAGTTCTTCATTTTGATCTAGAGAATATTTATATGTATTGTGCGGTGAATTGTATTGAAAATCCTTATATTGCCAACTACATAAAGAAAAGAAAACAAATAGAAGATGAAGAGAATACTAATGAAAGGGAAGAGACTTCCCAATATCCTCCTATTATTTCTTATGATGAATCAGGTAACGAGGAGGAGCCTCCTATTCAACAAATCTCATTAATAAGGAGCTCCAAAAAGAGGATTTAACCCACACATGATGTGGTGAATAAGAAGAAAAGAAAGAGGAAGAGAGGTAAAAATGTATCTCTCCCAAATAAAGTTGCTCCTATTATTGTTGTACCTCACGAAAATGAAGATCATACACTTGATGATGATTTTGTTATGCCTATTGCTTGTTGTGATGATTATGATTGGGAAGATAATGATGCTTCTTATGATCTTGAAAATCTTTTTGGCACTTGCTTGAAAGAATATGATAATTGCTATACTATTGGTGCTATTCATACTATTAATGATGAGAGCGATTATGCTTATGATATGAAAAGGCCCAAGCTTGGGGAAGCTATGTTTGATGAGGATGAAATATTTGAGAATATATTTTCTGCAATTAATGTTTGTCCCAAGCTTGGGGATTCTATGTTTAATAATGAAGATATTTTTAGCCTCTCAAGTTTTGATATGCAAAGTAGTTATGATGATAGCATGCCTTCTACCTATGATGATTATTGTGATAAAACTTATGCTATAAAGAGTAGTGATGATTATATTTATAAAACTTGTCATGGTTATGAGTACCCATTCTCTGAACATTACTCTTTTAATGTGGAAACAATTTATAGTATTCAAGTCTCTTATGATACTCCCACTATTCCGAATGAGAAGAATTTTGCTTGTGTGGAGAGTAGTAAATTTTCTATGCTTGTAGATCATGAAAAGAATGCTTTATGTGCTGGTTATATTGTTGAATTCATTCATGATGCTACTGAAAATTATTATGAGGGAGGAACATATGCTTGTAGGGATTGCAATAATATCAAGTTTCCTCTCTATGTGCTTGAAGTTTTAAAGTTATGCTTGTTTTGCCTTCCTATGCTAGTTGATTATTGTTCCCACAAGTTGTTTCCTCACAAAATCCCTATGCATAGGAAGTGGGTTAGACTTAAATGTGCTAGTCATATTCTTCTTGATGCTCTCTTTATGTTACAATTCTTATCTTTTATGTGAGCATCGTTGAAATCATCATGCCTAGCTAGGGGCATTAAACGATAGCGCTTGTTGGGAGGCAACCCAATTTTATTTTTTTACTTGCTTTTTGCTTCTGTTTAGTAATAAATAATTCATCTAGCCTCTGCTTAGATGTGGTTTTATGCTTTTAATTAGTGTTTGTGCCAAGTAGAACCTTTGGGAAGACTTGGGGGAAGTCTTGTTGAACTTGCTGTAAAAAACAGAAACTTTAGCGCTCACGAGAATTGATGCCATTTTTATTTGGAGAGTTCTATTTAGTTAATTATTTTTGAAGATGATTAATAGATAAATTCCTCAGGTCCAGCAATTTATTTGAGAATTGTATTAGTTCCAGAAGTATACGTTTGATCCAGATTACTACACACTGTTCTGCTTTTGTCAGATTCTGTTTTTTCGTGTGTTGTTTGCTTATTTTGATGAATCTATGGCTAGTAAAAGAGTTTATAAACCATAGAGAAGTTGTAATACAGTAGGTTTAACACCAATATAAATAAAGATTGAGTTCATTACAGTACCTTGAAGTGGTGATTTATTTTCTTATACTAACGGAGCTCACGAGTTTTCTACTTTAAGTTTTGTGTTGTGAAGTTTTCAAGTTTTGGGTAAGGATTTGATGGACTATGGAATAAGGAGTGGCAAGAGCCTAAGCTTGGGGATGCCCAAGGCACCCCAAGGTAATATTCAAGGACAACCAAGAGCCTAAGCTTGGGGATGCTTTACTTGGAGCTATATTTTTATTCGTCACATGATATGTGTTTTGCTTGGAGCGTCATTTTGTTTTCTTTAGTTTTGCTTGCTGTTTGAATAAAGTACCAAGATCTGAAATTATTAAATGGGAGAGTCTTCACATAGTTGCATAATCATTCGACTACTCATTGATCTTCACTTATATCTTTCGGAGTAGTTTGTCATTTGCTCTGGTGCTTCACTTATATCTTTTTAGAGCATGGTGGTAGTTTTATTTTGAAGAAATAGATGAACTCTCATGCTTCACTTATATTATTTTGAGAGTCTTAAATATCATGGTAATTTGCTTAAAATCCTAATATGCTAGGTATCCAAGAATAATAAAATTCTCTTATGAGTGTGTTGAATACTATGAGAAGTTTGATACTTGATAATTGTTTTGAGATATGGAGATGGTGATATTAGAGTCATGCTAGTTGAGTAGTTGTGAATTTGAGAAATACTTGTGTTGAAGTTTGTGATTCCCGTAGCATGCACGTATGGTGAACCGTTATGTGATGAAGTCAGAGCATGATTTATTTATTGATTGTCTTCCTTATGAGTGGCGGTCGGGGATGAGCGATGGTCTTTTCCTACCAATCTATCCCCCTAGGAGCATGCGCGTAGTGCTTTGTTTCGATAACTAATAGATTTTTGCAATAAGTATGTGAGTTCTTTATGACTAATGTTGAGTCCATGGATTATACGCACTCTCATCCTTCCACCATTGCTAGCCTCTCTAATACCGCGCACCTTTCGTCGGTATCATAAACCCACCATATACCTTCCTCAAAACAGCCACCATACCTACCTATTATGGCAATTCCATAGCCATTCTGAGATATATTGCCATGCAACTTTCCACCATTCTGTTTATTATGACACGCTCCATCATTGTCATATTGCTTAGCATGATCATGTAGTTGACATCGTATTTGTGGCAAAGCCACCGTTCATAATTCTTTCATACATGTCACTCATGCATCATTGCACATCCTGGTACACCGCCGGAAGCATTCATATAGTCATATCTTGTTCTAAGTATCGAGTTGTAATTCTTGAGTTGTAAGAAAAATAAAAGTGTGATGATCATCATTATTAGAGCATTGTCCCAGTGAGGAAAGGATGATGGAGACTATGATTCCCCCACAAGTCGGGATGAGACTCCGGACGAAAATAAATAAATAAAAGAGGCCAAAGAAGCCCAAATAAAAAAAGAAGATAAAAGAGGCCATAAAAAAGAGAAGGCCCAAAAAAATAAATAAAATGAGAGAAAAAGAGAGAAGGGGCAATGCTACTATCCTTTTACCACACTTGCGCTTCAAAGTAGCACCATGATCTTCATAGTAGAGAGTCTCTCATGTTATCACTTTCATATACTAGTCGGAATCTTTCATTATAGAACTTGGCTTGTATATTCCAATGATGGGCTTCCTCAAATTGCTCTAGGTCTTCATGAGCAAGCAAGTTGGATGCACACCCACTTAGTTTCTTTTTGAGCTTTCATACACTTATAGCTCTAGTGCATCCGTTGCATGGCAATCCCTACTCACTCACATTGATATCTATTGATGGGCATCTCCATAGCCCGTTGATACGCCTAGTCGATGTGAGACTATCTTCTCCTTTTGTCTTCTCCACAACCACCATTCTATTCCAACTATAGTGCTATGTCCATGGCTCACGCTCATGTATTGAGTGAAGATTGAAAAGTTTGAGAACATCAAAAGTATGAAACAATTGCTTGGCTTGTCATCGGGGTTGAGCATGATTTAAATATTTTGTGTGGGGAAGTTAGAGCATAGCCAGACTATATGATTTTGTAGGGATAACTTTCTTTAGCCATGTTATTTTGAAAAGACATAATTGCTTTGTTAGTATGCTTGAAGTATTATTATTTTTATGTCAATATGAACTTTTGTCTTGAATCTTATGGATGTGAATATTCATGCCACAATTAAGAAGAATTACATTGAAATTTTGTCAACTAGCATTCCACATCAAAAATTATCTTTTTTTTATCATTTACCTACTCGAGGACGAGCAGGAATTAAGCTTGGGGATGCTTGATACGTCTCCAACGTATCTATAATTTTTGATTGCTCCATGCTATATTATCTACTGTTTTAGGGAATATTGGGCTTTATTATCCACTTTTATATTATTTTTTGGGACTAACCTATTAACCGGAGGCCCAACCCAGATTTGCTGTTTTATGCCTATTTTAGTGTTTTGAAGAAAATGAATATCAGACGGAGTCAAAACGGAACGAAATCAACTGGAGAAGTTATTTTTGGAAGGAAACACACCTGATGGACTTGGACCTCACGTCAGAAGATACGAGAGCTGCCCACGAGGGTGGGGGGCGCGCCCACCCCCCTGGGGTGCCTCGTGGCCCCCCCTTCGGTCCACCGACGTACCTCCTGCACCCGTATATATCTACGTAACCTAAAACTTCCAGAACAGACAATAGATCGGGAGTTCCGCCGCCAGAAGCCTCCGTAGCCACCAAGAACCAATCTAGACCCATTCCGGCACCCTGCCGGAGGGGGAATCCTTCTCCGGTGGCCATCTTCATCATCCCGGTGCTCTCCATGACGAGGAGGGAGTAGTTCTCCCTCGGGGCTGAGGGTATGTACCAGTAGCTATGTGTTTGATCTCTCTCTCTCTCTCTCTCTCTCTCTCTCTCTCTCTCTCTCTCGTGTTCTTGATTTGGCACGATCTTGATGTATCGCGAGCTTTGCTATTATAGTTGGATCTTATGTTTCTCCTCCCCCTCTACTCCCTTGTAATGAATTGAGTTTCCCCTTTGAAGTTATCTTATCGGATTGAGTCTTTAAAGATTTGAGAACACTTGATGTATGTCTTGCCGTGCGTATCTGTGGTGACAATGGGATACCACGTGATTCACTTGATGTATGTTTTGGTGATCAACTTGCGGGTTCCACCCATGAACCTATTTATAGGGGTTGGCACACGTTTTCGTCGTGATTCTCCGGTAGGAACTTTGAGGCACTCTTTGAGGTCCTTTGTGTTGGTTGAATAGATGAATCTGAGATTGTGTGATGCATATCGTATAATCATACCCACGGATACTTGAGGTGACATTGGAGTATCTAGGTGACATTAGGGTTTTGGTTGATTTGTGTCTTAAGGTGTTATTCTAGTACGAACTCTAGGGCTGTTTGTGACATATATAGGAATAGCCCAACGGATTGATTGGAAAGAATAACTTTGAGGTGGTTTCGTACCCTACCATAACCTCTTCGTTCGTTCTCCGCTATTAGTGACTTTGGAGTGACTCTTTGTTGCATGTTGAGGGATAGTTATGTGATCCAATTATGTTAGTATTGTTGAGGGAATTTACACTAGCGAAAGTATGAACCTTAGACCTTATTTCCTATCATTGCAATACCGTTTACGCTCACTTTTATCACTTGCTACCTTGCTGTTTTTATTATTTCAGATTACAAATATATTTATCTACTATCCATATACCACTTGTTTCACTATCTCTTCGCCGAACTAGTGCACCTATACAATTTACCATTGTATTGGGTGTGTTGGGGACACAAGAGACTCTTTGTTATTTGGTTGCAGGGTTGCTTGAGAGAGACCATCTTCATCCTACGCCTCCTACGGATTGATAAACCTTAGGTCATCCACTTGAGGGAAATTTGCTAATGTCCTACAAACCTGTGCACTTGCAGGCCCAACAACGTCTATAAGAAGAAGGTTGTGTAGTAGACATCAACTACCTCCTACAACCTTCTTTTCAAAGGTCCAAAAACGGCCTCTGTAACCGATATCAAGCAAACCGCAGACGTCCATGGCCTCCCGAAAAGCCTGTATCCGAGCGTTGCTACGTCTCCCAACTCCTTCGTGTTCTTCCAAGCGTAGAACTTCATTAAAATCCCCGATACAGAGCCATGGCAGGTCACTTAATGTGCTAATGTTTTTCAAAACATCCCAAGTTTGATTTCTCAGGTGGGTCTGAGCTTCGCCATATACACATGTCATGCGCCACTTTTCCTTGCCCGGCTCCTCCATAGAAACATCTAAATGATACACGGAGTAGCCCAAAACTTCAATCTTTATTTCTTTATTCCAAAAGAAAGCAATACCTCCACTTCTACCCTAGCTATCAACTGCGTAAGCACAATCAAAGCCTAAAGTTCCTGCTAATGCTTCTACCCTAACATGATCTATTTGAGTTTCGATGATACACAGGAGGGTAGGGGTAAACTTCTTTGCTAGATCGTGAATTTCATGAACTGTCGCGACATTACCCGCTCCACGACAGTTCCAAACTAGGGCACTCATTGTCCCCGGCGGCGCCCGTCGAAGGAGCCCGCCAACGGGTTTTTTGTAGGAACAACACCATCTTTTCCTTTCGACACCTTGTTGCTGTAAGTGCATCTAGTGCCACCCCTAGTTGGTTTTGGAGTATTGATGACAAACCTAGTCGAGGGACTAATGTGTTTGTGAGAATTGCAGGATAACACAGGTAGAAGTCCCTCATTGATTCGGTTTTCCTACCAGAGATGACCCCTAAAAATGTATGAAGACATTGAAGTCAAAGGTGGTATGTGAAGACATTCACATTGAAGACTATGACAAGAGAAGACATCACATGAAGACTATGGAGCGCGAAGACTTAGATCTTTTGTAGTTATTTTTCTTCTTTGTTGAGTCATAGGAACCACCGTACTGTTAAGTGGGGTCCAAGAGAACCAGTCAGAATGACTGAAGTGATGCTTAACCAAAATCCTATGTCTTCGAGTGAAGACTATGAGAGCGAATCTTGTCCAGAGTTGGACAAGTCAGCTTTGCTTGTAGCCCAAGTAAAGTTGCCGTGTGTGTTTGAAATCTGACCGTTGGAACACATGTCAGTTCCTTAGTGACCCAAGGTCATTTCGGACAAATCAGGTCGGGTTGCCTAGTGGCTATAAATAGCCCACCCCCTACAACCATAAACGGATGGCTGCTCAGAGTTAAAGTACGACTGTTGTCGTTTGAGAGCAACCCACCTCGAAGCCTTTGAGAGAGAATTCCTTGCGAGGATAAAGTCCTAACCACCCAGAGCCAAAGAGTGTTAGGCATCACTTAAGTCGTCCTGTCTGTGGTCTGTGTGATCTGAAGACTTATTACACTTGAGGACTGTGAATCCTCCAGCCAGTTAGGCGTCGCGTTCTGAGCATCCAAGAGTCATTGTGGATCACCCTGAAAGAAGTCTGTGAAGGTTTGGGAGTCTACCTTGAAGAATTACCAGAGTGATTGGGCGAGGTCTGCGTGACCTTAGCTCAAGGGGAATACGGTGAGGACTAAGGGCTCTGAGCTGCGTGTTCAGGACTGGGTGTCCGGGACTGTGTGTCCTCAGGTTTAAATACCTAGCCGCCCGAACCAGACGTACAATTGTCACAGCAACTGGAACTGGTCCAAAAAATCATTGTCTTCAACGAGTCACTGGTTTCATCCTTCCCTTCCCTTTACTCACTGTTGGTCCTTGTGAAGGCATTGCATGATTGCATTATCTTTTGTCTTCACTGAGTGACTGCTTGTTCTGATTGGCTTCACAATATCTTCCTACCTGATCCTTACTGCCTAGCTGCTATTAGTCATTGTGCTTTCACTTCTTTGGTTACTTGACTAAGGTTGCCTAGTGTAGTCTACCTTCCGCTACGTGGTAATAGGTTTACTTCTATCGTTTTTCTTCGAAACTTCCATGTTTTGAAGACTTTCTTAAAAATTGCCTATTCACCCCCCCTCTAGTCGATCACTAGCACTTTCAATTGGTATCAGAGTAAGGTACTCCCTTGTTCTGTGTGATTTGGTTTAACCACCTAGAGTTTTAGCTATGTCGACTGCAGGATAATTAAAGTCTCCGATGCGTGCCCCGTCTTTGATGGAACTGAATATCCCTACTGGAAGAATAATATGCACATGCATCTTGAAGCCATTGATGTCGACCTATGGTATGTCGTCAAGAACGGCGTTCCCAAGGCTGGAGAAGGTGTCACTGCTGCTGATGTCAAGAAGTTCGTTCAACTGGACTCTACTGCCAAGAATATCATCTGTGGTCATCTGACCAAAGCACAGTATGGCCGTGTGAGTGTGTTGTAGACTTCCAAGCTAGTCTAGGACTGGCTCTCCAAGGTCAACGAAGGCGTCTCCACCCAGAGAGATCAGAGAATCAGTGTCCTTCGCAACCTCTTCAACCGCTTCAAGAGAAATGACAATGAGAATGTCCAGCTCATGTTTGATCGACTCACTGACATCACAAATGAGCTTCAAGCCCTCGGCACCACAGAGATCACCAAGCATGAAGTCGTCAAGACACTCATGAGATCACTTGACAGTTTGTTTGACACCCTAGCCCTGATGATTCAAGAACGCCCTGATTTCAAGACAATCGATCCGTCTGACATACTTGAGAGGCTCAACACACACGAGTTTCAGCTTTCTGAGAAAAGAGACATCTACGGTCCCAGCTATGGGCGAACTCGTGCCTTGAAGGCAAAACCTGTCTCCTCATCTGAAGAAGAATCTGACAGCAGTTCTGATGATCCTGAAGACATTGGAAAGGAGCTTGCTCTTCTTGTGAAGAAGTTCCAAAAATTCACCAAGAAGAAAGGGTTCAGAAAGTCTTCACGATCAAGCTCAAGAAATGATGAAGCTTCTGCTCATGACTACAAGAAGAGAACATGTCACAAGTGCAAGAAACCTGGCCACTACATCTCTGAGTGTCCAAAGTGGGACAATGAGAACAACAACAAGAAGAAGAGCAAGGAGTATGACTCTGACGACAAGAAGAAGAAGAAGAAATACTCAAAGACTTCTTCCAAGTCTTCCTCAAAGTCTTCATCACACAAGAAGAGCTCATCTGGCAAGGCATGTGCATTTGTTGGCAAGGAAATGGATTCTGAGGAGGAGTCTGCTTCTGAGGAGGCGGAGGTGGAGTCTGAGGAGGAGTCCGATTCTAGCGTTGCGAGTCTGGCTACAGCATACGTTGCCAAGTCCATCTTCAACACTGAAGACAATGACTTCATCACCGACACCGATGCAATTGACAAGGACTACTCTGCTCCTTCCTGCTGCTTCATGGCACGCGGTGCCAAGGTAAACACACGCACTACTCACTATCAAACATCTAGTGACGATGAATCTGATTGTGATTCCAAACCTAGTTACAAAACACTTGCTAAAATTGCAACTGAACAACAGAAAGCTATGGAACACATTCAAAAACTGTTAGACAAAAGCGATGATCTGTTAGACGCTGAAATGACTCGATCTCAGTCCTTAATTGAAGACATAAAAAATCTTCATGTTAAGTATGAGGAACTTGAAAGTCGTCATGAAACGCTTTCAACAACTCATGAAAGGCTTTCCTATGATTATCTTCAAAGGAAGCAAGATCTTGAGAAATTGAGAGCGGCTCATGAAGATCTTCAAAAGGAAAACGAGTCACTTCGCGCTAAACAGACCAGTTCAGCTCAGGAAGGATTTGAACCACCATGTCTTAAATGCATTGAGCGTGATAACGCTACTTCTGTTGCTGAATGTTCTACTGCTGCTACTGTTGCAATATCTTCACCTGTTGATGTGGTAACTAACCCCTCTGCTGAGGATACCACTGCTATTGCTAATGAGAATGCTAGGTTGAAGACACTGCTTGAAACAGGGATGTACAAAAGTCTCAAAGGGCATCAGACACTATGTGATGTCCTCAAAAGGCAGATCCTGAACCGAAACCCTAGGAAAGAGGGTGTTGGATTCGAAAGGAAAATGAATGCCGATGGCTCTTACTGGAAACCTGAGCAGTACCCCAAAACCACATGGGTTGCTGCAAAGGAACCTTCAGCGGATCCGTCCACCCTATCTGGCTTCACTTGTGCTAATCCCATTGTTATTGATGAATCCTTTGATGCAAACTATAAACTATTTAAGAATCAGAATGGTGAAGTGTTTGCCAGGTATATTGGTACTAACTGCAGGAATGGACCGCCTATGAAGAAGATCTGGGTGCCAAAAAGGTGTTTGGAGAATCTTCCTGTGAATGTCATCATGACACCACAGGTGAAGAAGACAAACCCCAGACCACAGGCTTCATACGGTCCAAAGGCTTCATACAGACAGAGGACTCACCGGAGTCGCACTAACGCAAATGTTTTGCAGGGAAGCCATACTCAGGCCTATGAATATGAGCGCGGTTCATCAAACCGCCATGTTCATAAGACCAAGAACTATTCTGCTTATTCTTATGAGTACTATTGTCCACCTGCTAGACTTTTTGCTAGGGCTCCAAAGCCAAAGTTCTCAGATGCTGCACTTAGACTCATTGCTTCAAAGCCACCCTTGAAGATGTGGGTGGCTAAGAAAGCTTAACTCTCTTTTGCAGGGAAAGGTCTCCAGCAGAAAACCAAAATCGTCTGACGCTATTGCTGGGGACCTTAAACATCTTGTAGGGCGCAAGATCAAATGCCCAAATGGTCTAATTATGTACTTTGTTCCTGAATCGCTTGCTACTCGCCCTATCAGTCCAAATCTCGATCTAAGCTTTCATAATCCACTGGTTCATCAAATTTTTTTGCTTCACAATTCTCTTCGTGAAGCCTATCCCCCTAACTGCACTGTAGGGTACGACACCAGCTGCTTCAGAATGGATTATTGATAGTGGGTGTACCAATCACATGACTGGCAAGCAAAGCCTCCTTATGGACTCAACCTTATGTCCATCCGACAAAAGTCACATCACATTTGCTGACACTGGTAAAAGTAAGGTATTGGGTCTAGGTAGAGCTGCAATCTCAAAGGATCAACACATGGATAAAGTCATGCTTGTTGAATCCCTTGGTTTCAACTTAATGTCTGTCTCAATGCTTTGCAATTCAAACATGATTGTGATGTTTGGAAAATATCGTTGCCTTGTTCTAATGGAATCTGACAAGTCTCTAGTGTTTGAAGGGTATCAGAAAGATGATTTGTACATGGTAGATTTCTCAGTAGGACCACAGCTTGCCGTATGTCTTCTAGCAAAAGCTTCAGAATGCTGGCTCTGGCATCGGAGGCTAGGGCATGCTGGCATGAGGAACCTACACACCCTTGCAAAGAAGAAGCATGTCATAGGCATCGAGGGCGTCAAGTTCAAGAAAGATCACTTATGCGGTGCCTGTGAAGCAGGAAAGATGACGAGGGCCAAGCATCCCTCGAAGACAATCATGACAACGACTCGACCCTTCGAACTGCTCCACATGGATCTTTTCGGTCCCACTCATTACTCAACTCTTACTACTATTGCTTGTCTCTATGGCTTTTTCATTGTTGATGATTATTCTAGATATACTTGGGTGCATATAATCCTCTACAAGACTGAAGTGCAGGATGTCTTCAGACGCTTCGCCAATCGAGCAATGAACAACTATGGCGCCAAGATAAAACACATCATAAGTGACAATGGCACTGAATTCAAGAACACTGGCCTGGATACATATCTTGATACTTTGGGCATCACACATGAATTCTCAGCTCCATACACGCCACAGCAGAATGGCGTCGTCGAACGCAAGAACAGAACATTTATTGAGATGGACCGAACGATGCTTGATGAATACAAGACTCCAAGAAAGTTCTGGCCTGAAGCCATTGATACTGCATGCCATACAATCAACCGTGTTTATCTTCACAAGCTTCTGAACAAGACATCCTATGAGCTCCTTACTGGCAAGAAGTCAAATGTCAGTTACTTCAGAGTATTTGGCGCCAGGTGCTGGATCAAGGATCCACATCACACTTCAAAATTTGCACCAAAAGCACATGAGGATTTTATGCTTGGACATGGAAAGGATTCGCACTCCTACAGAGTCTTCAATCTCTTTCATTATAAAGTGGTTGAAACAGTGGATGTGCGGTTCGATGAGACTAACAGCTCACAAAGAGAGCACTTGCCAAATGTGCTAGATGAAGTTCCATCCAGTGAATCAATCAAACTTATGGGAACTGGAGAAATCATACCTTCTGAAGCTCAACCTGAAGAGGAACTTATCATCTCCGCACCTGATCAACCTGAAGAAAATGCTCAGCCTGAAGACAATCCCTCTAACAATCACAATGATCAGCAAGAGCAAAATCTTCGTCCTGTACATCCTCGTGTTGCAAATGAAGTGCAGATTGAGAGAATAATTGATAGCATCAATGCACCAGGTCCACTCACTCGTTCAAGGGCAACACAGCTAGCAAATTTCTATGGGCACTTCGCATTCGTCTCAATAACAGAACCCAAGAAGGTTGAAGAAGCCTTCATGGAACCTGAATGGATTCAAGCTATGCAAGAAGAGCTTCAACAGTTTGAGCTGAATAATGTATGGGAACTGGTTAAGCGTCCTGATCCTCGGAAGCACAATATAATAGGCACCAAATGGATATATCGCAACAAGCAAGATGAGCATGGTCAAGTTGTCAGAAACAAAGCTCGTCTCATTGCTCAAGGATACACTTAAGTTGAAGGGATTGACTTCGATGAAACATTTGCTCCTGTGGCTAGACTTGAAGCTATCCGCATACTGCTGGCCTATGCAAATCATCATAATATTCTTCTGTATCAAATGGATGTGAAGAGTTCCTTTCTCAATGGCAAGATTGAAGAAGAGGTGTATGTTGCACAACCGCCTGGTTTTGAAGATCCAAAACATCCTGACATGGTGTACAAGCTCAACAAGGCACTATATGGCCTCAAACAAGCCCTTCGGGCTTGGTATGACACACTCAAATACTTCCTGAAGAGCAAAGGCTTCACACCTGGTTCCCTCGACCCCACTCTCTTCACGAAGACATATGATGGTGAACTGTTTGTGTGCCAAATATATGTGGATGACATTATCTTCGGCTGCACCAATCAGAATATAGTGAAGATTTTGGATATATGATGCAAGAGCAATATCAGATGTCCATGATGGGTGAGCTGAAGTTCTTCCTTTGCCTTCAAATACGTCAGCAACGCAACGGCATCTTTATATCTCAAGAGAAGTATCTCAAAGATTGCCTGAAGAAGTTTGGTATGCAAGACTGCAAAGGCTTCACGACGCCAATGCCAGCCAAACATCATCTGGGTCCCGACGACAATGGTAAAGAGTTCGATCAAAAGGTATACCGCTCCATGATTGGTTCTTTACTTTATCTATGTGCATCTAGGCCAGATATTATGCTTAGTGTTTGCATGTGTGCTCGATTCCAAGCGGCACCAAAGGAATCGCATCACTTAGCTGTGAAGCGAATTCTTCGATATTTGGCTTACACCCCAACTCTAGGATTATGGTATCCAAAGGGCTCAGAGTTTGATATGGTTGGATTCTCGGATGCTGATTATGCTGGTGACAAGGTGGATCGCAAGTCTACATCAGGCACATGTCATTTTCTGGGACGATCGCTTGTATGTTGGTCTTCAAGGAAGCAGAACTATGTATCTCTCTCCACTGCTGAATCTGAATACATTGCTGCTGGATCTTGCTGCGTGCAGCTTCTATGGATGAAGCAAACACTCAAAGACTATGGCATTCATCTGAAGCAAGTGCCACTCTATTGCGACAACGAAAGCGCCATCAAGATTGCCAACAACCCAGTTCAGCACTCGAAGACAAAGCACATTGAAATTCATCATCACTTCCTCAGAGATCATGTTGTGAAGGAAGATATTGATATCATACACGTCAGCACTGAAGAGCAATTGGCAGATATCTTCACCAAGCCCTTGGATGAGAAGAGATTTTGCAAGTTATGGTGTGAGCTAAATATCTTGGAATCCTCAAATGTCCTGTGATCAGGCACACATCCTAACACTTATGCATATTGATGACTTAGGTGTGCAACACACGAAGTGAAGTATATCTTCAATCAATGAAGACATACGTTCTAAGTGTGAATACATTAATGTGGAATTTGACTTCGGAGCGCCACGATAATTGTGCGCCGTGTCTGGGTCTAATACTTCATATACGGTGGGTAACGCCACCACCAAATTCTTCTGTTTGAAGTGTTTTACCCATGGCGTTGCATTTGCTATGTCTTCACATTTGGTTTGGCTTCAATCTCAACCTGTCTTCATGATTATCTTCACTATGTTGATTATATATACTAGTGTTCTGTCCTCTACAGCATTGACTTATAGCTATGTCGTCTTGTTGAATCTTTTAAACTAAGTGAATGTGATCGGACCCTAACCTCTCTATGCTTTCTATCTCAAACTCTATCTCTCCAAATCGTATGCATTCTCTTGAAACTGTCGAATGTCTTCTCAGCGTCCTTGTCAGCAGAAGATACAGAGACAAACATTAAGTCCGCTTTCAATGCTAATTCCTTCACCTGAAACCCGGAGAAGTGGGAACGACCACCCGACAATCCAGGCGTGCATGGGATGTGGAACAACCTCCGATATGTTGCATGACGGCTACATGTCCTTCAGATGTGAATCGCCAGGGGCACCTGTGTAATAACACTGAGCCATCCCTGTCCCTATAAATACACGCCTCACCACAGTCATTATCCTTTCTTCCACTCTCGCATGAATCCTAGCGCCACCGCTAGCCCTCGACGACGCTGGCGACGAAGCGCTTAGCTGCCGCAACCTCTCTGACGCCGTCTTCACGCCGACCGCGGACATCGTCTTCTCCGCCGTCGCCGTAGGTGTCCTCCGTCGCCAAGTTAGGGCATGGACGATCGAACTGCTTGGCCTCCTCTTCCACTCCGTCTAGCATTTCTTCGTGTGGTAAATAAAACTTCCTTTTTACGGCCCCTTTAATCCTATAGATTCGTCACTTTCTACCACAAGCAGTTTCTGTTCACACAAGTTGGATCTATTTCATACTGCATCTCATAATATGCCTAGTATGTTCACTTATGCTTCACAAAGTAGTGAGATTCCTCACTTGTACTGATCCGTGGATTCGTACAAATCTGGAACCAACTCCTTATCTATGAGTGAATGTCTTCGCACGATGAGGTCAATGTCTTCTAAACTGATTTATCTTCAAAATCTTTTGAGAATGCATATGACCTCTTCCCCTTCCCTCGCACCTTAATGCTGTCACAGGTACATGTCCGTGGGAGAATCCCTTGGTTCTCATAGTCTGCATTCATTTGCAGAATTCTTACAGCATCATATAAATTCTCCCGAAGCCAGTTCCTGTTTGTCCAGCAAGCGAAAGCCTTTGAAGCCTTTGAACGTATTGAAGCCATTCAGTTTAAAGTTCATGGCTGCAGAGAAATCAGCAAGGAAGGGTGGCAGAAAGCGTCGAGGTGAAACTTCAAGAGATCTGCTCGATGACCTCTCAGAGATGTACAAGACAGATCCAGAAGAGGATTACAATCAGTGCAAGACACGAATCCAATGGATTCGACGATATTGGGCAGAACAGTGGTTCAAGTACAGGTTTGTGACAAAGGAATATGCTGAGAAGAATGCCATCAAGCAACCATGGGGAGACATCCTATATAGAAATCTTCAACCCAGGTCCAGAGATGAAGCCATTGAACAAGGCTTCTATCCCTGCATGGTCCGTGGACCACAGCCTGCGGATGCTGACCCATTGTCACTGCTATGGTGTCGTGACGACAATCTGTTCAAGCGCAACTTCCAGTTTGCCCAGAATTCGGCGAAGCAGAAGAAGAAGTCATTGGGACTAGACTTCAACCCTGGTCCCTCTGCTCCTCGTGCCGATGGCACCCGCGAAGCTGAACCCAATCTTGTTGGGCCCTTCTACAACCTGGAAGGTCTCATCACTCATATCGTGGTTCAAGGGACAACCGTGGATGCGCCTGCAGATGATGCTGAGTCTGATGAAGCGCCTGCATCGCCGAAGCCAAAGAAACTGAAGCAGCCTAAAGCTTCAAAGCCTGCCTCAGCACCAAAATTCTCACAGGCGAAGCCACTGGCTACTGCACCTCCTGAAGACAGTGTGCAGTCTGAAGATTTGTCACACATCTCCAAGCCCTCGAGAGTCAAGATGCCTCTGCAACACACTAGCCAAGAACTGACTACTGCTGCTATTCTGCGCAACGATGCCATTGATCTGTCCAGCGATGAAGATCTTGCGGATGACGCTGTTAAGCAACTGATCAAGAGCAAAGAAGAAGCAGAAATCTTCAATAATTTGCCTCTCTTTGATGTGGCAATCATCCATAACTTCATTGATGAGTGGTTTGACACGCCCAACCTCAGCTTTAAAGATCTGCAACTTCCCATTGGCCTCAGTGTTGCCTTCCATGGCGCCATTGCTTTAGAGCTAGCTATAGCCCAGCGCATCGTTGAACTGAAGCAGAAGATCGACTTTGAGAAAGCTCAGTTTAAGAAGCATATGGCCAAGCTCAGCGTGCAAGAGGTCAAGAACTTCAAGATCATGCTGCAAGAGCTCAAAGAAGCCTTTCTCAAGAAGCGTGAAGAAGCTCAAGGTTCTCGTGAGCGCATGAAGAGCCTGGCTGACAAGTGTGTGCAAGCCTACAATGAGGCTGAGAAGCGCAAGGCCCTTGGTCGCCCTGGCATCGACCCCAGGATGGCTGCAAAGAGGAAGAAGAAGCCCGCTGTGGCCGCACCTGACGCACCAAGGCAGGAAGCACATCCCATTGTCTTCCCAGCCAGCATGACTGGCTCGAAGCCAAATGCCAGGTCAACCGCTTCAGAACTGAAGAAAACGAGGACTACTGAGGCTGAAGCCAGAAAGAGGAAACATCCTGAAGCCTCTGCTGCTGCTCCCTCCAAGAAGAAGCGCAAGACCAAGAAGGATCGGGCTGCTCCCACAGAGCCCTTAGTTGTTGAACCTATCTCCATGGTTCGCCCTGCTGCTGAACATCAAGAGCGCCAACTGATTGTCCATGAGCCTGCTTCCACAGAGGCTCATGAAGCTGAAGACATTCCAGCAGCTGATCCCACCGCTGCTGAAGACATTGGTCACCATGACAATGTTGACGATGATGTAGTTCTTCCTCTGATTGAGCACCAACAGGTATCATCGCTTGTGCTTACGCACAGCGAACTCATCAGCATTGGTCGTCCTCTGACGCCAATTGCTCAGGATGCATCATGGGCTGATCACCCACAACAACAAGAAGAAGATGACCTTGAGGCCCAGCCAACTCCATCTCCAAAGGCATCGCCAGCATTACGCAGGCTTCGCAAAGGACCAAGGTCTCAAGTCTCTGAGTCTGAGGCTCAAGCTGCTGAAGACATTCCGGCTGCATCAGCCGATGACACCCAAGAAGAAGAACGTGTCCCTACCCCCCCAACTACTGAAGAAGTTGTTCTCGAGGAAAACGTGTCTGTGCCCGACCCTCCAGCTCATCACATGGAGGTAGAAAATCTTGAGGCTGCCACCACCAACACGAATGAAGCCACTAACGTTGTCATGGCTGAAGCAAATGTGGAGCCTACACCAACCCATGAACCAGAAGTCAGCGAAGCCAATGATGCTACTGCTCCTATTCCTGCACCTGCTGCTGGTCCTCAGTTTGACTATCATATTGAGCATAGGCCTCAGGTACAGAAGCCAATGCCAAGGTTGCCCAGGTTTCCAGGTCCTGCATCAGCACCTGGATCCTTTAATGTCAACGGCTTCAAAGCAGACAACACCTTCTTCAATAGCTCCAAGAACCCCTACTCAAGGGAACGAATATCTTCTGATCGGTTCTGGAGCTATCCGCAACGAAGCTATTACTCATGCATTTTGTACAATCAAGGTCGCATCTTCCCACATATGCGTATTGACACCGAAGCAATAGCTGGTCTGCTCTACTTAGAAGAAGCTCTGGATTGCTTCAAAGAGGTTGGATTGTTGCCTTTCATCACCGACCAAGAGCACTGGAACGAAGAGTTGTTGCTCCAATTTTATGTCACTCTTCACATACGTGGATACAACAGAGATCCGAAGACTTGGGTCCTTGTGTGGATGACAGGAAATGTTCATCACGAAGCCAAAGCCTTTGATATCATTGAGCTCACTGGTCTGCCCACTCCTGGAGATCTCTATGAACCTGGCTGTCAGCTTCACAGTGAAGCTATGGAGAGCATCTTACAGAAGCCTGAACCAAACATGAGTCATATGCTCAGTATGATGAAGCCTTTGACTCCAGATGCTGCCTATTCTAAGGAGTTCTTTGTTGAAGACCTTGAGTATCTGCCACGGACTATCTATCACATTATAAGGCGAACTCTCTGGCCCATCAAAGGACATTCTCCACATGCAAAGCTGGAAGGTGCAATGAAGACTTTGGTCTTCTATATTCTTCACGGAAAATGCTTCAACGCACAAGACTTCTTCATCCACCAACTTGCTGCATCAGGATCTGATCTTTTTGGCTTGAAGTTCTATGATCCATGGATAATGCGGCTGATTAAACTCCACTCAGCTATCTCAGATCAGCCCTCTGCTCGCAATCATCGGATCTTTCTGCCTGACGTGGATATGTCCGTTGAAGCCATCTATCCAGAGCCTGCCAAGGAGCCTCTTAGTCTTCAGAATGCGGAGCATCAAAGTTTCTCTCAAAACATTGAAGGAGTTGAAGCAGTCACACGCGTTTATCCTCTGGCTGGTACTACACGTGCACCTCATCATGCCCTCACTGAAGCCACTGAAAGCACTATTGCCCAACGGCCCAAGAAGCGATCTCGTGTTCTCAATGAACGAGAGCTTCTGGTTGCTCTTCATCAGAAACAGGATAGGCATCATGACTGGCTGAAGCGCCAAATGCAAAGCCTCTTGGTGGATGTCAACCGCATTCGCAATCTTGCCAGCAAGAATGACTTTGTTGCCCATGGAAAGGGCTGACGCTTATGTGTTCTGAGGATGATCTTCAAGATGATGGCTTCTCTGAACATTTCAAGTTTGACTCCACACCTCCCCGAAGGACTGTGCTGCGACGAACTCCATCTCTTGAAGACTCTGAGTTCTCTTCCTCTGCGGCAACTGTGAATGCCAGAGTGATCGAGGACGAAGATGATGCCACTTCACCGCCCCCTACTTCTGCACGCATCGACACTGCTCCAAGTTCTTCTGCACCGCAGCACACCACCGACGACCTTGCTGCTTCACCTACTCTTCATGGGAATGAGTAGATGCTCTATGTCTTCAAACCTTTTTGGTCCTCACTGACAAAAGGGGGAGAGGCATATGAGTTTGATAGTCTTCAAGCGGGTCCATATGGGCGGTTACTTTATGTTTTGCCTAGTGTTTACAACTCTCGTTTTGATACATTTGGTTCTTTGAGTTGTAACACTTAAACTCGATGGTCATCTGCTACTTATTTGCTATTTTGTGATGCGATGATAAATTCCGCATGTGCGACGATAAATTCTGCACTTAGATCATTTTGCAGACGTCCATTTTTCATTATGCATGTCATTATCTTCACATACTTTTCATGCATGATGAATTGTCATCATAAGTTGAAGAGGATCTCCACAAGTACAACCTGCCATGTGCATTTGCATTCCAAAAGAAAATTACTTATATGCACATCTTCAGGGGGAGTCCTTGCAACTTATGAAGACAATTCCCTATCCTTTACAATTTCACATATTATATTCCCCGTTGAAAACTTCAACTAGTTTGTCATCAATCACCAAAAAGGGGGAGATTGTAAGTGCATCTAGTGCCACCCCTAGTTGGTTTTGGAGTATTGACGACAAACCTAGTTGAGGGACTAATGTGTTTGTGAGAATTGCAGGATAACACAGGTAGAAGTCCCTCATTGATTCGGTTTTCCTACCAGAGATGACCCCTAAAAATGTATGAAGACATTGAAGTCAAAGGTGGTATGTGAAGACATTCACATTGAAGACTATGACAAGAGAAGACATCGCATGAAGACTATGGAGCGCGAAGACTTAGATCTTTCGTAGTTCTTTTTCTTCTTTGTTGAGTCATAGGAACCACCGTACTGTTAAGTGTGGCCCAAGAGAACCAGTCAGAATGACTGAAGTGATGCTTAACCAAAATCCTATGTCTTCGAGTGAAGACTATGAGAGCGAATCTTGTCCAGAGTTGGACAAGTCAGCTTTGCTTGTTGCCCAAGTAAAGTTGTCGTGTGTGTTTGAAATCTGACCGTTGGAACACGTGTCAGTTCCTTAGTGACCCAGGGTCATTTCGGACAAATCAGGTCGGGTTGCCTAGTGGCTATAAATAGCCCACCCCCTACAACCATAAACGGATGGCTGCTTAGAGTTAAAGTACGACTGTTGTCGTTTGAGAGAAACCCACCTCGAAGCCTTTGAGAGAGAATTCCTTGCGAGGATAAAGTCCTAACCACCCAGAGCCAAAGAGTGTTAGGCATCACTTAAGTCGTCCTGTCTGTGTGATCTGAAGACTTATTACACTTGAGGACTGTGAATCCTCCAGCTAGTTAGGCATCGCGTTCTGAGCATCCAAGAGTCATTGTGGATCGCCCTGAACGAAGTCTGTGAAGGTTTGGGAGTCTACCTTGAAGACTTACCAGAGTGATTGGGCGAGGTCTGCGTGACCTTAGCTCAAGGGGAATACGGTGAGGACTAAGGGTTCTGAGCTGCGTGTTCAGGACTGGGTGTCCGTCCGGGACTGTGTGTCCTCAGGTTTAAATACCTAGCCGCCCTAACCAGACGTACAGTTGTCACAGCAACTGGAACTGGTCCAACAAATCATTCTCTTCAACGAGTCACTGGTTTCATCCTTCCCTCCCCTTTACTCACTGTTGGTCCTTGTGAAGTCATTGCAAGATTGCATTATCTTTTGTCTTCACTAAGTGACTGCTTGTTCTGATTGGCTTCACAATATCTTCCTACCTGATCCTTACTGCCTAGCTGCTATTAGTCATTGTGCTTTCACTTCTTTGGTTACTTGACTAAGGTTGCCTAGTGTAGTCTACCTTCCGCTGCGTGGTAATAGGTTTACTTCTATCGTTTGTCTTTGAAACTTCCATGTTTTGAAGACTTTCTTAAAAATCGCCTATTCACCCCCGCTCTAGTCGATCACTAGAACTTTCAGTTGCACTTCGGGTCCCTCTTCGGGGAGGGCTCAAAGGAGCAAAGCTATGCGGTATGATCGCCAACTTGTTAGCATCTGAAATTGTCGCCCCTCCTTCCATGCCTCCGTTGGTCCCCTTAGCTGCATTCTCTGTCGCTATCGACCTCTTCCTGTTGTCTCTTCCATAGCTGTATCCTCATGTTCTTCCTCTGCCTCATCATCCTTATCTGTGGAGTCATTAGCATCATACTCATTGTTCCTCTCATAAGTTCTCGCGCGACCACCAGACCGGCCACCGCAGCGTCCACCCCTGCGACCTCTTCCTTCTCTAGGACCCTTCCCAGATCGCATGTACCAATTAGCTCTCAGATCTTTAAACACCAGCACCGAGGGAGGGTGTATGCCGTTGCCATGTTCCTTGAACAAGTGTCCCAGCATTCCACAGACGGCGCACCAGTCCGGCAACCTCTCGTACTTAACTCTGTAGATTTGGCATTTGCCATCTCTGATCATCGACATTGCATTCTTCAGAGGTTTGTCAACCTTGATTTGAACCCAGACACGGTAAAAATTTCCCGTGAAATCCTGTGATGGCTGCTCAACGTGCAAAACCTCTCCCACCTTTGATGCAAGTGGACCGACTAGATGCGCATAAAGGTCCAGCACATCATGTATCTGAGCCCAAATGTCAACATAGTCCAGCTTTGTCAGGAACGTCTTGGTGACTCCATCATATGGCACTAAGATCACTGCATCACCTCTGAAATTCCAAGGTCCATCTTGCATGACCCTCACCCAATCCCCTAAGCATGAAAATTGCACATTATACAAATTATCCTCTAATGGTCTGAACTTTGATTCTTGTGCAATGTCCCAAGCGGCTCTCATGTTGCGATAGAACCATGTCCTGCTGTAGGTTTTGTTGGTATTTAACCTCGCTAGGGAAACCCATCTCACCGCCTCCTTTGGCATATCCTTCTCATCGAACACAATGTCATCCAGGTCCTCGTCGCGCAACCCCAACTCCTTCATTAATGCTTCAACATCACTAACCGAAGATGACCCTAAGGCCCCGGTCGAATCCATGGAGAGCACTAACCCGAAAAAAGATAGATCGGGCATTTGGTGGAAAACCCTAGCACCCCGTCGAAGCCAGGAAGCTGGACCAGGAGCGGGCAGTGATCTGAATGATCGCCCCTTGATCGCTCCAAGGTCGAGTCCTGGTTAGATCGGCGGGAGGGAAGCAAACTTCTCGATGGTGGCGTAGATCGCCTCCGGGAGGACAGAAAACCCTAGCTAGAGGGAAAAGAATTGTCCCCATATAGCCACATGTGCATGCAATGGCGAATTTAGGGAAAAGATAGAGGACTAAATCCTCCTCCCCTCCCCTCTCGACCGCGACCGCGCCTCCGCTCCTTCCCCGCGATCCCTCCCCCTCTCTCCTCCTCCTCCCTGCCGCTGTTGCCGGGCCCGCCGCGGGCCTAGCCCGGGCGACGTTGGCGGCGGCGGCCCCCGGCCCTTACCCGTCTAGGGTTTCTCCTGCGCGGGACGGAGCGCTCCGGCGGTGTCTTCAGGCGGCGGCGGTCCTGTGCGGCGGCGGCGCCGTTGGCGGCGGGGCTGCGCGGGCTGGCGGCGCCCGCCCGACCCAGATCTAGGCCCTTCGGGCCCCATCTAGGACTAGGCGGGCCGGCGACAGGCGTGGTGTTGGCGTGGCCACCAGGAAGCGGTGGTGAGCGGCAATGATCGGCGGGGCCTGGTGGCATCGACGCCAGCCTGCTGCAGCATGGCCGGCGGGGCTTAGCGGGCCCATTTCGGGCCTGGCCGGGCAAGGGGTGGCCTGGTATGCCCCGCTGCCATGTCTGGACGGCTACCGCGACGGTGCCGGAGGCGCGAGCCTCCCGAACGACGGCGGTGGAGGTGGTTCCCTCCCGCTCGGCCTAGGTGTTGTTGCTCCCGTCGCTTAGATCTTCTCTCCGGTCTTCTTGGCCTCATGGTGGTTGTGGGAGTCCTGGATTAGGGGGTCTCCGGACAGTCGGACTATATCCATTGGCCGGACTGTTGGACTATGAAGATACAAGATTGAAGACTTCGTCCCGTGTCCGGATGGGACTCTACTTGGCGTGGAAGGCAAGCTAGGCAGTACGGAAATGTATATCTCCTCCTTTGTAACCGACCTTGTGTAACCCTAGCTCCCTCTGGTGTCTATATAAACCGGAGGGTTTAGTCCGTAGGACAACATACAATCATACCATAGGCTAGCTTTTAGGGTTTAGCCTCTCTGGTCTCGTGGTAGATCTACTCTTGTACTACCCATATCATTAATATTAATCAAGCAGGACGTAGGGTTTTACCTCCATCAAGAGGGCCCGAACCTGGGTAAAACATTGTGTCCCCTGCCTCCTGTTACCATCCTCCTTAGACACACAGTTCGGGACCCCCTACCCGAGATCCGCCGGTTTTGACACCGACATTGGTGCTTTCATTGAGAGTTCCTCTGTGTCGTCGCCATTAGGCTTGATGGCTCCTGCTATCATCGATAGCGATGCAGTCCAGGGTGAGACTTTTCTCCCCGGATAGATCTTCGTGTTTGGCGGCATTGCACTGCGGGTCAATTCGCTTGGCCATCTGGAGCAGATTGAAAGTTACGCCCCTGGCCACCAGGTCAGGTTTGAAAGCTTAAACTACACGCCGACATCTGTGGAGACCTGATCTTCAACGGATTCGAGCCTCTGCCTTGTGCGTCACGCGGTCACGATGAGCACGATTTAGCTCTACCATCGGACGGGTGGATGGACCCCGCCACAGAGGCATCACCCTCAGCGGCGATCGAGCCGAACATCGACCTTAACTTGCCCGAGAGCCGTGTTGTTAAACTGCCGAATTCTTCTCCGACCATGGACTCTGAACCGCCTGCGCTCGTTCCTATCGAATCTGATTGGGCGCCGATCATGGAGTTTACCTCCACGGATATCTTTCAGCACTCGCCCTTTGGCGACATACTGAACTCATTAAGGTCTCTCTCCTTGTCAGGAGAGTCCTGGCCGAACTACGTCCGGCAGGACTGGGATGCGGACGACGAAGAAATTCGCTGCCCACCCACCACCCACTTAGTAGCCACTATTGATGACTTAACCGACATGCTCGACTTCGACTCCGAAGACATCGACGGTATGGACGACGATACGGGAGACGAAGAGGAACCACTGCCCACAGGGCACTGGACATCCACCTCATCATACGATATATACATGGTGGATACACCCAAAGAAGGCAATGGCAACGAGACAGTGGAGGATGACCCCTCCAAGAAGCAACCCAAGCGTCGACGTCAGCGGCGCCGCTCTAAGTCCCGCCAAAGCAAAAGTGGTGATACCGGCATAGGAGGTAATAACACTCCGGATAGTGCCGACGACAACAACAACCCCCTCCAGCAAGATTTAGAGCAGGAGGATGGAGGAGTTAGCCCTCCCGAGAGAGCGGCAGACGGAGAGGCAGAGGATGATAATTCCATGCCCCCTCCGCAGACGAGGCAAGCCTCAGCGATGACGAATTTGCCGTGCCAGAGGATCCCGTCGAACAAGAGCGCTTCAAGCACCGGCTTATGGCCACGGCAAATAGCCTTAAGAAAAAGCAGCAGCAACTTCAAGCTGATCAAGATCTGCTAGCTGATAGATGGACTGAAGTCCTCGCGGCCGAGGAATATAAACTCGAGCGCCCCTCCAAGAGTTACCCAAAATGCAGGCTGCTACCTCGACTGGAGGAAGAAGCATATGATGCGGCTGATCGGCCACCTCGTGGCCATGATAGAGAGGCATTCCAGCCAAAAGCTCAGCCCGCACCCCGACGCCATTCAAATAAAAAAGCATGGGGAAACACGCCAGACCTACGAGACGTATTGGAGGACAAAGCAAAACATGCAAGATCGATCTACGGATCACGAGGGCGCACCACTATGCAAGACGATAAACGTCACGCCGGATACAGTAAAAGTAAATCCGGCCGGGCCGAACACAGCGGGCAAGACCCATTTGAGCTGCGTCGCAATATAGCCCAATACAGAGGCGCCGCACACCCCTTATGCTTCACAGACGAAGTAATGGATCATCAAATCCCAGAAGGTTTCAAACCTGTAAATATTGAATCATACAACGGCACAACAGATCCTGCGGTATGGATCGAGGATTTTCCTCCTCCACATCCACATGGCCCGCGGTGATGACTTACATGCCATCAAATACCTCCCACTAAAGCTCAAAGGACTAGCGCGGCATTGGCTTAACAGCTTGCCAGCAGAGTCCATCAGCTGTTGGGAAGATCTGGAGGCCGCATTCCTCGACAACTTTTAGGGCACTTATGTGCGACCACCAGATGCCGATGACTTGAGCCACATAATTCAGCAGCCAGAAGAATCGGCCAGGCAATTCTGGACTCGGTTCCTAACAAAGAAAAATCAAATCGTCGACTGTCCGGATGTAGAGGCCCTAGCGGCTTTCAAACATAACATCCGCGACGAGTGGCTAGCCCGGCACCTTGGTCAGGAAAAGCCGAAATCTATGGCAGCCCTCACGACACTCATGACCCGCTTTTGTGCGGGAGAAGACAGCTGGCTGGCTCGCAGTAACAATATGTCAAAGAACCATGGTACCTCGAATACCAAGGGCGGAAATAGCAGGTCCCATCGCAACAAACATAAGCACCACATTAACAATGATAATACTGAGGATACAACAGTCAATGCCGGATTCAAAGGCTGTAAACCCGGTCAGCGGAAAAATCCATTTAAACAAAGTACGCCGGGCCCGTCTAGTTTGGACCGCATACTCGATCGCTCGTGTCAAATACACGGCACCCCAGACAAGCCAGCCAATCACACCAACAGGGATTGTTGGGTGTTCAAGCAGGCTGGCAAGTTAATTGTCGAAAACAAGGATAAGGGGTCACATAGCGATGACGAGGAGGAGCCCTGGCAGCCACACACCGAAGGACAGAAGAGGTTTCCCCCACAAGTGTAGACAGTGAACATGATATACGCAACCCACATCCCCAACAGGGAGCAGAAGCGTGCGCTTAGGGACGTATATGCATTGGAGCCAGTCACCCCAAAGTTCAACCCATGGTCCTCCTATCCGATCACTTTCGATCGCAGGGACCACCCCACTAGTATCCGTCATGGCGGATTCGCCGCACTGGTTCTAGACCCAATCATTGACGGATTTCACCTCACTCGAGTCCTTATGGATGGCGGCGGCAGCCTGAACCTGCTTTATCAGGACACAATGCGCAAAATGGGTATCGATCCCTCAAGGATCAAACCCACAAAAACGACCTTTAAAGGCGTCATTCCAGGTGTAGAGGCCCATTGCACAGGCTCAATTACACTGGAAGTGGTCTTCGGATCCCCGGATAACTTCCGAAGCAAAGAAGTAATCTTCGATATAGTCCCGTTCCGCAGTGATTATCATGCACTGCTCGGGAGAACCGCATTTGTGAGATTCAATGCGGTACCGCATTATGCATACCTCAAGCTCAAGATGCCAGGACCTCGTGGGGTTATTACAGTCAATGGAAACACAGAACTCTCTCTCCAAATGGAGGAGCACACCGCGGCCCTCGCAGCAGAAGCGCAAAGCAGCCTCTCAAGGCAATCCACCAGTTCGGTGTTTCAAGACCCGGACACCTTCAAGCGCGCTCGGAGCAATCGACAACTAGACCGTCTGGCGCGATCTGAGCTCGCGTAGCAATGTGGCCCCCACCCCAGTCCCAGCCAAGCGGCGAAATTCATGCCACAGGTACATAATTACGCATTAAAAATACCATGGGCACATGCGGGGAGGGGGGCACAACTGCGGCACGCCCCAAGACGCGGCTTAAACCGCACTAGGGGCTTCCCGCTTAGTTATTTTTCTCTTTTTCAGGACATTAATCTTTGGAAACCCTGTCCGGTAGCACTATTGCCGAGCACATGATGCAGCAACCAAGGAGGCAGAAAGCTACGTCACACCATGGAATTCCCAGGTGGATTACAGTAACGAGCGAAATGTTTGATTTAATACTATTCCTCAGCTTGCCCTTGGAAGGGACATAGTCCTACTCTTTGCTTATCGCACTATCTGTATCATTCTGCTTTAACACACCTTTTTGAATAAACAATGCATAACATTACGACTATTATTGCATTCATATTATATATATATGTGCGTGTGTTCATTAATGACGCCTTGCAACCGTACACTTTGGTACGGCCAATACACCAGAGGCTTACATACCCCACAATATGGTGTGAAAAGTCCGAACACTTTCACAAGTGCGGCACCCCAAACTTATAGCATTATATGCATCAGCTCCGAATCATGTCTTTGGTCAAACGTTGGGTTTTCCCAGCTCCTATGTTTTGGTACCTTACGTTCCGCTCTATCGGCTAAGGTAGCTCTAGGAGAACTACTTCGATTGTGCCCCGGTTCTGCTGGGCTGAGCACCTCAGTAGAGAAAGCTAAAACTGACTGTCATGATAAGGCGAGAGACTGGTCGCTGTTCGGCGAGGTTTTCGAGTCCCTAAAGACTTATGCCGCTTAGAGCGAGGGGCCGGCCCTGTCCGGCTTAAAGGCGTGTACCGCGCCCCGAATTCGGCCTTCCGAATACCAGGGGCTTCGCCGAAATTTAAAAATATAGAATTCTATGGCTAAGTGAGAGTGATAAAGCATTATTAGTCCGGTTGCCTTGTTCGTTGTGCTGAGCGCCTCCCTCGAAGGACCCAAAAATGGGAACAAGAGTGCTCAGGTTTATCCCGAACACCCCAGCACCTGTGGCACGGGGGCAGAAGCCGAGGACTAGCCATCTCTCAGATTGATAAACAGCCAAACAGAAGGTAATATTTTAAATTCAAATAAGCGTTGCATAGCGCATATGAACAAGTTTTCATACATATAGGATCACACGAGCAAGTTTCACTCAAATATTACATCTTTCGTGCACTCGTCCGCTATGAGACGGGCACCCTCCAGAACACTCCCGTAGTACATCTCGGGGTGGTGATGCTCCTTTCCCTCCGGCGGCCCTTCCTTGATCAGCTTCACGGCGTCTAGCTTGACCCATTGCAACTTCACCCGGGCGAAAGCCCAGCGTGCACCTTCAATGCAGATGGATTGCTTGACGTCCTCCAGCCACGGGCATGCATCCACAACCCGCCTCACCAGGCCGAAGTAGCTGTTCGGAAGGGTGTCACCAGGCCACAGCCGGACTATAAAGCCCTTCATGGCACGTTCGGCCGCCTTGTGCAGGTCGACCAACTGCTTTAGCTGGTCGCTCACAGACACTGGGTGTTCGGTCCCAGTATACTGGGCCCAGAACAAGTTCTCCATTGAGCTTCCATCCTCGGCCTAGTAAAACTTCGAGGCATCCGACACGCTGCGGGGCAAATCTGCGAATGCTCCTGGAGAGCTCCGAATTCGGGCAAGTAATCGGTAATTTACTTCTACATGCTTGCTTTGCATATAGAATGCCTTACCCTCCGCTATCTTCTTCATTGCGTCGATCTCCTGGAGGGCCTTTTGGGCTTCGTCCTTGGCACTCTTCGCACTCTCAAGGGTCGCGGCAAGCTCAGACTCCCGCGTCCTCGAGTCAAGCTCCAACGCCTCGTGCTTTCTCACGAGTGCCTGGAGCTCTTGCTGCACCTCGCCCACCCGAGCCTCTTGCTTTTCTCGCTCGGTGCGCTCCTTGGCCGCTTTATCTTCGGCCTCGGACAACGCTTGCTTTAGGGTCGCCACTTCGGTCGTGGCCCCTGGCAAATTCATGATGATCCTGTCATTTTGCAATCGCATTCTTTTTATACATATCCATAGACTAGGTACTACTTACCTTTGTTCTCCTCGAGCTGCCTCTTGGCAAGGCCGAGCTTGTCCTGGAACCCTTTAAGGTCCTGCTTCAGTACGGCGACCTCCGCAGTCAGTGCGGCGGATGCCAGCAGCGAAGCCTGCATATGCATATTGACATACTTATATTAGACTCCTGCGATATTGTTTGATCCTCTATTCGGCTTTTCTTTGTGAACACCGAATAGAGCATCAGGGGCTACTCTCTATGCGGTAATATTTTTCCTATACTTTAAACAGTTACCTCAAAGCCTGTTAGAAGGCTGGCACAGGCTTCAGTCAATCTGCTCTTAGCGGACTGAACCTTCTGGATCACCGCACTCATAATAGTGCGGTGCTCCTCGTCGATGGAAGCGCTTCGCAGCGCTTCCAGCAGATTGTCCGGCGCCTCTGGATGGACAGAGGTCACCGGCGCAGGCGTCTTTCCCCTCTTAGAAGGAGGCCGCCTGCCCGACTCCGGAACCACTGGAGCTTCCGACGCGGTGTTCGGCTGAGGGCCGAACTCGGAGCCCTCAGGGGCTTTGTCCCCTCTGCTCCCGGAGTATGGGAGGCCGCTTTGAGGCGCCTCCGGGACCGTCTCCCCTCGACCCGGTGCCTCATGAGACAAAACCTCGGTGTCGTCCACAGGATGAGGGTAGGTGGCGGTCGGAACTGGATCGCTATCTATATCCCACGAGCCCAGGGAGCCGTCCGATGATACATCGATACAGGCTCGAGGTGGCCTGCATAATCATATTTCGGCGTTAGGTGAAGTAGTGCGGCAAAGGAATGCTATGAGTTACTCTGGTATCCGAACACTTATGACTTCCCCAGTGGCTTGGCCCTGGGCAGCCACTCGTCTTCGCCATCGGCGGCGATGGTAGAGCTGTCCGGAAGGAGAGTTCTCCCCTTCTTGGACCCTTCGGCCTCCCCAGTTGGGGCGGCCTTCCTCTTCTTGTCTCCCCCGTCTGGAGGGGGAGCATCATCTTCTGCCTCCTCATCTTCGGGGGAGGATTGCACCGTAGAGTCCTCGGACAGTGAGTCCGATGACGCGTGGCGCCGGGAACTCTTTCGGGTTCCCTTGGCCTTCTTGGTCTTCTCTGGCACCGTATAAGGAGCCAGAGTCAGCATCTTCGTCAGAAGAGCGTCTGCTGGGCCTTTGGGCAAAGGAGCCAGACAATCGATCTGTCCGGCCGTCTCCTGCCAGTCCTGTCAAAGGTATGGGAGTTTAGATCCCGCATGGAGTCAAGCTATGAAAAACAAGTATCCTGTAAAAGGTAAAGCAGCTTACCGCGCTGGCTTGGCACTTCGCGTTGAATCCGCGATCCTCTGTAGTGGGAGGGGGACCTCAGCGCTCTTGAACAACACCCTCCAGGCATCTTTGTGAGTTGTGCCGAAGAGCCTGTTCAGAGTTCGGTGCTGCGCCGGGTCGAACTCCCACAAGTTGAAGGCCCGTTGTTGGCACAAGCGGATGCGGCGGTTGAGCATGACCTGGACTACGTTGACGAGTTTGAGCTTCTTGCTGACCATGTTTTGAATACATGTTTGGAGTCCGGTCAGCTCTCCCGAACTACCCCAGGATAGGCCCTTCTCTTGCCAGGAGGTGAGCCGTGTGGGGAAGCCAGATCGGAACTCGGGGGCCGCTACCCATGTAGGGTCACGCGGCTCGGTGATGTAGAACCACCCTGACTGCCACTCCTTTATGGTCTCCACGAAGGTGTTGGGGAACGTAGTAATTTCAAAAAATTTCCTACGCACACGCAAGATCATGGTGATACATAGCAACGAGAGGGAAGAGTGCGATCTACGTACCCTTGTAGATCGACAACGGACGAGTTTGGTTGATGTAGTCGTACGTCTTCACGGCTCGACCGATCAAGCACCGAAACTACGGCACCTCCGAGTTTTAGCACACGTTCAGCTCGATGACGATCCCCGGACTCCGATCCAGCAAAGTGTCGGGGAAGAGTTTCGTTAGCACGACAGCGTGGTGACGATCTTGATGTACTACTGTCGCAGGGCTTCGCCTAAGCACCGCTACAATATTATCGAGGACTATGGTGGCAGGGGGCGCCGCACACGGCTAAGAATATGATCACGTGGATCAACTTGTGTCTCTTGGGGTGCCCCTGCCTCCGTATATAAAGGTTCAAGAGGGGGAGGCCGGCCGGCCACCATAGGGCGCGCCAGGAGGAGTCCTACTCCCTCCGGGAGTAGGACTTCTCCCCCAATCCTAGTTGGAATAGGATTCGCGAGGTGGGAATGGAGAGAGAGAGAAGGAAGGGGGCGCCGGCCCCCTCTCTCCTTGTCCTATTCAGACTAGGGGGGAGGGGCGCGCGGCCCAGACCTGGCTGCCTCTCCTCTTCTTCCACTAAGGCCCATTAAGGCCCATGTACCTCCCGGGGGGTTCCGGTAACCTCCCGGTACTCCGGTAAAATCCCGATTTCGCCCGGAACACTTTCGATATCCAAACATAGGCTTTCAGTATATCAATCTTTATGTCTCGACCATTTAGAGACTCCTCGTCATGTCCGTGATCACATCCGGGACTCCGAACAACCTTCGGTACATCAAAATGCATGAACTCATAATATAACTGTCATCGTAACCTTAAGCGTGCGGACCCTACGGGTTCGAGAACAATGTAGACATGACCGAGACATGTCTCCGGTCAATAACCAATAGCGGGACCTGGATGCCCATATTGGCTCCTACATATTCTACGAAGATCTTTATCGGTCAGACCGCATAACAACATACGTTGTTCCCTTTGTCATCGGTATGTTAATTGCCCGAGATTCGATCATCGGTATCCAATACCTAGTTCAATCTCGTTACCGGCAAGTCTCTTTACTCGTTCCGTAATACATCATCCCGCAACTAACTCATTAGTTGCAATGCTTGCAAGGCTTAAGTGATGTGCATTACCGAGAAGGCCCTGAGATACCTCTCCGACGATCGGAGTGACAAATCCTAATCTCGAAATATGTCAACCCAACATGTACCTTTGGGGACACCTGTAGAGTACCTTTATAATCACCCAGTTACGTTGTGACATTTGGTAGCACAAAAAGTGTTCCTCCGGCACACAGGAGTTACATAATCTCATAGTCATAGGAACATGTATAAGTCATGAAGAAAGCAATAGAAACATACTAAACGATCGGGTGCTAAGCTAATGGAATGGGTCATGTCAATCGGATCATTCAACTAATGATGTGATCCCGTTAATCAAATGACAACTCTTTGTCCATGGTTAGGAAACTTAACCATCTTTGATTAACGAGCTAGTCAAGTAGAGGCATACTAGTGACACTCTGTTTGTCTATGTATTCACACATGTATTATGTTTCCGGTTAATACAATTCTAGCATGAATAATAAACTTTATCATGATATAAGGAAATAAATAATAACTTTATTATTGCCTCTAGGGCATATTTCCTTCAGTCTCCCACTTGCACTAGAGTCAATAATCTAGATTTACATAGTAATGATTCTAACACCCATGGAGCTTTGGTGCTGATCATGTTTTGCTCGTGGAAGAGGCTTAGTCAATGGGTCTGCTACATTCAGCTCCATATGTATCTTGCAAATCTCTATGTCTCCCACCTTGACTAGATCCCGGATGGAATTGAAGCGTCTCTTGATGTGCTTGGTTCTCTTGTGAAATCTGGATTCCTTTGCCAAGGCAATTGCACTAGTATTGTCACAAAAGATTTATATTGGACCCGATGCACTAGGTATGACACCTAGATCGGATATGAACTCCTTCATCCAGACTCCTTCGTTTGCTGCTTCCGAAGAAGCTATGTACTCCGCTTCACATGTAGATCCCGCCATGATGCTTTGTTTAGAACTGCACCAACTGACAGCTCCACCGTTTAATGTAAACACGTATCCGGTTTGCGATTTAGAATCGTCCGGACCAGTGTCAAAGCTTGCATCAACGTAACCATTTACAATGAGCTCTTTGTCACCTCCATATACGAGAAACATATCCTTAGTCCTTTTCAGGTATTTCAGGATGTTCTTGACCGCTGTCCAGTGATCCACTCCTGGATTACTTTGGTACCTCCCTGCTAAACTTATAGCAAGGCACACATCAGGTTTGGTACACAGCATTGCATACATGATAGAGCCTATGGCTGAAGCATAGGGAACATCTTTCATTTTCTCTCTATCTTCTGCAGTGGTTGGGCATTGAGTCTGACTCAACTTCACACCTTGTAACACAGGCAAGAACCCTTTCTTTGCTTGATCCATTTTGAACTTCTTCAAAATCTTGTCAAGGTATGTGCTTTGTGAAAGTCTAATTAAGCGTCTTGATCTATCTCTATAGATCTTTATGCCTAATATGTAAGCAGCTTCACCGAGGTCTTTCATTGAAAAACTCTTATTCAAGTATCCCTTTATGCTATCCAGAAATTCTATATCATTTCCAATCAGTAATATGTCATCCACATATAATATTAGAAATGCTACCGAGCTCCCACTCACTTTCTTGTAAATACATGCTTCTCCGAAAGTCTGTATAAAACCAAATGCTTTGATCACACTATCAAAGCGTTTATTCCAACTCCGAGAGGCTTGCACCAGTCCATAAATGGATCGCTGGAGCTTGCACACTTTGTTAGCTCCCTTTGGATCAACAAAACCTTCCGGTTGCATCATATACAACTCTTCTTCCAGAAATCCATTCAGGAATGCAGTTTTGACATCCATCTGCCAAATTTCATAATCATAAAATGCGGCAATTGCTAACATGATTCGGACAGACTTAAGCATCGCTACGGGTGAGAAAGTCTCATCGTAGTCAACCCCTTGAACTTGTCGAAAACCTTTTGCGACAAGTCGAGCTTTGTAGACAGTAATATTACCGTCAGCGTCAGTCTTCTTCTTGAAAATCCATTTATTCACAATTGCTTGCCGATCATCGGGCAAGTCAACCAAAGTCCATACTTTGTTCTCATACATGGATCCCATCTCAGATTTCATGGCTTCAAGCCATTTTGCGGAATCTGGGCTCACCATCGCTTCTTCATAGTTCGTAGGTTCATCATGATCTAGCAGCATGATTTCCAGAACAGGATTTCCATACCACTCTGGTGCAGATCTTACTCTGGTTGGTCTACGAGGTTCAGTAGTATCTTGTCCTGAAGTTTCATGATCATTATCATTAGCTTCCTCACTTATTGGTGTAGGTGTCGCAGAAACAGTTTTCTGTGATGTACTACTTTCCAATAAGGGAGCAGGTACAGTTACCTCATCAAGTTCTACTTTCCTCCCACTCACATCTTTCAAGAGAAACTCCTTCTCTAGAAAGTTTTCGAATTTAGCAACAAAAGTCTTGCCTTCGGATCTGTGATAGAAGGTGTATCCAATAGTTTCCTTTGGATATCCTATGAAGACACATTTCTCCGATTTGGGTTCGAGCTTATCAGGTTGAAGCTTTTTCACATAAGCATCGCAGCCCCAAACTTTCAGAAACGACAACTTTGGTTTCTTGCCAAACCATAGTTCATAAGGCGTCGTCTCAACGGATTTTGATGGTGACCTTTTTAACGTGAATGCGGCCGTCCCTAAAGCATAGCCCCAAAACGATAGCGGTAAATCAGTAAGAGACATCATAGATCGCATCATATCTAGTAAAGTACGATTACAACGTTTGGATACACCATTACGCTGTGGTGTTCCGGGTGGCGTGAGTTGCAAAACTATTCCGCATTGTTTCAAATGTACACCAAACTCATAACTCAAATATTCTCCTCCACGATCAGATCGTAGAAACTTTATTTTCTTGTTACGATGATTTTCAACTTCACTCTAAAATTCTTTGAACTTTTCAAATGTTTCAGACTTATGTTTCATTAAGTAGATATACCAATATCTGCTTAAGTCATCTGTGAAGGTGAGAAAATAACGATATCCGCCACGAGCCTCAATATTCATCGGACCACATACATCTGTATGTATGATTTCCAACAAATCTGTTGCTCTCTCCATAGTACCGTAGAATGGTGTTTTAGTCATCTTGCCCATGAGGCACGGTTCGCAAGTACCAAGTGATTCATAATCAAGTGGTTCCAAAAGTCCATCAGTATGGAGTTTCTTCATGCGCTTTACACCGATATGACCTAAACGGCAGTGCCACAAATAAGTTGCACCATCATTATCAACTCTGCATCTTTTGGCTTCAACATTATGAATATGTGTGTCACTACTATCGAGATTCAATAAGAATAGACCACTCCTCAAGGGTGCATGACCATAAAACATATTACTCATATAAATAGAACAACCATTATTCTCTGATTTAAATGAATAACCGTCTCACATTAAACAAGATCCAAATATAATGTTCATGCTCAACGCTGCCACCAAATAACAATTATTTAGGTCTCAAACTAATCCCGAAGGTAGATGTAGATCACATCGACTTTGGAACCGTTTCCCACACGCATCGTCACCTCGTCCTTAGCCAATCTTCGCTTAATCCGTAGTCCCTGTTTCGAGTTGCAAATATTAGCAACAGAACTAGTATCAAATACCCAGGTGCTACTGCGAGCATTAGTAAGGTACACATCAATAACATGTATATCACATATACCTGTGTTCACCTTGCCATCCTTCTTATCCACCAAATACTTGGGGCAGTTCCGCTTCCAGTGACCAGTCTGCTTGCAGTAGAAGCACTCAGTTTCAGGCTTAGGTCCAGACTTGGGTTTCTTCTCTTGAGTAGCAACTTGCTTGCTGTTCTTCTTGAAGTTCCCCTTCTTCTTCCCTTTGCCCTTTTTCTTGAAACTAGTGGTCTTGTTGACCATCAACACTTGATGCTCCTTCTTGATTTCTACCTCCGCAGCTTTCAGCATTGCGAAGAGCTCGGGAATAGTCTTATTCATCCCTTGCATATTATAGTTCATCACGAAGCTCTTATAGCTTGGTGGCAGTGATTGGAGAATTCTGTCAATGACGCAATCATCTAGAAGATTAACTCCCATCTGAATCAAGTGATTATTATACCTAGACATTTTGAGTATATGCTCACTGACAGAACTGTTCTCCTCCATCTTGCAGCTATAGAACTTATTGGAGACTTCATATCTTTCAATCCGGGCATTTGCTTGAAATATTAAGTTCAACTCCTGGAACATCTCATATGCTCCATGACGTTCAAAACGTCGTTGAAGTCCCGATTCTAAGCCGTAAAGCATGGCACACTGAACTATCGAGTAGTCATCAGCTTTGCTCTGCCAGACGTTCATAACATATGGTGTTGCTCCAGCAGCAGGCCTGGCACCTAGCGGTGCTTCCAGGACGTAATTCTTCTGTGCAGCAATGAGGATAATGCCCAAGTTACGGACCCAGTCCGTGTAATTGCTACCATCATCTTTCAACTTTGCTTTCTCAAGGAACGCATTAAAATTCAACGGAACAACAGCACGGGCCATCTATCTACAATCAAACATACATAAGCAAGATACTATCAGGTACTAAGTTCATGATAAATTTAAGTTCAATTAATCAAATTACTTAAAGAACTCCCACTTAGATAGACATCCCTCTAATCCTCTAAGTGATCACATGATCCAAATCAACTAAACCATGTCCGATCATCACGTGAGATGGAGTAGTTTCATTGGTGAACATCACTATGTTGATCATATCTACTATATGATTCACGCTCGACCTTTCGGTCTCCGTGTTCCGAGGCCATATCTGTATATGCTTGGCTCGTCAAGTATAACCTGAGTATTCCGCGTGTGCAACTGTTTTGCACCCGTGGTATTTGAACGTAGAGCCTATCACACCCGATCATCACGTGGTGTCTCAGCACGAAGAACTTTCGCAATGGTGCATACTCAGGGAGAACACTTCTTGATAATTTAGTGAGAGATCATCTTATAATGCTACCATTAATCAAAGCAAGATAAAGATGCATAAAAGATAAACATCACATGCAATCAATATAAGTGATATGATATGGCCATCATCATCTTGTGCCTGTGATCTCCATCTCCGAAGCACCGTCATGATCACCATCGTCACCGGCACGGCACCTTGATCTCCATCATAGCATCGTTGTCGTCTCGCCAATCTTATGCTTCCACGACTATCGCTACCGCTTAGTGATAAAGTAAAGCATTACAGCGCGATTGCATTGCATACAATAAAGCGACAACCATATGGCTCCTGCCAGTTGCCGATAACTCGGTTACAAAACATGATCATCTCATACAATAAAATTCAACATCATGTCTTGACCATATCACATCACAAAATGCCCTGCAAAAACAAGTTAGACGTCCTCTACTTTGTTGTTGCAAGTTTTACGTGGCTGCTACGGGCTTAAGCAAGAACCAATCTTACCTACGCATCAAAACCACAACGATAGTTTGTCAAGTTGGTGCTGTTTTAACCTTCGCAAGGACCGGGCGTAGCCACACTCGGTTCAACTAAAGTTCGAGAAACTGTCACCCGCAAGCCACCTATGTGCAAAGCACGTCGGGAGAACCGGTCTCGCGTAAGCGTACGCGTAATGTCGGTCTGGGCCGCTTCATCCAACAATACCGCCGAACCAAAGTATGACATGCTGGTAAGTAGTATGACTTATATCGCCCACAACTCACTTGTGTTCTACTCGTGCATATAACATCAACACATAAAACCTGGCTCGTATGCCACTGTTGGGGAATGTAGTAATTTCAAAAAATTTCCTATGCACACGCAAGATCATGGTGATGCATAGCAACGAGAGGGAAGAGTGCGATCTACGTACCCTTGTAGATCGACAACGGAAGCGTTTGGTTGATGTAGTCGTACGTCTTCACGGCTTGACCGATCAAGCACCGAAACTACGACACCTCCGAGTTTTAGCACACGTTCAGCTCGATGACGATCCTCGGACTCCGATCCAGCAAAGTGTCGGGGAAGAGTTCCGTCAGCACGACAGCATGGTGACGATCTTGATGTACTACTGTCGCAAGGCTTCGCCTAAGCACCGCTACAATATTATTGAGGACTATGGTGGCAGGGGGCACCGCACACGGCTAAGAATATGATCACGTGGATCAACTTGTGTCTCTTGGGGTGCCCCTGCCTCCGTATATAAAGGTTCAAGAGGGGGAGGCCGGCCGGCCACCATAGGGCGCGCCAGGAGGAGTCCTACTCCCTCCGGGAGTAGGACTTCTCCCCCAATCCTAGTTGGAATAGGATTCGTGAGGTGGGAACGAAGAGAGAGAGAAGGAAGGGGGCGCCGGCCCCCTCTCTCCTTGTCCTATTCGGACTAGGGGGGAGGGGCGCGCGGCCCAGCCCTGGCTGCCTCTCCTCTTCTTCCACTAAGGCCCATTAAGGCCCATGTATGTCCCGGGGGGTTCCGGTAATCTCCCGGTACTCCGGTAAAATCCCGATTTCGCCCGGAACACTTCCGATATCCAAACATAGGCTTCCAATATATCAATCTTTATGTCTTGGCCATTTCGAGACTCCTCGTCATGTCCGTGATCACATCCGGGACTCCGAACAACCTTCGGTACATCAAAAATGCATAAACTCATAATATAACTGTCATCGTAACCTTAAGCGTGCGGACCCTACGGGTTCGAGAACAATGTAGACATGACCAAGATATGTCTTCGGTCAATAACCAATAAAGGGACCTGGATGCCCATATTGGCTCCTACATATTCTACGAAGATCTTTATCGGTCAGACCGCATAACAACATACGCTGTTCCCTTTGTCATCGGTATGTTACTTGCCCGAGATTCGATCGTCGGTATCCAATACCTAGTTCAATCTCGTTACCGGCAAGTCTCTTTACTTGTTCCGTAATAAATCATCCCGCAACTAACTCATTAGTTGCAATGCTTGCAAGGCTTAAGTGATGTGCATTACTGAGAAGGCCCTGAGATACCTCTCCGACGATCGGAGTGACAAATCCTAATCTCGAAATACGTCAACCCAACATGTACCTTTGGAGACACCTGTAGAGTACCTTTATAATCACCCAGTTACGTTGTGACGTTTGGTAGCACACAAAGTGTTCCTCCGGCACACGGGAGTTACATAATCTCATAGTCATAGGAACATGTATAAGTCATGAAGAAAGCAATAGCAACATACTAAACGATCGGGTGCTAAGCTAATGGAATGGGTCATGTCAATCAGATCATTCAACTAATGATGTGATCCCTTTAATCCAATGACAACTCTTTGTCCATGGTTAGGAAACTTAACCATCTTTGATTAACGAGCTAGTCAAGTAGAGGCATACTAGTGACACTCTGTTTGTCTATGTATTCACACATGTATTATGTTTCTGGTTAATACAATTCTAGCATGAATAATAAACTTTTATCATGATATAAGGAAATAAATAATAACTTTATTATTGCCTCTAGGGCATATTTCCTTCAGAAGGAGCCCTCGAGCCATGTGATGTTGGGCATCTTGCCCACCATGGCGCCTCCGCACTCCGCCTGGCGGCCGCTCACTACCTTCGGCTTGACATTAAAAGTCTTCAGCCATAAGCCGAAGTGGGGCTTGATGCGGAGGAAAGCCTCGCACACGACGATAAACACCGAGATGTTGAGGATGATGTTCGGGGCCAGATCGTGGAAATCCAGGCCGTAGTAGAACATGAGCCCCCGGACAAGTGGGTGGAGAGGAAATCCCATTCCGCGGAGGAAATGGGTAAGGAACACTACCCACTCATGGGGCCTGGAGGTGGGGATGAGCTGCCCCTCTTCTGGGAGCCGGTGCGTGATGTCGTCGGGCAGGTATCCAGCTCTTCTCAGCTTCTTGATGTGTCCCTCCATGACGGAGGAGACCATCCACCTGCCTCCCGCTCCGGACATGGTTGGAGAAGGTCGAGGTGGGAAATGCGAACTTGGGCGCTGGAGCTCGAGTGTGCAAAAACGGATGAGCAAAGGAGGAAGAAGGCGTGGATGAAAAGGTAAATCCTTATCCCTTTATATGGGCGGACGAAACTACGCGTCCCCACTAGCCTGGTAAAACTCGCTTATCCCCCAAGCGGCGTAATCGATGACGCGGTTGGGTTACCCACACCCGTATTGATGAGAATCCCGTGATAAGGGAACACGATCTCTGCTTTGGCAAGAAGTGTCAAAAAACTGCCTCGCGTTATGTGCGGGGCTAGTTAAAGGAAACGGTTCGAATAATCACCGGGCCGTGACATAATGTCGTGTTGCCAGAACAAGTCAGCAAATTGGATTTGTGGAAATACTATTCTCTCTATGGTGGTATGTGGAACTTATTTTGCAGGGTCGGACACTATCCTTGTATTCAAATTCTTCCGTGGTGTATTCGGTGGAGGAACCCGCCTTGCAATGCCGAAGACAATACTGCGTGCCGGACTCATCGTCATTGAAAGCCTGGTTCAGGGGCTACTGTGGGAGTCCTGGATTAGGGGGTCTCCGGATAGCCGGACTATATCCGTTGGCCGGACTGTTGGACTATGAAGATACAAGATTGAAGACTTCGTCCCTTGTCCGGATGGGACTCTACTTGGCGTGGAAGGCAAGCTAGGCAGTACGGATATGTATATCTCCTCCTTTGTAACCGACCTTGTGTAACCCTAGCCCCCTCCGGTGTCTATATAAACCGGAGGATTTAGTCCATAGGACAACATACAATCATACCATAGGCTATCTTTTAGGGTTTAGCCTCTCTGATCTCGTGGTAGATCTACTCGTGTACTACCCATATGATCAATATTAATCAAGCAGGACTTAGGGTTTTACCTCCATCAAGAGGGCCCGAACCTGGGTAAAACATTGTGTCCCCTGCCTCCTGTTACCATCCGCCTTAGACGCACAGTTCAGGACCCCTTACCCGAGATCCGCCGGGTTTGACACCAACAGTGGTGCTCGCAGCGAGACGGCGTTGGTGGCGGCGCAACCGTGATGGCACATGGTTGGGCGGTGGTTTGGCTGGGCGGCTCCGATTAGCCGGTGGGGTTTGGCGTGCGGGAGAAATCCTTGCCGGTTCGTCCGGCTCCGATGCGGTGACACCGGCGGGTGCCACTATCCCATCTTGGAGGGTGTCGGGAGTAGCTATCCCCCACCTCCCTCCGCGTACTGGGGGAAACCCTAGGACTTGTCCGGGCAGCATCTTCGTCGGCGTCGCATCCCTTCTTGGAGGTGCTGCTTAGTTCGCGGTAGATCGGAGCCTCGGGTTATGGTGGTTTGTATCCGGAGGGCGCAGCGGTCGCGGGTCTGCCACGCTTTGTCAAGCTGCCGTTGTTGGCATTTATTTCTTTTTCTTTTTCTTTGGGCCTCATGTGCTGCTCGTCCCAGTATTACGATGTGTATAATAGTGGTTTGTTTTGGAACACAAAGCGGGGGAAACCCTTTTTCGGTAATTTAGGTAAAAAATGGACGGCAGGCTCAAAGTGAACGAAGGAACGATTCTGGACGAGTACAGGCTCGATCGTGACTGTGTGGGTTTGGGCTGCGCTGATTGCCTGGGCTAGTCCTCAAACTAAGTAGTAAAAAAATAATTGGATTCTATTTGGCGCTGATGCTTCAGCGCTTCTAATTGGGCCGGCCCGTCTAACACTTCTTTTCTGTCTATTAATTCGCTAAAAAAGGAGCATGTGTGAGAATCGAACCGGCGACTTCCACCATTGAGGAAAGCATGTGTTGCCACCTCGCCACCAAGACGAATATGGAAAACTTTTATATTTCCCCTCTTTTATTCGTTCTTTTTCCTTTTTTCGTTTCTTTTTTTTATGTTTTTTTCTTCCTTGTTCGATGAATTGTTCGCAAATACATGAATGTTTTCTTCTAATCGATGAACTTTTTTGGAATTCAATTTAAAAATTCAAATTTGATGAACTCAAATCGATGAACTTTTGTTCAAAATCCGTGACCATTTTTCAATTTTGATGAAATTTTCTCAAATGTATGAACTTATTTCTGAAAACAATGAATTTTTTTAATTTTCCTTGAGTTATTTTGTATTTGGTGAACTTTTTCAAAATTTTCATGAACTTCTTCAATCCGTGAACTTTTTTTCAAACTAGTGAACTTTTTAAAATCCTGTGAACTTTCTGAAATTAGTGAACTTTTTCGAATTCCGTGAATTTTTTTCAAATTTATAAACTTTTTCCAATTTTTCCCGAGCTTTTCTGAATACGTGAAGCTTTTCTTGTTTTAATCAAATTCATGAACCTTTTTTTTAATCTGTGAACTTGCAAATTTTGGGACAGAGCAGCGGCAATTGTCCTTGAGTACTTCGCGGGATTATGAATCACTAGTCCTTTGTGGCTGTGGTTGTTAGCTAATCACTAATCGTTTTTTTTGCTGCAGTTGTGTGTTTGCGGCCGGCCCACCAAGGCGCTGCTGTGGGCGCCAGTTTGGTTAGGTGGGACTGAACGCACGGAATAGGAGGTCTCTCTCTACACACACACATGAGCGCGCCCGCACGCACACACACACACACATAGATTAGCCCATGTGCGCAAGCGTGCACGATGTTAATGTGGCCATCAACTTATTCTCTCTCGTGCAAGAGAAACCGTGATTAGTAATTTAGATGCACCTAGATAAAAAAAATTGACCTTGGGGTACGGTTGTACATACTACCATTTTTTGTTGGAGAGCTGTCATGTTGAGGCTCCACTGGACATGTGATGGACCGTTTATCTGCAGCCGTTCCTGGGAGGTTCTTCTCGTCCTCCAACTCTAGCTCTCGCTTCCTCCTAGCAGCAGACTTGACACCATTCTTCCCTTGAACATTGGTTCTGGAAGTCCAAGCTCATGAGGCAACATGGCTAAACTGTGAAACAACACAGTTCCGCACTCCTTCTCATTGGTCACAATCCCAAACTTGGTCCAGCTGGTCATCAACATTTTGAGTGAGAAAGAGTAAAAAATGTATGACAAATGAAGGACACTAGGTTAAATGAGAAAGTGCACAAGGTGTAACTAATTAATATATCTAGCTATCTACCTATCTATGTATCTTCATTAGTTGGGTTATAATCGCAAGCATTTTAATTACAAGCATGTGTGTTTGCCCAACACAAAGTTTGTTCCTAAGTTTTTTACACGAATGGAGCTAGCTAAGTGACTAAATTTTTTATAGTAACTATTTCCCCCGCAAAAAAATAACTATAAATTAACTAATTAACTAGCAAATAATATATCTAGCTAGGCTAACAATATATATACACCATATCTACCATGGTCATCCATATATCTACCATATCATCCATAATTTTATCATCCAAACCCTAAAACCCTAACTAATTATCTATATGTTCCATGCATATGAATTTCCATAT
>NC_041392.1:21698603-21699362 GCF_002162155.2 Triticum dicoccoides | reverse complement strand
CACACACACACACACACACACATATATATATATATATTTCAGTATAGCCAATTAACCCTAAAACCCTAACTAATTAAATATAACGTCCAATCCATATAGAAAATCATATGGAGAGATGGTGGTGGCGCGCCTGCATATTAGCGGCGGAGAGTTTCGGTTGCGGCGGCACGGTGGGCTTGAGGTGGAGACGGGCGGTGTGGTTTTGTGCAGTTGGTGCGGTGGTGTGGTTATATAGTTGAATGTTACAAAACGAGTGGTATCCGATAGAAGTCGAGCACCTTATATCGTCCACTCAGTTTATTGGGGTGGCGAAGGGTTTCGTGTTTTTAAAAGAAGTGGATATATAAGCCGAGTACAAAGGGAGCATACTCGGCTTTCACAATCACTGTCATAGTAGCCCTTAAGTGCGGTGACGAGGGCCACGTGGCAGTCACTTTGCAGACAGCCAACTGTAAGTCGAGCACATTTTGTCGAACATGCATAGATGCATACGTATGCCGAGTTTAAGCCGAGCCGCTCCGCATAAACAAGCAAAGTCAAACCACCGATAAATTACACTCGGCTTACGCCAAAAGACAAGGCAACTTGTGATTTTCCTGTAGTGATGACTGGGGCATGCATCGTCATGGGCATGGGTGAGTGGCAGGTCTGACTACCATCGTGGCAGCGTGCGTTCACCGTGCCTGCGCCCTGAGTCGGCTGGACCCGCCCACCGTGGGATGAACTAGTAGTCACTACAGATTCACAGGAGGGTGGGTG
>NC_041392.1:21695101-21698401 GCF_002162155.2 Triticum dicoccoides | reverse complement strand
GTGCATTTTTTCAGCGCATCACGAATTTTACAATATCTATGTTGTAAGGGCAACTCTAACCGATCCCCAAAAAATAGCGGAGTATCCGACGAAGTAAACCCTTAGTGAAGTACTTTTACTCCACTAAGTTTTCACTGGACCTAACCGATCCCCTGAAAATAGTGGACTAAGCCTTTCTTTTTTTCATTTGCCTTTCATTTTCGGCCATCGAAACACATTTCTTTGCTTCTTTATTTCATTCAATGACCTTTTCATACATTGGAGTACATAATTTACCAATTCTACGCTACGAGAGCAAAACCAAAGAAAACAAGAACCACAATTAGACACTTCAAAATAAATGCTACTTCCATAACTGCTCCCAGTAGTTGGATTAATATCGTCTCTATGTCTTCATTGTTGATTCTCTGTATTGGTTTCTCGAGCTTGCGCACTTCTTTCTTCTTTGTTTCCAGCATATTCGACATTGCTTCACATCTAGTATCATCTCACTAGTGCAGAACCGGGCAATAGCACCGGTTCGTAAGGCCCTTTAGTGCCGATTCCATAACCGGCAGAGGTGGGTGCAGTTGAGGTGGGAGGCAGGAGAATGCGGAATGGTCGGTGTAGGGTTTGTTGCGCTATGCATGGTGCATTTTTTCAGCGCATCACGAATTTTACAATATCTATGTTGTAAGGGCAACTCTAACCGATCCCCAAAAAATAGCGGAGTATCCGACGAAGTAAACCCTTAGTGAAGTACTTTTACTCCACTAAGTTTTCACTGGACCTAACCGATCCCCTGAAAATAGTGGACTAAGCCTTTCTTTTTTTCATTTGCATTTCATTTTCGGCCATCGAAACACATTTCTTTGCTTCTTTATTTCATTCAATGACCTTTTCATACATTGGAGTACATAATTTACCAATTCTACACTACGAGAGAAAAACCAAAGAAAACAAGAACCACAATTAGACACTTCAAAATAAATCCTACTTCCATAACTGCTCCCAGTAGTTGGATTAATATCGTCTCCATGTCTTCATTGTTGATTCTCTGTATTGGTTTCTCGAGCTTGCGCACTTCTTTCTTCTTTGTTTCCAGCATATTGGACATTGCTTCACATCTAGTATCATCTCACTAGTGCAGAACCGGGCAATAGCACCGGTTCGTAAGGCCCTTTAGTGTCGGTTCCATAACTGACACTAAAGTGTGGTCACTAAAGGCTCCCCCCCTTTAGTACCGGTTCAGCACGAACCGGTGCTAAAGGGAAACCACGTGGCATGAGCCAGCTCCGGGGGCCGGGAGCCCTTTAGTACCGGTTGGTAACACCAACCGGTACTAAATGTTTGTGGGTTTTTGTTTTATTTTGTATTTTTCAATTAAATTTGCGTTATCAATTTAATTTAGGATTGTTTTACGTTATAATGAGTTGTAGTCGTCATCATCATCATCATCATCATCATCATCATCATCATCGCATATTAATAAATAAATAAACTCTAGCTAGCTAAAAATCATCGTAGTCGTCTAATTACCACTATTTAATCATCATAGTCATTACCGGTAGCTATCTAATCATCACCAACACTGGCTAGCTTAAAGAGGAAACATTCACTTTCTAATAGAAGCAAAGATATCATCGAGTTCAACATAATCATCACCAACATCAAAGATTAGGACACGGACATGAGACACTAATTACGAGCATGAACTAGTGCTGCTCCCTTTCAGGTAGAATAGCATAGAACATGTATAGCTCTCCTGATTCATCATACTGGAGCATGCAAATGAATCTGTCTCCTAATCTTGGGTTGCGCTTCTCCTTGCTGCCCCCTAGTACTTCTCTGCGATCGTTAACAATTTTGCTCCAATCTTTCACTATTAAGCATTCTTCGCTTTTAGAAATCCTGAATGCACTCATGTGCAATGTAGGATATCTTGGCCGTAAGCTAACCATTGACATGTCACCTTTAGTCTCGATCCACTGAGGCACAACTATCATCGGAAGTCCCTGTTGAAGAACATCGTATAGTAATTAATATACTAAGCAATGAAAGTTTAGCTTCAAAAATAATGTATGCAAAAGATGCACTAATTAAGGACAAATAGTTAAAATCTTACCATCTTTCGATTATAGATGTGACCTTAGTTCAATACGATCACCATTGGTCGCACGTTTTGAGTTCTAACATTTCTAAGTTCAGGAAAAAAATTTGTTTTGACAGTATTAAGATCCTCAAGCCATGAAACATAATGACTTATCTCCTCGCAGTTTAGTTGAGCCCCGGGGCAGTAGTAGGTCCTGTCTACCAAGCGCCGGACATGTTTGCTTGAACCGAAATAAGCTGACAATACAAATTAGTTGTCAACTATTTTTGAATAAACTGTATCAAAGACATAAACATACGCATGCATGGTTGAGAAAAACTCACATAATGGTAGAACTGGAGGCGTTTGCACATCGACCCAGATGTCTATATTACCTTCAATATCATCTTCCGGACGAATATCAAAGGTGACAACCATACCAGGCTCAAATGCATAAGCCTTGCATAGTGCTTGCCAAGTTTTGCATTCAAAATGGGTGTATGTGTCTCCATTATATAATTTGATGTTGAAAGTATACCCATGCTCCGTCTTCAAGTAAACTCTCTTTACCTCCATATCATCTATAGCACTAAAATTTATCTTATCCAAGACAAAAATTCTTGCATGGCAGGGGATGCGCTAGTAGAATAGTGAAAATTTAAAATTATAAGTTGAAGCAAATGAAGCATAAGTTTTGCATTCAAATAATAATTGACAAAGTGACTTACTGTATCAACTTTGAATGTCTCATCCAACTTGATGCTGAAGCGCCTACCATCAACAAGGAAATTTCTGTCGCACAGGCCGCGCTGGTCTTCACAATGTTCGCACATAATGAAATCTTTTTCGTCGTCAGATGACATTTTCTATGTTCATATAGGTGAAACATTAAACACCTATTACTATCTAACATTAATTAATATCTAGCCAAATATATATTCATCTAACATTTGACATTAATATATCTCACTATATTCATCTCTAACAATTGACATTACTATATATTTAACTTTTCTATCTAATTCATCTAACATTCGACATTAATCTAACATTTATATAAACTCAAAATATATAAAAAATGAAATAAACAGAAAAACTCATTAACAAATAATATTTTAATTAGATCATCAAATCTCAGATACCTAAATTTTCTTACTAAAAATAAACTAGTTATATTAATAAATAGAAAAACTCATTAACAAATAATATTTTAATTAGATCATCAAATC
>NC_041392.1:21693017-21695025 GCF_002162155.2 Triticum dicoccoides | reverse complement strand
ACTAGTTATATTAATTATTGAACTAGTTCAAATCTCATATACCTAAATAAACTAGTTCGACAATTTTCTTACTAAAAATAAACTAGTTATATTAATTATTGAACTATAGTTCAAATCTCATATACCTAAATAAACTAGTTATATTAATTATTGAACTAGTTCAAATCTCATATACCTAAATAAACTAGTTTGACAATTTTCTTACTAAAAATAAACTAGTTATATTAATTATTGAACTAGTTCAAATCTCATATACCTAAATAAACTAGTTCGATAATTTTCTTACTAAAAATAAACTAGTTATATTAATTATTCAACTAGTTCAAATCTCTAGTTCGACAATTTTCTATCTAGCTAATTCATCTAACATTCGACATTAATCAAACATTCGATCATCTAATTAACTTTTCTAAAAAACAGAAAATAAGTAAAAAAATGTGTGTGTGTGTGTGTGTATGTGTATGTGTGTAGTGTGTACGTATATATGCATGTGTGTGTATGTGTGTATGTGTGCGGCCCCGTACGCCGCCGCCCCGTACGTACGAGCGGGGGCGCCGGCGTACGGGGCGAGGGCGGCGGCGTACGTACGGGCGGGGGCGCCGCCATACGGGCCGGGTGCGACGACGACGGATGGCGGCGCGGCGGGTATACGCGAGAGAGAGAGACGAACGGGACCGCGGCGGGACGACGACGGACGGCGGCGCACGGCGTTCGGGGCGGCGGCGCGAGACGGTGACGACGACGGGTTGCGGCGGGGACAGCGACGACGACGGACGACGGGCGACGGGCGGCGAGGACGGGTTCGAGCGGCGCGCGAGAGGTTAGAGACGAAAGAAGTGGGAGATGTAACTGAATTTTCGTAAGTGTTGTACATGTAGGAGAGGCCTTTAGTATCGGTTGAAGCCACCAACCGGTACTAAAGGCCCACTTTGGCCAGGCCAAGAGGCGGGAAGAGCAGGCCTTTAGTACCGGTTGGTGGTTCCAACCGGTACTAAAGGGTGGTCTTTAGTACCGGTTGGAGCCACCAACCGGTACTAAAGGCCTCGCGATGCCACCCCAAAATTTAGTCCCACCTCGCCGGACAAAGGGCAGCCGCACTGGTTTATAAACCCAGCCGCGGCTACCTCTTTGAACTCCTCTATATAGCAGGCTTCTAGGCCTAATTAATTAGGACGCGCTGCCCTGTGAGCCTGCTGGCCCTTCTGGGCCTGCATTTGCATACCCTAGGTCTGGCAGGCCCACTGGGCAGCGCGCTAACAAATTTTTTATATAGTTTTTTCTTTTCTGCATTATTTATTTTCTTCTATTTATTTTTGAGTAGTTTTTTATATAGTTTTTTCTTTTCTGCATTATTTCTTTTCTTCTATTTATTTTTGAGTAAATTTTTTGTATAATTTTTTTTATTTTCTGCATTATTTCTTTTCTTCTATTTACTTTCTTTTGGAAATTGAATGCTGCATACTGAACAATTAGGTAAATGACCAAAAAACAACAAATGATGTCAGAACATGTTGGAAATTGATGACGTCGCTTTGAATGCTGCATACTGAACACAAAAGAAGTCCGGAGTTCAAATAAGTTTAAAAACCATTGAAGTGGCCATGTAACAGATGAGTTCTCGTCCGAAACCCTGATACTCTGAAAGAGTTTGTCCAGTTTATACACGAAGTGCGTCCAGTTTTTGCCGTGACCCTCTCTACTCTTTCACGCATGCTATGCGGGTGATATGATGATACCATGCCAAGTTTCAACATTTTCAGGATTCATTTTGTAGTGATTTTCAATTTCACGGTCATTTAGCTCTCTAAACAATTAGGTAAATGACCGAAAAACAACAAATGATGTCAGAACATGTTGGAAATTGATGATGTTGCTTTGAATGCTGCATACTAAACACAAAAGAAGTCCGGAGTTCAAATAAGTTTAAAAAAACATTGAAGTGGCCATGTAACAGATGAGTTCTCGTCCGAAACCCTGATACTCTGAAAGAGTTTGTCCAGTTTGTACA
>NC_041392.1:21689099-21692917 GCF_002162155.2 Triticum dicoccoides | reverse complement strand
GAATGCTGCATACTGAACATAAAAAAAGTCCGGAGTTCAAATAAGTTTAAAAAAGATTGAAGTGCCCGTGTAACAGATGAGTTCTCGTCCGAAACTCTGATACTCCGAAAGAGTTTGTCCAGTTTGTACACGAAGTGCGTCCAGTTTTTGCCGTGACCCTCTCTACTCTTTCGCGCATGCTATGCGGGTGATATGATGATACCATGCCAAGTTTCAACATTTTCAGGATTCATTTTGTAGTGATTTTCAATTTCACGGTCATTTAGCTCTCTAAAAACAATTAAGTGAATGACCGAAAAACAACAAATGATGTCAGAACATGTTGGAAATTGATGACGTCGCTTTGAATGTTGCATACTGAACACAAAACAAGTCCGGAGTTCAAATAAGTTTAAAAAACATTGAAGTGGCGTTGTAACAGATGAGTTCCTGTCCGAAACCCTGATACTCTGAAAGAGTTTGTCCAGTTTGTATACGAAGTGCGTCCAGTTTTTGCCGTGACCCTCTCTACTCTTTCGCGCATGCTATGCGGGTGATATGATGATACCATGCCAAGTTTCAACATTTCCAGGATTCATTTTGTAGTGATTTTCAATTTCACGGCCATTTAGCTCTCTAAACAATTAGGTAAATGACCGAAAAACAACAAATGATGTCAGAACATGTTGGAAATTGATGACGTCGCTTTGAATGCTGCATACTGAACATAAAAGAAGTCCGGAGTTCAAATAAGTTTAAAAAAGATTGAAGTGCCCGTGTAACAGATGAGTTCTCGTCCGAAACCCTGATACTCCGAAAGAGTTTGTCCAGTTTGTACACGAAGTGCGTCCAGTTTTTGCCGTGACCCTCTCTACTCTTTCGCGCATGCTATGCGGGTGATATGATGATACCATGCCAAGTTTCAACATTTTCAGGATTCATTTTGTAGTGATTTTCAATTTCACGGTCATTTAGCTCTCTAAAAACAATTAAGTGAATGACCGAAAAACAACAAATGATGTCAGAACATGTTGGAAATTGATGACGTCGCTTTGAATGTTGCATACTGAACACAAAACAAGTCCGGAGTTCAAATAAGTTTAAAAAACATTGAAGTGGCCGTGTAACAGATGAGTTCTTGTCCGAAACCCTGATACTCTGAAAGAGTTTGTCCAGTTTGTATACGAAGTGCGTCCAGTTTTTGCCGTGACCCTCTCTACTCTTTCGCGCATGCTATGCGGGTGATATGATGATACCATGCCAAGTTTCAACATTTTCAGGATTCATTTTGTAGTGATTTTCAATTTCACGGTCATTTAGCTCTCTAAACAATTAGGTAAATGGCCGAAAAACAACAAATGATGTCAGAACATGTTGGAAATTGATGACGTCGCTTTGAATGCTGCATACTAAACACAGAAGAAGTCCGGAGTCAAATAAGTTTAAAAAACATCGAAGTGGCTGTGTAACAGATGAGTTCTCGTCCGAAACCCTGATACTCCGAAAGAGTATGTCCAGTTTGTACACGAAGTGCGTCCAGTTTTTGCCGTGACCCTCTTTACTCTTTCGCGCATGCTATGCGGGTGATATGATGATACCATGACAAGTTTCAACATTTTCAGAATTCATTTTGTAGTGACTTTCAATTTCACGGTCATTTAGCTCTCTAAAACAATTAGGTAAATGACCGAAAAACAACAAATGATGTTAGAACATGTTGGAAATTGATGACGTCGCTTTGAATGCTGCATACTGAACACAAAATAAGTCCGGAGTTCAAATAAGTTATTAAAAATAAAAAAGAGGTGCAATGCTGGTTAATTTGCTTCAAGCCATTCGGAATAGTGTAGACTGCACTGCACATAGCTCAGTGCAATCTATGCTATTCCACAAGGCTTGAAGCTAATCAACATGTAGGTGAGCATTGCAACTCTTCGTTATTGTCTGTGCACTCACGGCTTATAAACCGCTCATACTGCCTCTCTCTTGGCGAGGTGGGACTAAAAATCAGCTTACAAAGAAACTCTAGTACCGGTTCATGGCATGAACCGGTACTAAAGGTCTTCGTGGAGGCCCCAGACTGACCATAGCCTGACACAGCCTCATTAGTACCGGTTCGTGGCATGAACCGGTAGTAAAGTTTACCCACGAACCGGTACTAATGATGCCCGCCCGCCTAGCCGTTGGAACCGGCACTAATGGTCACATTAGTGCCGGCTCAAATTCAAACCGGCACTAATGTGCTTCACATTTGACCCTTTTTCTACTAGTGTTTGTAGCCTCTATTTTAGCAACGAGTGCACAAGCATCTAAGAAATTTCATGCTACCAATAGATCGATGTAATCTTCTTCCCAATACCAAAACCTGCATCCATCCTACAAACAAATTTGAGCAAACAATGAGCTACCGAATTTGCGCTGAATCTGGTGAACAATCGAATCGAAAGAAGAACATAACCAATCTTTTTAGCAGCTGAAGAACACACATCCGGGATGTTCCGATATGGTGGAAACTCGGCGCACCACACTTTATGACCGACAAAGGGGAGCCGGCGAGCCGCTGGGCTAGCGCCGAGCCCGGGATGGACGGGCGTGTCTTTGCCGGCGAACCGCCGACGAAAGAGATCCAAGCGGCTAGAGGCCGAGTCAATACCTTCATGCGGAGTGCAGGCATTGCCGGGGCTATGCGGGCGAGTACTCAGCCAATCCATGGTAAAGGCATCAGCTGACGGCCAGATGCGTCTAATCCGGTGGTGGCGGCGGTAGCCTCATATCATGTCGTGCGCGGTGGCGACGAGGCGAGAGAGGGCCAAATACAGGTGCACTGGTAGAAAAAGGGCCTTTAGTCCCGGTTCGTAAGGGCCTTTAGTCCCGGTTCTGGAACCGGGACTAAAGTGTCGGTACTAATGCCCTGACCCTTTAGTCCCGGTTCAATCCTGAACCGGGACTAAAGGCCCTCCACGTGGCCGGTCCACCTTTAGTCCCGGTTGGTAACACCAATCGGTACTAAAGGAAATTTTCTGATTTTTTTTGAAATTTTTTATTTTCAAATTTCTGAATTTTTTTAACCTCTAATCTCTAATCACCCCTCATCACTGCTCAATTTAATCTCTAATCACCCCTCATCATTGCAAATCATCTCACTTCCCGAACGGTCACCCATCCTCTCACTACTCCAGCCTGAGCACGCTTAACTTCCGGGTTCTATTCTCCCTCGTTTCCAAGTCTGCACTTGTTGTTTTCCTGACAATAGTAAGATGTCAATCCTATTAACCCTCAGGAATTTAGCTTGAGCATGAAGTCACATATTTCACTGTTTGAGTTTAAAACTATTGTTCTAAAAAATAATAATTTTTTAGTAACACTAATATTTCTTGAATAAGTAGTTTGACCATTGTTTGACCACAGTTTGACCATAGTTTGACCAGATTTGACCAAAATTCAAAAAAGGTGAAATAATTATTTAATAACACTAATATTCTTGAATAATTATTTAGTAACACTAATACTTCTTGAATAAGTAGTTTGACCATAGTTTGACCAAATTTACTGAAAATTTAAAAAAAAACTGAAATTTGAGCATAACTTTTTTTCCTTTTGGAATTTGAGGATTCTAGAAATTTGCAAACATGCCGTAGGCCGTCTCCATCGGATGTAACTTTTCGAGTAGATGATTTTTCATATAAAAACTTTTTAATCCGAGTTCGAATGCAAAAGTTATGCCCATTTTACAAATTCCAAAGAGATTTTGTAAATAAAGTCGAAATTCATATTTGTAAATTTTCCCAATAATTAGACCACATATCACATGTGAAACTTATTTTATTTTATTTTTATTC
>NC_041392.1:21681344-21688567 GCF_002162155.2 Triticum dicoccoides | reverse complement strand
GGGGGGGTGGAAAGGATGGCGCTGACGTAGATGCGGGACGGGGGAGGCAGCGGGGTGGAGGAGATTTTTTCCTGTATGCCCGAGTGATGGAGTAAAAATAGAGGAGGTGGAGTTGGCTAAGGATAGTTTATCCTCCGCTATGGTTATTGGGGATCGCCTAGGTGCCGGTTATATGAGTAAAACCGAAATTCTCCTCTAACAGGTTGTAGGGATCTGTTTTTTTTTCAAAGTTTGAGATTGCTAAAAAAACTCTTGTTTTTTTTTTTTAAACTAAGAAGAACTCTCGGTTTGTTTGCATAGCAACGGCATTACAGGGACGCTGCCGACGAACGCCTGAGCCCCGCGCGTGGTCAGGCTCGGATCCGTATATAAGGAACCGACATGCTTGGGTTGGCTCGCCGATCCAGGGAAAGGAGAGGAGAGCTAGAAGGAGGAGGACCGCGTGCATTCGAAGCCAACGAGTACGAGTAACCGCCGCGCGCCGCCGCGCCGTTCCTCTGCTCCGCCACCACCCACCCAACCGCAGGTCTTCGTCCTCCCCTCGCTGCTCCTCCTGTCCTCCCCTGGCTGCTCTCCTTTCCTTCCTCCCCATCCCAGCCTCTCCTTCATCTAAACTTTGCCTTACCACCTCTTCTTGGTTTCTTGGACGCCTGCAGCAGCAGCAGGCCATGGCGCTTGTCTGCTCGTCCTCCTGGTGGACCAGGTTCTGGCGGGAGCTTCGAGAGGCTCTATGGGAGGAGGTTAAGGACGAGCTTTTGGAGCTCGCCATCCGGTACCTGTACGACAAGCTCTTCAACCGGCGCCATGAAGAGGCCGCCCCAGCCCAGTTCCCAGATCTCACCGAGTTCCTCGTCAACGACGACGAGTCGGCCAGCGAGGCCGCCGTATTCGGACCAAGACCGCCTCGCGCTCTCCGTCTCGGCGACGGAAGCGTCCGCCCTGGATTCTTGGTGTTCCTCGACGACGGCGTCGCGCGTGCTCCTCCGTTCGCCAGCGTCGACCATATCTAGGTGCCGGACAGCTTCTTCTTCCCTTCGGATGTCAGCTTTACCGGCATCCAGTCTTCGCGCGCAGGGCGCCGCGGCTCGGCCCTGTGCTCGGCTGCGGCGCCGCCCCCCTCCTGCCTCGCCGGATCCCGAGGTTCTCGCCGCCCTCCGGCCCCAGCGCGCCACCGTCAGGCCCGCCCCAGCTCCCTTGCGCCCCGGCGACGCCTCCCGGCCCCGGATACCTCTGGTTCTGGGTCGCTGCAGGGGCGGCCGCGGCCGCAATGGTCGGCACGCTCTTCTACTTGGCGCATAAGCGCTCCCAGACACGGCGCCGCACCGAAGCGCTGCGGGTGGAGCGCGAGGCCCGCCACGGCGCCACCGGCAGCAACGACGATGGCGACGGGCAGGCGAGGCCCTCCACCTCCGGCACCGCTGGTCCTTCCTCTTCGTCGACGACTGTCGCGCCGGGAAACCACCCTCCGACCCCGGGCCCCAATGGGCTGTAGAAAGCCCGGCCTCCATGTCGCCCGGTTCTCACTCTCCGTCCAGAACATCGAAAAACAAAATTTCGCCGCAGAAGGATGGTTCAGCTAGCAATTTTCTTTTTCTTAGTTTTGGAGACAGTTTCAGTTCCGATCCCGTACGAAATTGTAGAAACGACGATTTGATCATGCATTTGGGCTTATTTTTTTATGAAGGCGATCGAGATGGATTCCATGCACAATGTGTTCTTTCCTTTTTCAATGGCAACCAGTTCTCTCGGTCTTTAGCTAATTTGATTTGATGAACCACCGTTGCTTCACTTGTTACTGCTTCACAAAATCTGATGGACAAAAATGGGTATACCTGGCAATATATACATTTTAGACGCATGATTTCAGAGGATATCCTACTTGAAGCTGTATAACCCTTTGGAAATATGAGCATGGTGAAATAACATTATAATGTCGACACATGCACGACACCAAATAGTACAAATAAATTGCATACATACCTGATTGGTCTTCTTCTTGGCTGCTTCGTCAAATAATTTTGTGTACCGTGTGACTAATCCAGTGAAGATTCAGTGAAGTGTTACTTGAAATGTAAAACTCTAACATGTGGTTTGCACTATCGCTATGCTATCTACGACACATCCTTGCGCAGAACACACCCGAAAAATATGGTTTAGACCATTTATGCCTACATTCATAAGAACTTGTCCAAAAACCATCATCCTTAGGCCATACCGTCCAGTAACCATCATCCATGCATTTTCAAAATCTTCGATGCTTCCCAAATGGTTCAGCAACTTATGAAACTCATCAGCAAAGGTCTTGTGATTCTTAGACACATTCGCGAGAAGTAAACGTGCTCTCTTCGTAACATGTAATTTGCACCATCAATGTTCTACTTTTGGCAGTACCAACCAACGTTATCGCATTACCAATTGCTTTTGCTTGATCTGCAGCAAACAGAAAATGTGTTAGTAATATATTACCGCAGACACATTGAATATTTCTGAATATGACTAAACTGTCAGTATTGTAATTAATAGGTTCTTTTCCTCCCACCATAGTGACAAATTCCTTGAAAGCCCACGTAAAAGTTTCCGTATTCTCGTTTGTCAATAGCACTCCGGCAAATAAGACATTCTCAAAGTGATTGCTCACACTGAAAAATACTCCAAAAGGCATCTTATATATGTTAGTCTCTTATGTAGTACATCAAACTTGTTGCATCGCCAAAGTACTTACACATGTGCTCTACTCCGCCTATGTTGTCTTGACATAGCCGGTCCCAAGCCCGGATAAAGGAGGAGGGTTGTGATAGCGTTGGCGAGCCAACATGAAAACTCAGCCACTCTTATGGAGATGAAACCCAATTTTTTTTCGTTTGGACCGTAAACCTCTCAGAGACGCGCCACATTGGAACCCGGGTGTGGTGTCAACAAATGGGCAAAGGCTGGGCCATCGCTCCACCCCGGTGGTGCGCCGCATCTTGATCTGGATACGATGGCAAGGGAGCAAGATTGTTTCGTTGCATCCTTAGTGGCGCGCTACAGCGACGCCCTGGTGTAGTGGAAAATGAGCAAGGGTCTTGTCATTTGACTCGATAAGTGCAAACGGTAAGGAAGCTAGCCGAGCCTAGGAAGATCCGCTTAGGTAGATGGAACATAGGGCCCCTAAGAGGTAAGCTTTGGGAGCTAGTTGATTCAGTGGGGTGGAGAGGTGTTGATATCCTTTGCATCCAAGAAACCAAATGGAGGGGACAGAAGGCGAAGGAGGTGTAGGATACCAGTTTCAAGCTGTGTACACAGGGACGACTGCAAACAGAAATGGAGTAGGCATCTTGCTCAACAAGAGCCTCAAGTATGGAGTGGTAGATGTCAGGAGACATGGGGACCGGATTAGCCTGGTCAAGCTGGTAGTCGGGGACTTAATTCTCAATGTTATCAGCGCGTATGCCCCGCAAGTAGGCCAAAATGAGAACACCAAGAGGGAGTTCTGGGAAGGCCCGGAGGACATGGTTAGGAGTGTATAGATTGGCAAGAAGCTCTTCATAGGAGGAGACCTCAATGGCCACGTGTGTACATCTAACACAGGTTTTGAAGGGCGCATTGGGGTTTTGGCTATGGCATCAGGAATCAAGAATGAAAATATGTCTTAAGCTTTACTCTAGCCTACAACATGATTATAGTTAACACCCTCTTTCAAAAGAGAGAATCATAGTTAGTGACTTTTAGTAGTGGTCAACACTCTAGCCAGATTGATTTCATCCTCTCGGGAAGAGAAGACAGGCGTGCGTGACTAGATTGTAAGGTGATACCTGGAGAGAGTTTTGTCCCTCGGCGTAAGCTCATGGTGGGTGACTTTCGCTCCCCCATTCGTGTTCAGCGGGATGAGTGTGCCGAAGTCGCTAGAACGAAGTGGTGGAAACTCAAGGGGGAGGTAGCTCAGGCGTTCAAGGAGAGGGCCATTAAGGAGAGCCCTTAGGAGGAAGGAGGCGATGCAAACAATGTGTTGATGAAGATGGCGACTTGCATTCATAAGGTGGCCTCATAGTACTTTGAAGTGTCCAGGGGAAGTAGAAGAGAAGCTAAAGACACCTGCTGGTAGAATGATGATGTCCAAAAGGCTATTAAGGAGAAGGAAGATTATTTTAGACACATCTACCTAGATAGGATTGTTTCAAGCTGTGTACACAGGGAACGGCTGCAAACAGAAATGAAGTAGGCATCTTGCTCAAGTATGGAGTGGTAGATGTCAGGACACATGGGGACCGGATTATCCTGGTCAAGCTGGTAGTCGGGGACTTAATTCTCAATGTTATCAGCGCGTATGCCCCGCAAGTAGGCCACAATGAGAACACCAAGTGGGAGTTCTGGGAAGGCCTGGAGGACATGGTTAGGAGTGTATCGATTGGCAAGAAGCTCTTCATAGGAGGAGACCTCAATGGCCACGTGGGTACATCTAACACATGTTTTGAAGGGGTGCATTGGGGTTTTGGCTATGGCATCAGGAATCAAGAATGAGAATATGTCTTAAGATTTACTCTAGCCTACGACATGATTATAGTTAACACCCTCTTTCAAAAGAGAGAATCATAGTTAGTGACTTTTAGTAGTGGTCAACACTCTAGCCAGATTGATTTCATCCTCTCGAGAAGAGAAGACATGCGTGCGTGACTAGATTGTAAGGTGATACCTGGAGAGAGTTTTGTCCCTCGGCGTAAGCTCGTGGTGGCTGACTTTTGCTCTCCGATTCGTGTATAGCGGGATGAGTGTGCCGAAGTCGCTAGAATGAAGTGGTGGAAACTCAAGGGGGAGGTAGCTCAGGCGTTCAAGGAGAGGGCCATTAAGGAGAGCTCTTAGGAGGAAGGAGGTGATGCAAACAATGTGTTGATGAAGATGGCGACTTGCATTCGTAAGGTGGCCTCAGAGGACTTTGAAGTGTCCAGGGGAAGTAGAAGAGAAGCTAAAGATACCTGATGGTAGAATGAAGATGTCCAAAAGGCTATTAAGGAGATGGAAGATTATTTTCAACACATCTACCTAGATAGGATTGCAGACAACATAGAGAAGTACTCCCTCCGGTCCTTTTTAGTTCGCATGTAAGATTTTTCTAAGTTCAAGCTCGTAAAGTTCGACCAACTCTATAGAAAAAAAGACATCAACATTCACAATGTGAAATCAATATCACTAGATGTGTCATGAGTTAAATTTTCATATTGTATAACTTTAGTATGGTAGATGTTAATATTTTTTCATATAAATATGGCTAAACATTATGAATTTTGACTTTTGAAAATTCTTACATGCAGAGTAAAAAGGACCAGAGGGAGTACAAGATGGCAAAGAAGCCCGCAAAGCAAGTTGTGAGTGAAGCAAGGGGTCGGGCATATGGGGATCTCTACCAGTAGTTAGACACGAAGGAAGGCGAAAAACACATCTATAAGATGGACAAGATTTGAGACACGAAGAAGAGGTATGTTGATCAAGTCAAATGCATCAAGGATGGAGCATACCGGCTCTTGGTGAAGGACGGGGAGATTAAGCATAGATGGCGGGAGTACTTCGACAAGTTGTCCAATGGGGAGAATGAGAGCTCTACCATTAACCTGGACGACTCTTTTGATGATACCCACATGCGTTCTGTGCGGTGAATCTAGAAATCGGAGGTCAAGGACGCTTTAAAAAGGATGAAAGAAGGCAAGGCGATGGGCTCTGATTGTATCCCATACATAGCTATAGTGTGGCTAACTAAACTTTCCAATCTCTTTTTTCTGGCAAGCAAGATGCTGGAAGAATGGAGACGGAGTATATTAGTAGCAATCTTGAAGAACAAGAAGGATGTTCAGAGTTGAACTACCTACCATGGAATTAAACTGATGAGTCATACAATGAAGCTATGGGAGAGAGTCATTGAGCACCGCTTAAGAAGTATGACACGGGTGACCAAAAATTAGTTTGCTTTCATGTCTGGGAGGTCGACCATAGAAGCCATTTTCTTATACAATAACTCATGAAGAGATACATGGAGCAAAAGAAGGGCCTGCATATGGTGTTCATTGACATGAAGAAGGCCTATGATAAGATACTGCGGAATGTCATGTGGTGGGTCTTGGGGAAACACAAAGTCCCTGCAAAATACATTACCCTCATCAAGGACATGTACGATAATGTTTTGACAGGTGTTTGAACAAGTGATGATGGTGCTGATGACTTCCCGATTAAAATAGGACTGCACCAGGGGTTAGCTTTGAGCCCTTATCTTTTCGCTTTGGTGATGAATGAGGCCATAAGGGATATACAAGGAGATATACCATGGTGTATGCTCTTTGTGGATGATGTGGTGCTAGTCGATGATAGTCGGATGGGGGCCAATAAGAAGTTATAGCTATGAAGACAAACCTTGGAATCCAAAGGTTTTACACTTAGTAAAACTAAAACCGAGTACATGAGGTGCAATTTTCAGTACTACTAGGCATGAGGAGGTGGAGGAGGTTAGTCTTGATGGGCAGGTGTTGCCTCAAAAGGACACCTTTTGATATTAGGGGTCTATGGTGCAGAAGGATGGGGGTATAGATAAAGATGTGAATCATCGAATCAAAGCCGGATGGAAGAATGGGCGCCAAGCTTCTGGCATTCTCTATGACAAGAGAGTGCCATAAAATCTAAAAGGCAAGTTCTATAGGACGACAGTTCGACCCATAATGTTATATGGTGCTGAGTGTTGGCCGACTAAAAGGCGACATGTTCAACATTTAGGTATGGTGGAGATGCGCATGGTGAGATGGATGTGTGGCCACACAAGGAAGGACAATGTGCGGAATGATGACATACGAGATAGAGTTGGGGTAGCGCCGATTGAAGAGAAGCTTGTCTAGCATCATCTGAGATGGTTTGGGCTTATTCAGCGTAGGTGCCCAGAAGCTCCAGTGCATAGCAGACGGCTAAAGCGTACCGATAATGTCAAGACATGTCTGGGTAGACGGAACTTGACATGTACATAGGTGTGTGGAATCTTGCTATTTGGGAGTAAAGACTTTGTTGTTGTTGTTGTTGTTGTTGTTGTTGTTGTTGTTGTTGTTGTTGTTGTTGTTGTTGTTGTTGTTGTTGCTGCTGCTGCTGCTGCTGTTGTTTCTGCTTGTTGCTGTTGTTGCTGTTGCTGTTGCTGTTGCTGTTGCTGTTGTTGTTGTTGTTGTTGTTGTTGTTGTTGTTGCTGTTGCTGTTGCTGTTGCTGTTGTTGTTGCTGT
>NC_041392.1:21674207-21680980 GCF_002162155.2 Triticum dicoccoides | reverse complement strand
CTGCTGTTGCTGCTGTTGCTGTTGCTGCTGCTGTTGGTGTTGTTCTTGCTGTTGTTGTTGTATGTATGTATGTATGTATGTATGTATTTAAAAATATTATAAATGTTTGAAAGAAAATGTCCCTTATGTATACGAGAAAATGAACATTTTGTGTAATATTTATAAAAAATATTTAAAAAGAAAACAAATCTAAAAGACCCCGATGGAAACCTAAAAAAGCGTAGGAACAATAAAAGAACAAAGAAAACAAAAAAACCAAAGAAAAGGTAAGAAAGGAATAGGAAAAAGAAAAATAAAAAAACTAATGAAAAACTAGACTGCAAGCAATGGGAAAACCAAGAAGAAAAGACAGTTCTTTTTAAATACAGCGTTGGGCTGGCCTTCTATTTCCCGTATGTTGGCGATGCATAACAGAACTAGCTCTCACGAAAAACGATGCGAAGCATCTATAGCAGATCGGCCAAAACTATAAGATAGCCGTTGTTTTACGGTTTTGAACAGAAAACTAACCCAACCACATCACTTAAAATCGGCTGATCCGTATATTGTTTTGAGGAAACCTTAAGACGAGCTTTAAATATCTCAAACGTTCAGGATTCGGGGTAAATTTTTTAGTTCTCCTTAAACAAAAAAGGTATTTTGTGGGAGGAAAGTTTCAGGTCCAACCTTCGCCGGCCTACGCAGCCTCTGGCCAAATTTTTGGTAGATAGGCCCGATTCAGACAGGAGCGCCTGCCTGGATTTCGCATCCTGGACATGCCCGGACGGTTTCACAATGCAGGTTTAAGTTTTCTTTATAATGCTTTTACGGTACCATGGTATAAGGAATACCTTTAAACTCCCATGCATAGTGGATCAAGTTGAGTCTGGGCTGGGCTTATGGAGGACGGGAAAATCGAGTATGGCCCTGAAATAAGAATCGAGTCCAAACCGCCGGAGGGGGGCAGAGAGAGAGAGAGAGAGAGAGAGAGAGAGAGGGAAAGGGGGAAAGAACCCCCTCCCCGCCGTCTCCTTCCTTCCCCTCTTCTCTTCCGCGACGGCTTCGGACAGACAGAGTCGAGAAAGAGCTCGGGAAAGGAAGGAATGAAGACGAGCCGCAGCCCAGGGATCCTGGTGAAGCTGCTGCACGAGGCGGCGGGGCACGTGGTGACGGTGGAGCTCAAGACCGGCGAGGTCTACCGGGGCTCCATGATCGAGTGCGAGTACAATTGGAACTGCCAGATCGAGAACATCACCTTCACAGCAGAGGTACTACCCCCTGCTAATTCATCGATCGCCTTGCTTGCTTTCTCTCTTCCCCTTCCTCTGATCTCGTTTGGTGATTGGTTGATTGCAAATTGGACGGCAAGGTGTCGCAGCTGGAGCACATGTTCATCAGGGGCAGCAAGGTCAGGTTCATGATCATCCCCGACATGCTCAAGAACGCATCGATGTTCAAGAGCCTCAAGGCTAGGATAAGGGTACGCTCCTTCCTCCATCCATCCTCTTCCTTTCAGTTTGTTTTTACCATTAATTAATACAGTATATTGATGCTTACTGTTTTTTTTCCGCTGGTGCGTCTAGGGCAAGGGGTCGGCCATCGCCGCGGCCGTGCCATCGCGATGCGTGCCCAGGTAAGTAGCTTCCTCAGTAACCTACATTTTACCGTTGACCCTATACAACATTCGAACATTGAGTTGGAACAGGTTTGATTTAGGAGAGATTGATACCTGCAACTATAATATTCTTGGGCTTCTTATGATGCACACTATGTTTGCGGACGGGTACGAGACCTGATACATGGGTTTAGTGTTCTTAGTTTTCTATATACTGTTATTAGCCCTCATTCGGCATACCAGGAAAATTGAGAGTTGCATATCACTGGTAGAAACAGGGCCTGTTGTCCCGGTTCGTAAGGGCCTTTTGTCCTGGTTCCTGAACCGGGACTAAAGGGTCGGTACTAATGCCCTGTCCCTTTAGTCCCAGTTCAATCCAGAACCGGGACAGATGGGCCTCCACGTGGCCTGTGCGCGGAGCCCAGGTAGGAGACCCTTTGGTCCCGGTTGGTGGCACCAACCGGGACCAATAGGCATCCATGCGTCAGCATTTCTATGGCTGGGGTTTTTGTTTTTTTGAAAGGGGGAGGGGGTTTGGGGGTTTTGGGGGGTTAATTTAGGTGTTCCATATATTGTGTTAGCTAGCTATAATTAATAGAGAGAAGTGTCCTCTCTTATGTCCGTGCTTGGTCGACGCTACGTACTATACATATGTATAGAGAGGACTAGACACGCTAGCTAGCTAGTAAGCAAACGAAGGAAACAGAAGATCGTCATGAACATATATGCATACAGAGAGAAGTGATATAGACCACCTCTCCTTCTCCAAGATATTGGTCGAACAACAAGTTCTCGTATATCTATCCGACACTACGGGCTACATATATACAATAATTATCTCTTACAAATATAATCATACGGACTCATGGTCCACATAGTATTCTCCGTCTTCAGCGATCACATGGTCAAGAAAGAATGCCGCCAATTCCTCTTAAATTTCTCGCATGCGAGCTGGTGCTAGGAGTTCATCCTGCTTCCGAAACATCTATAATTTGAAGAAGGGGGTCAATACATATATATATGAATGAATGAAACTCAACACAAATGATGGTAATAAAATAAAATTGTGAATGTTGTTATTTACGTACTTCATATTGTTCGTCAGTGTAGCCCCGCTCACAGGTCGTGTGGCGGATGGACTCGCAAACGTAGTATCCACAGAAATCATTCCCTTGTTCCTGCCACAACCACTTTACAAGAAATAGAGGTCAATCAAACTGATAAGCAAGAATGCCAAATGGTATTGATGAAACTAGCGCTTGAATCAATAGGAGATGCGCGGAACATGCTACTATAGTACTTACTTTCAGGTGTCTAAATTGCAGCTTCTTCGGGTGTCCTGGAGCTTTTTGGAGAATTTTTTCCAAACCCTGCCAGACAAAGAAAACAATTACTTGATATATCAAGAAATGAACAAAGTTGCTGATATGGTGGATAATGATCGATTTAACTTACTTCTCGAGCATTTGAGCCATGTCCGCATAGTCCTGGGGATCTTTTCGTTTTGAGTCTAAGACGGTTACTAGTCCCTGCTCAAGCTTAATCTCTAGGAGAATATAGTGGTAACTGCACACGCATGCATAACTCATCAATTACATTACTATAACCTTGACTAATATATAAGGGAAACCGAATACGCACAAGACAGTAACACTCACTTGAAGTTGTAAGGAAAGAGTATTATATCTTTGTTTTCATTTATTACCAACGATCATAGCAAGTTGGCCTCGGTATCTGCAGCATGAAATTTAACCTAAGTTGCATCTATGAGATATGTGTTAATGAACCCAATATCACCGACTTGTCTTTTCTTCAATTCGGCGATCTTCAATCTGCATAATATAGTGAGGATGATTATAAATACATGCAATGAAAGAGCTGAGCTATATAGAGAGACTTAATGATAGAAGTAGTACTACTTACAAACAGTAGCAGGTGACCGTTGTTTTATCGAGGGCCAATTGATTGAAAAACTGAAAGAACTCCTCAAATGGAACAGGCAACAGTTCAGTTCCAACGAGGTCATGCTCCTTTTTAACTTTCACATACAAAGTACTCCTCCCCCCAGAGTCTCTGCAGATTTTCAAGTACCAATCATGCAATCTTCGCATCATCGTTGATAGAGATCTTTCATCTTTGACGAGAAGCTTCCCGTACTCGTATCTTTGTATCTGCACCTCCATGAAATCATAATGTACATCGTCAAGCAGGTAATCGCCAAGATTGCTATAACCGGGCACCATCCTCGGATCATTAGCGACGTTGTCGCTAGGCACCTTGAGCGGGGGGCACGATTGCTTCGCTTGTTCGCCGAGCTGGGCAATTTGTTTCCCAGCTCGTCGTTCTTTCAGCCTTTGATCACTGATAGTACTTCCCGACCGCTCCGCTTTGGCAAATTCCTTTCCAATAATGCGCTCATAGTTTCCTTTCGGCGGAGACTTGGGTGGTTTTGTCAGGGCAGCCAGAGTGCGCTTCGCTTTCACCGGATCTACCTTCTCCTCCAGAGGTGGATGTTTCTTTGCTTTCACCCCTTCAAAGTAGTTCCTCACTTCTTCTCGTGCGATCTCGGCGTTCTCATCTGGGGTCCTCTCGTATGGTAACTTCTCTGGAGTCTTCAGAGACGGACCGAATCTGTATTTCCTCCCGCCTCTGGCTGTACTGCTAGACGCCGGCAGAGCATACGGAGCGGTTGTCTTCTTTAATTTCTTACGAGGCGGAGGAGAAGGACTACGACGCGCCGGAGCAGCCGGAGCGGCGGCAGGTCTCTTCCGCCCTTGCTGACGAGGCGGAGAAGGAGGAGGCTGGATGCTTGGGCGCGTCGGCGCAGGCAGAGAAGGAGGCGGAGTGCCGCCACGCGCCGGAGAAGGAGCCGGTCGAGTGCCCTGATCGTCACTCGCCGGAGGAGGAGGCAGTGGAGGAGGCGGAGTGCCCTGACTCGCCGGAGGAGGCGGTGGAGGAGGCGGAGTGCCCTGACTTGCCGAAGAAGGAGGAGGAGGCGGAGGCGTCCACTTCGGAAGGTTGATGAGCTCCTTCCGCCATAGGCATGGAGTCTTCAGAGCAGACCCCAGCCTAGTCTCCCCTTCACCGGTAGGGTGGTCAAGCTGGAAGTCCTCAAATCCCTCCATTATTTCATCCACCATCACCCTAGCATATCCTTCTGGAATCGGCCGGCAGTGAAAAGTTGAGCCGGGTTCAGTAGGATAAACAGAGCCAACAGCCGCCTTGACCTTCAAATTCATCCATTGCGTCATAAGGTGGCAATTTTGAGACTCCGTGATAGCATCCACGGGATAGCTGGCAGGAGCCGTCAAGGCATGCTCCGGCTGAAGCAGCTCGGTGGAAGCCACGCTGCTTCTCCGCTAAGATGGCGGGGTAGCTTCGGGGGAAGCTTCGGCAGTACGTTTGCTGCGATTTGCTTCTCGTTCCTCTATCGCTTGTACCCTTGCTTGCAGCGCCTGCATTTGGGTCTACTGCAATTTTTTCCTCCTCTCCTGGGATTTGTAACCGCCTGCGTCCGGAAACCCAACCTTCCACGGAATGGAGCCTGGCGTGCCTCGTGTTCGTCCAGGGTGCTCAGGATTCCTGAGGGCCATTGTGAGCTCGTCGTTCTCTCTGTCTGGAAAGAACGTCCCTTGCTGCGCTGCTTCGATAAACTGCTGAAGCTTCCTGACTGGTATGTCCATTTGATCGTTCGTCCAAATGCACTTCCCTGTTACAGGGTCCAAGGTTCCGCCAGCCCCGAAGAACCAAGTCCGGCAACGGTCTGGCCAGTTAATTGTCTCTGGTTCGATCCCTTTATCAACCAGATCATTCTCAGTCTTGGCCCACTTAGGCCGGGCTACGAGGTAGCCACCTGACCCCGTGCGATGGTGATGCTTCTTCTTCGCAGAATTTTGCTTGTTTGTCGCCGACATCTTCTTACTCTTTTCCGATGTCTTGTGGGCCACAAATGCGGGCCAATGATCTCTGATCTTCTCATATCTGCCCTTGAATTCTGGTGTCTCTTTATTTTCGGCAAACTTATTTAGCTCTTTCTTCCACCTCCTGAATAGTTCTGCCATCCTCTTAAGAGCAAAAGACTTGATTAATTGCTCTTTAACTGGCTTCTCTGGATCATCCTTTGGCGGTAGGGTGAAATTTGACTTCAGCTCAGTCCAAAGATCATTTTTCTGCATATCATTGACATAAGACACCTTAGGGTCTTCTGTAGCCGGCTTTAACCATAGCTGGATGCTAATCGGGATCTTGTCCCTAACCAAAACCCCGCACTGAACAACAAATGCGCTCTTTGTCCGGAGGGGTTCAATCGGTTGGCTGTCGGGCACGATTGCTATGATCTCAAACTTTTCATCCGAGCTCAACTTTTTCTTCGGGCCTCGTCTCTTTACCGAAGTTGTGCTCGATCTAGAGGGCTAGAAAAAAGAACAAAGACTTAATTAATATGTGTACATACCAAAACAATGAACGCATCAATTAGCTAGTCAGCAGAAGCTTAACTAATATATATATACCTGGCCGGACTCGGTTCGGTCACCGGAGACGTTATCACGGTCTCCTTCTTGCACCGGCATTGGGTCACCGGAGCCGTCCTCACGGTCTCCTTCTTGCACCGGCATTAGGTCACCGGAGCCATCATAATCATAGCCAGCTGCCTCCAGACCATCGGTGTTGTTGAGAAACAACGAGCAGACGGCATCACTTCCTCGTGCGATTATGTCCCCCAACAACTCTTCTTGTACTTCGTCTCGGGCGGTGTCCATAGTTTCTACAAATATTGACAACATGGCAATTATTATTCAAACATGACAGATGGATATATTAGTGGCAAACGTAGAACTAATATTAATTAGTGGCCTCGACGCTGCTTCTCTAGGGTTTGGGGTGGCCTCGATGCTGCTTCTCTAGGGTTTGGGGTGGCCTCGACAACGCTTCAAGGATAAAAAAAGAAGAGGAAGAATAAAAAAAGAGGAGAAGAAAGAATAGAGGAGTAAGAACTCCTCTATTCTTTCTTCTCCTCTTTTTTTCTTCTTCTGCCTCTTATTTTTTATCGGGAACGAGGGTCGTCGAGGGTCACTGAGCGGTAGAGGAAACCCTAAATAGCAAGTATCGTGGGTGTGAGATACATGTGGCCGTCGGTGTCGGACACTACATCCACGTCCCACAAGTGGCGTGGGCGTCG
>NC_041392.1:21663341-21673960 GCF_002162155.2 Triticum dicoccoides | reverse complement strand
ACTCTCCTCTTTTTTTTTTCTTCTCTCCTTATCTTTTTTTTCTTCTTCTTCCTCTTTATTTTATCGGGAACGAGGGTCGTCGAGGGTCAGGGTCGCCGAACGGTAGAGGAAACCCTAAATAGCAAGTATCGTGGGTGTGAGATACATGTGGCCGTCGGTGTCGAACACTACATCCACGTCCTATTCTTTCTTCTCCTCTTTTTTTTCTTCTTCCTCTTCTTTTTTTATCCTCTTCTTCCTCTCATGTTCGATGACCCTCGACCCCTCGGCGACCCTAGACCCCCTCTCGACCCCCTCATGTCGAACTTATCGGGTAGGGGGTATATCGACAACGACATACCCGATACATACATACATACATATCACATGCATCCATACATATATGAACAAAATTAATATCTACTAATTAACAACCTAAATAAAAAACTAATACATATAGGAAGAAGAAGAAAAAAGAAGAGAAGAAAGAATAGAGGAGGCGAAAGAATAGAGGAGATGACTTCCTCTCCTCTTCTTCTCCCTCTTCTTCCCCTTCTTCCCCGCCTCTCTCATGAATGTCCGACGTCCCCCCTCCCCCCTCATCATCATCTATCATCCCCCCTCTCATGTTCGACGACCCTCGACCCCTCGGCCGCCCTCTCGACACACCCACGACCTAAAATGACCTAAAATGAAAATAACCTAAAATGCACTAAAGTTATCGACGACCCTCTCGACACACCCATGAATAAGAAAATATATCATCTTCTTTATCTCCTCTTCTTTGCATATTCACATAGCCACATACACATACATAGCCACATACATATTCATCTATGAATAAAAAAACATCATAGGTACAATTCATATCGACATTCATACATACATGAAAAAAATTATATGAACATCGTGAACAAAAAGATCATCGAGCAAAATTATTTTCCATGAACATACATATAGCCACATTCATATAGAACTTTTGCATATATCAACATATATAGATGACTTTCTAGAAATGTAACTTTTGCATATACGAACATATATACACAGAGAAAATACATGCATATATAGCCATATCCATACATACATATGTAGGATCTAGAAGTAGATGTGTCTAGAGGGGGGTGATTAGACACTTAGTGCTAAAGTTGCAATTTTTTAATCTCTTTCGGTTTAAGTGGAGTTTAGGCACAAATTCAACATGCACAATACATATCAAGCAAGCATGCAAAGAGTATATGAGCAGCGGAATGTAAAGCATGCAACTTGCAAGAATGTAAAGGGAAGGGTTTGGAGATTTCAAACGCAATTGGAGACACGGATGTTTTTCCCGTGGTTCGGATAGGTGGTGCTATCCTACATCCATGTTGATGGAGACTTCAACCCACGAAGGGTAACAGTTGCGCGAGTCCACACAGGGCTCCACCCAAGGGCAACGGTTGCGCGAGTCCACGAAGGGCTCCACCCACGAAGGGTCCACGAAGAAGCAACCACCCATAAAGGGTCCACGAAGAAGCAACCTTGTCTATCCCACCATGGCCATCGCCCACGAAGGACTTGCCTCACTAGCGGTAGATCTTCACGAAGTAGGCGATCTCCTTGCCCTTACAAACTCCTTGGTTCAACTCCACAATCTTGTCGGAGGCTCCCAAGTGACACCTAGCCAATCTAGGAGACACCACTCTCCAAGAAGTAACAAATGGTATGTAGGTAATGAACTCCTTGCTCTTGTGCTTCAAATGATAGTCTCCCCAACACTCAACTCTCTCTCATAGGATTTGGATTTGGTGGAAAGAAGATTTGAGTGGAAAGCAACTTGGGAAGGCTAGAGATCAAGATTCATATGGTAGGAATGGAATGTCTTGGTCTCAACACATGAGTAGGTGGTTCTCTCTCAGAACAAATGAGTTGGAATGATGTGTGTGTTCTGATGGCTCTCTCACTAAATGAGAAAGAGGTGGAGGGGTATATATAGCCTCCACACAAAATCCAACCGTTACACAGTTTTCCAATCTCGGTGGGACCGAATCATAAAACTCGGTCGGACCGAAAATGTAAACCTAGTGACTGTTAGGAATTTCGGTGGGACTGACATGCAACTCGGTAGGACCGATTCGGTTAGGGTTTTGGGCATAACGTAATCTCGGTGAGACCAATTACACAAACTCGGTGAGACCAAGTTTGGTAATTAGCTAACCAGAGAGTTGGTCAGGCAAACTCGGTGGGACCGAGTGGAACTCGGTGAGACCGAAAAGTTACAAAGGGGAAACTCTGAGTTTACATTGCAATCTCGGTGGGACCGATTGCATATCTCGGTGGGACCGAGAATATTGCAATAGGTAACAGAGAGTTTGCAACCCCATCTCGGTGAGACCGAGATCCCTATCGGTAGAACCAAATTGCTAGGGTTTGGTAGTGGCTTATGACAAGTGAAACTCGGTGGCGCCGGATAGGAAAAATCGGTAGGACCGAGTTTGGCTTAGGGTTTAGGACATATATGGACATGGGAAAGTAGTTGAGGGTTTTGGAGCATATCATTAAGCACATGAAGCAAGAGGCTCATTAAGCAACACCTCATCCCTCCTTAATAGTATTGGCTTTTCCTATGGACTCAATGTGATCTTGGATCACTAAAATATAAAAGTGAAGAGTCTTGAGCTTGAAGCTTTAGCCAATCCCTTGTCCTTAGCATCTTGAAGGAGTTCCCACAACCTTTAGTCCATGCCACTCCATTGTTGAACTTATCTGAAACATGCTAGATAGAAGTGTTAGTCCAACAAGAGATATGTTGTCATCAATTATCAAAACCACCTAGGGAGCACTTGTGCTTTCAATCTCCCCCTTTTTGGTAATTGATGGCAACATACATCAAAGCTTTAAATAAAGATATAAAGAACAACAAGTAAAGCTTTGGAAGAACATGTAGCAAGCATAGGCTCCCCCTACATGTATGCACTCATGTAAATATGAAATATAGAGGCATGTGAGAGCATAACCATGACAGAGTAGGCAATGTGTTACATGTATCTTCGCCATATGCATCAGAGCAAAAGATTATTAAGGAAAATACCTTCATGCTCATGAGTCCTTCTTGCAAACAGCATGTACATAAGCAAGAACTCCTCATACTCATGATTTTGATGCATATACTTACCTTGTGGTCTCGAGTTGGCTTAGGATGGAATGAACCTGCAAACAAGGTTAGATAACATAGGTACGTCCACTAGCCAGAGCAAACAAAGAAACCACAAGAATGCCAAGACTGGGATGACATGTAGAGACTGATATCATTGGATTCAACATGTCCCCAAAAGTAAAGATATGCAATGAATTTGGTTGATTTCTTTTCCCTTAGGTGTCTTGCTCCCCCTGAATCTTACATGGGATATTGGGAGAAGATAGGAAACAGAAAATCAGAGCTGAATAGAACTTAATTCAAATGAGTTCATATGAACATGTCTTTCCCCCAAAAAGACATGTGGCATCTCTCCTCTTGAACATCAAGCATCTGAGATCCTTGAGTATTTTTCTCTCCCTGGAGATCTCCCTCTCCCCCTTAACAACATCTGGGATCTTTGAGACTTTCTCTCCCCCTTAATACTTTTTCTCTCTTGGTGTGATCTATCTTTCCTACAAGCTTTGATGTGATCTCTCTCTCCCCCTTTGACATCAATTTCCAATAAGGTTTTTCCTGGAATCCGTCGAATAGGTTTGATCCTTGAGATTCAGCACAAAGCAGAGGATAAAATTGTGATGCTTGTGGAGGATAAGATTCATTGAGTGGAGCTGGATCATAAGAAATGTAGAACAAGTGGCAAACTATTTTTCTGATTGCAAAGTCGGTGGCACCTAGTGGCACATTTCGGTGGTACCGAAAAGATTCGGTTGGACCGAAATTTTCAAGTCGGTGGGACCGAGTTTACACAGCGAAAAACACTTGTCACCTCAGCTCACTAGACAAGTAAGATCTCACAAAGATTTGCAATGAATTTGCTGAAGGATTTGCAAGGAATTAAATGCAGAAAATGCAGAACAAAAACAAAGAGAAAAAAGAGAAGAAACTGAAAGATCTAGATGAAGTTTTTTTTTTGAAAAAGAGAAAGAAACTAAACATGCATGAGACAAATGCAATGACACAGAAAAGAACACAGGAGAACTTCATCTAGAGTTGGGTGGTGACATAGTCACCTATGTTAGAGTATATTGACTTAGGAGTCAAGTGAGAACACTTGATCATAGGTCATACTCATCGTTTAAGCTCAAAATGGGGTTACCATTTTTCGTTTAAGCATCTTGATGTATTCTCATCTTGTTGAGTTGCTTTGACTCATGTCTTGGAGTAAAGCTTCTCTAAGATGAAATAACATACCTTGGGTGGTGATGTGGTTCTTGCTCATGTAGTTGAACTTGTGTGGGTGCTCAAGGTTGATGTAGTTCATCAAGAGTTGGGAGCACCACTTGGAGTTTGAGTTCATCTACCTACATGGGTTAGTTCTTGCAAGGAAGAGCACTTGTGTATCCAAAAATGACAATCAAGCTTAACATAGATTTGTCAAAGGATATGTTTGAATGGTTTTGAGCTTCCTTGTCTTCAACCACTATTGTGTAGAGTCTTGGTGATGTAGAGATTGCTCAAGATATGAGTGAGTTGCAATCTCATGGAATTAGATTCAACCAAGTACCTACATGGGTTAGACAACATGCAAAGTGCAAATATATCCAAGACATAAGATAGTTATCATAAGAGATATATCATGGATTAGTCATAAGCTCATGTCTTGCATGTGTCCAATGGAGTCTCTACTCCAAGTTCGAGGCATCAATGATGTTCAATTCTCCTCTCAACCTGCAAAACACTTTCTCATCAAGTGGTTTAGTGAATATATCCACTAATTGCTTATCGGTGCGAACATGCTTAAGATTGATGTCACCCTTAGCAACATGATCTCGAATGAAATGATGACGAACTTCAATATGCTTAGTTCGAGAATGTTGTACAGGATTATGACCAATTTTGATAGCACTTTCATTGTCACAAAGCAGTGGAACATGTTTCACATAAATCCCATAATCTTTAAGAGTTTGGGTCATCCAAAGTAATTGAGCACAACATGAACCAGCGGCAATGTATTCCGCTTCGGCGGTAGATAAGGATACCGAGTTTTGTTTCTTGGAAGACCAAGACACAAGAGATCTACCAAGAAATTGACAAGTACCCGAAGTGGACTTTCTATCAACCTTGTCTCCGGCATAATCTGAGTCGGAATAGCCAACAAGATCAAAAGAAGACCTCTTAGGATACCAAATGCCAAAATTTGGTGTATGGATTAAATATCTCACTATCCTTTTCACAGCCTTAAGATGACAATCTTTAGGAGCAGCTTGATACCGAGCACACATGCACACACTTAGCATAATATCGGGACGTGAAGCACATAGGTATAACAATGAACCAATCATAGAGCGATAAACCTTTTGATCAACAGGTTTACCATCTTTGGTCAAATCATTATGTCCACTAGTAGGCATGGGTGTAGACATACCTTTGCATTCTTGCATATTGAACTTCTTGAATAAGTCCTTGGTGTACTTTGTTTGAGAGACAAATGTACCTTCCTTAGTTTGCTTGATTTGCAATCCAAGAAAGAATTTGAGTTCACTCATCATAGACATCTCAAACTTCTCTAACATTAGCTTTCCAAACTTTTCACTAAAGAGAGGGTTAGTTGAACCAAATATGATGTCATCAACATAAATTTGGCATACAAATAGTTCTCACCTTTTTAGTGAAAAGAGTAGAATCAATTTTACCAATTTCAAAACCACTTGTAGTAAGGAACTTGGTCAAGCATTTATACCATGCTCTAGGAGCTTGTTTAAGACCATAAAGAGCTTTGTGAAGTTTGTAAACATGATTAGGTTTCTTAGGATTGACAAAGCCGGGAGGTTGTTTGACATAAACTTCCTCCTCTATTTCTCCATTTAGAAAAGCACTTTTAATGTCCATTTGGTACAAGGTGATATTATGGTGATTAGCATATGCAAGTAAGATGCGAATGGACTCAAGTCTAGCAACGGGAGCGTACGTCTCACCATAGTCCATACCTTCGACTTGTGTGTATCCTTGGGCGACGAGACGTGCTTTGTTACGGACCACTTGTCCATCTTCATCTTGCTTGTTGCGAAACACCCATTTGGTACCAATGATGTTGTGGTTGTTGTCGGGCTTCTCAACCAATGTCCAAACTTGGTTCCTCTCAAAGTTATGTAGCTCTTCATGCATAGCGTTTATCCAATCCGGATCTTCCAATGCTTCTTCAACCTTCATTGGTTCAATGCTAGAGATGAATGAATAGTTTTCACAAAAGTTAGCTAAACGAGTTTTTGAGCGAGTGATTCTCCCGGTATGTATATCATTGAGGATTTGCTCGATGGGATGATCTTTGGCAATTCTTGCTCGAACTCGTGAGAGCTTTTGCTTGGATCTTTGTTGAGCATCTTTTTCATCTTGTTCTTCTTCTTGGCCTTCTTCATTGTTGACGTCGTCGTTCTCTTGTCGCGGTGGAGAAGGAGGTTGTTGATGTTCATCTTGACGTACTTCTCGTTTTCTTCATCTTGATGTGGTCCACTTGTGGATGCTTCCGTGTTGATTCTTGGTTCACCTTGTCGTGAAGTAGAAGCTTCCACTTGGACGGATGACGTACTCTCCTTCACCTCCGTTGGAAGAATTTTGCCAATGGACAAATCTTGAATTGCTTCTGAAGGGTCTTTGTCTCCTACATCAATTGGCAATTGCTCTACTTGCGAGCCATTAGATTCATCAAACTTCACGTCTACCGTCTCTTCAACCTTTCGGGTGAAATTGTTGTAGACACGGTAAGTGTGAGAGTTTGAGCCATAACCAAGTAGAAAACCTTCATGAGATTTAGGAGCAAACTTTGAACGACGATGCTTATCAAGAATGTAGCACTTTGAGCCGAATACTCGAAAGTATCCAACTTGAGGCTTGTTACTGGTGAGGAGCTCGTATGCCGTCTTGCCGAGTAGCTTGTGAAGATATAAGCGATTTGTTGCGTGACAAGCTGTCTCAACCGCTTCTGCCCAAAAGTGCTTTGGCGTCTTGTATTCATCAAGCATTGTCCTTGCCATTTCGATGAGCGTCCGGTTCTTCCTCTCAACAACTCCATTTTGTTGAGGTGTGTATGTAGCCGAGAACTCGCTTGAAATCCCTTCTTCGTCAAGAAAGGTGTCCACATTTGCGTTCTTGAACTCCGTTCCGTTGTCACTCCGAACCTTCTTGATCTTCACATCAAACTGATTTTGAGCTTTCCTGGCGAAGTTTCTGAAGATCTTCTGGACCTGTGATTTGTCATTGAGGAAAAACACCCACGTAAATCTTGAAAAATCATCAACTATAACTAGACCAAAGGAATTTCCACCGAGACTCTTGTAGGCATTAGGACCAAAAAGATCCATGTGAAGCAGCTCGAGTGGCCTCCTTGTGGTCATAATGTTCTTCACAAGATGTCTTCCTCCAACCTATTTACCTACTTGACAAGCACTGCAAAGTCTATCCTTATCAAATATGACATCGTTAACTCCAAGGATATGATTTCCTTTAATAAGCTTGTCAAGGTTTCTCATGCCAACGTGACCTAGTCGTCTATGCAACAAGCAACCTTTTGAGGATTTAGCAACAAAGCAAGTTTTAGGTTGTGCCTTTTTAGAGAAATCGACGATGTAAAGATCACCTCTACGCATAACTGTAAAGACCATTTTATGATTGTCTCGATGAAATACTTGGCAATGTACCTCAGTAAATAGGACATTCAACCCGAAATCAGCAAGTCTAGATACAGAAAGTAAGTTATAACCAAGAGATTCAATGAGCATGACATTTTGAATGGAACTATCATGTGAGATGGCCACCTTACCAAGGTCAACCACTTTACCCTTTGAATTATCACCAAAGGTGACATATTTTCGAGGGCCCTTGTTTTCTGCAAGCTCACGAAACATCTCTTCATCTCTGGTCATATGATCAGTGCATCCGCTATCAAGAACCCATTCCTTTCCTCCTGATTCATATCCCCGAAGATTTGCCATAAGACCAAAATGTCTCATTGCATTATCAAGATCGGAGTCACTATCATCATCATCATAATATTCAGGTTCGTCATGATCTTGTGACTCATCATTTCCTAGAGAGGGCAATTCATTAGATAAATTATCAAAGTGATTACTTTTATGAATTCTTATAGCTTTGAGTATGATATCATTAATGATTCCAACATCTCCTTTAGCATGCTTAAGATTGGCAAGTTCAAGAAGACATTTACCAAAACTAGGATCACTAGAGTTCATCTTACTCAAGGCAATAGTTTTATGGAGAATTTCATTCAAGGTTTTTAAGGAATGATTAGGAAACTGTTCCTCAAGAAATTTCCATATAGTATAGGCGCAATTTTGAGTAGGCAAACTAGCAATCAAATCTTTGGGCAATCCTCTAATAATGAGCTCAATAGTTCTAAGATTGCGAATCATGTCAATATCTTCATCTAGGGTAGGATGCAAGGGATCAATATGGGGTGCACAAGGACTAGCAATATACTTGTTCAAATGATATTGATTGAAGATTACAAGCATCTCATTTTTCCACTCATGAAAATACTTTCCATCAAAAATGGGCACTCTATGTCTAAGACTCCCTAAAGTAGACACATCCATCTTCCTCCAATGGTGATTAAACCAAGGCAATGGAGACCAAAGCTCTGATACCACTTGTAGGATCTATAAGTAGATGTGTCTAGAGGGGGGTGATTAGACACTTAGTGCTAAAGTTGCAATTTTTTAATCTCTTTCGGTTTAAGTGGAGTTTAGGCACAAATTCAACATGCACAATACATATCAAGCAAGCATGCAAAGAGTATATGAGCAGCGGAATGTAAAGCATGCAACTTGCAAGAATGTAAAGGGAAGGGTTTGGAGATTTCAAACGCAATTGGAGACACGGATGTTTTTCCCGTGGTTCGGATAGGTGGTGCTATCCTACATCCACGTTGATGGAGACTTCAACCCACGAAGGGTAACGGTTGCGCGAGTCCACACAGGGCTCCACCCAAGGGCAACGGTTGCGCGAGTCCACGAAGGGCCCCACCCACGAAGGGTCCACAAAGAAGCAACCACCCACAAAGGGTCCACGAAGAAGCAACCTTGTCTATCCCACCATGGCCATCGCCCACGAAGGACTTGCCTCACTAGCGGTAGATCTTCACGAAGTAGGCGATCTCCTTGCCCTTACAAACTCCTTGGTTCACCTCCACAATCTTGTCGGAGGCTCCCAAGTGACACCTAGCCAATCTAGGAGACACCACTCTCCAAGAAGTAACAAATGGTGTGTAGGTAATGAACTCCTTGCTCTTGTGCTTCAAATGATAGTCTCCCCAACACTCAACTCTCTCTCATAGGATTTGGATTTGGTGGAAAGAAGATTTGAGTGGAAAGCAACTTGGGAAGGCTAGAGATCAAGATTCATATGGTAGGAATGGAATGTCTTGGTCTCAACACATGAGTAGGTGGTTCTCTCTCAGAACAAATGAGTTGGAATGATGTGTGTGTTCTGATTGCTCTCTCACTAAATGAGAAAGAGGTGGAGGGGTATATATAGCCTCCACACAAAATCCAACCGTTACACAGTTTTCCAATCTCGGTGGGACCGAATCATAAAACTCGGTCGGACCGAAAATGTAAACCTAGTGACCGTTAGGAATTTCGGTGGGACTGACATGCAACTCGGTAGGACCGATTCGGTTAGGGTTTTGGGCATAACGTAATCTCGGTGAGACCGATTACACAAACTTGGTGAGACCGAGTTTGGTAATTAGCTAACCAGAGAGTTGGTCAGGCAAACTCGATGGGACCGATTTGCTCTTTCGGTGGGACCGAGTGGAACTCGGTGAGACCGAAAAGTTACAAAGGGGAAACACTGAGTTTACATTGCAATCTCGGTGGGACCGATTGCATATCTCGGTGGGACCGAGAATATTGCAATAGGTAACAGAGAGTTTGCAATCCCATCTCGGTGAGACCGAGATCCCTATCGGTAGAACCGAATTGCTAGGGTTTGGCAGTGGCTTATGACAAGTGAAACTCGATGGTGCCGGATAGGAAAAATCGGTAGGACCGAGTTTGGCTTAGGGTTTAGGACATATATGGACATGGGAAAGTAGTTGAGGGTTTTGGAGCATATCATTAATCACATGAAGCAAGAGGCTCATTAAGCAACACCTCATCCCTCCTTAATAGTATTGGCTTTTCCTATGGACTCAATGTGATCTTGGATCACTAAAATATAAAAGTGAAGAGTCTTGAGCTTGAAGCTTTAGCCAATCCCTTGTCCTTAGCATCTTGAAGGAGTTCCCACAACCTCTAGTCCATGCCACTCCATTGTTGAACTTATCTGAAACATGCTAGATAGAAGTGTTAGTCCAACAAGAGATATGTTACCATCAATTATCAAAACCACCTAGGGAGCACTTGTGCTTTCAACATACATATCGACATTCATACATACATGAAAAAAAATCTATGAACGTATAAACAGAGAGCAGCGGCGGCAATGGGTGGCGTGGTCGGCGACG
>NC_041392.1:21655638-21663115 GCF_002162155.2 Triticum dicoccoides | reverse complement strand
TGAAGGGGACGACGGGCTCAGGGTGGCACACGGCGACGGGGACGGCGGAGGGCTCGGGGCGGCACACGGCGACGGGGACGAGGAGGTGGGGCTCGGGGCAGGGCGGATGGCAGCAGGCTCGGGGCAGGGCGGCCGGCGACGGGCAGGAGGGCTCGACGACGACGACAGCGACAGGGCGCCGCGACGGCGATGGGGCAGGGCACGGCGACGGCAAGCACGCGGGGATGGGGCAGGGCGCGGCGACGGTGACGAGGAGGATGAGCAGCCTGGCGGCATCGGCGATGGGGAATGGAGCAGCTGGCAAAATTTTCGCAAGTGTGGGCTTATATAGGCGGACCTATGGTCCCGGTTCGTCGCACGAACCGGGACGAATGCACGAATGCCCCCCTTTAGTCCCGGTTGGTGCGACCAACCGAGACCAAACGCCTCTGCTTCCCGCCCTTTGGGCTGCTGAAAAGAGGCCTTTGGTCCCGGTTGGTGCTACCAACCGGGACCAAACGCCCTGTGCTGGCGCGGTGCGGTCATAAGTTTGGTCCCACCTCGCTAGTTGAGAGGGGCTCGGAGTGGTTTATAAGCCTCGCTGCCACAACCCTCTCGAGCTCCTCTCTATTGCAGGCTTACGGGCCTAATCTGTGCACTGCTATGCCTGTTGGGCCTGCTGGGCCTTCCGCGGGCCTGAATCCTGGCCCATGGAACGGTTTCTAGTCGTATCCAGGCCGTGGAGGCCTAGTAGCTGGCATTTTTTTGTTTTCTTCTTTTGTTTTCTTTTTTGCTTTTTATTTTTTTATTTGTACTAAATACTTATAGTTTTTTAGTGATTTCTTTTTGCTTTTAGGTCACAAACATTATAAACTTTCTGTTAGTGCCATTAGTTTTAAAATTTGATTTTTTTGTTTTCTTCTTTTGTTTTCTTTTTTGCTTTTTTTATTTGTACTAAATACTTATAGTTTTTTAGTGATTTCTTTTTGCTTTTAGGTCACAAAAATTATAAACTTTCTGTTAGTGCCATTAGTTTTAAAATTTGAATTTTATTGTTTTCTTCTTTTGTTTTATTTTTTGCTTTTTATTTCTTTATTTGAACTAAATACTTATAGTTTTAAAATGTATGTGAATCACTAGTTTATGAATAACTTTACTATGAAGTTAGATTTTTAAGTGATTTTTTAGTGATTTTTAAGTGTTTTATCATTATACTCTATTTGGTAATTTTAGGTTATTTTTAATATTTGTTTTAATCAAAAAAATTGTTATTTTCTTGCTATTAAATTCTTTTTGCTATTAATGTGTTGAACAAAAAATACTTTCTGAATTTAAGTTGCATAAATTTTATATAAGTTTAGTTTCAAAAATACTAGAGGTTTATAAAAACTTTTTAGTTGATTCCTTTTGCTTTTTTGAGCTATAAGACCCTGAAATTGAAAAGCATTTCAAATGAACTCCGAAAAGGTTGAAAGTTGGCATGGTATCATCATTTCACCCACATAGCATGTGCAACAAAGTTGAGATGATTACGGCAAAAACTGGATGCACTTCGTGTAGAAAACGGACAATCTCTTTTGAAGTATGAGGGTTTAGGACGAAAGATCATCTGTTACAAAGGGATTTCATTTTATTGAACTTATTTGAACTCCATATTTTTTTCTGTGTTCAAAATGCACCATTAAAATCCACATCATGAATTTTCAACCCTTTCTGACTTCATTTGTTATTTTTCATGCATTTACTGATTTTTTTGAGCTATAAGACCCTGAAATTGAAAAGCATTTGAAATGAACTCCGAAAAGGTTGAAAGTTGGCATGGTATCATCATTTCACCCACATATCATGTGCAACAAAGTTGAGATGGTTACGACAAAAACTGGATGCACTTCGTGTACAAAACGGACAATCTCTTTCGAAGTATGAGGGTTTCAGACGAAAGATCATCTGTTACAAAGGGATTTCATTTTCTTGAACTTATTTGAACTCCATATTTTTCCTGTGTTCAAAATGCACCACTCAAAGACACATCATTAATTTTCAACCCTTTCTGACTTCATTTGTTATTTTTCATGCATTTACTGATTTTTTTGAGCTATAAGACCCTGAAATTGAAAAGCATTTCAAATGAACTCCGAAAAGGTTGAAAGTTGGCATGGTATCATCATTTCACCCACATAGCATGTGCAACAAAGTTGAGTTGGTTACGGCAAAAACTGGATGCACTTCGTGTACAAAACGGACAATCTCTTTCGAAGTATCAGGGTTTAGGACGAAAGATCATCTGTTACGAAGGGATTTCATTTTCTTGAACTTATTTGAACTCCATATTTTTTCTGTGTTCAAAATGCACCATTAAAAGCCACATCATGAATTTTCAACCCTTTCTGACTTCATTTGTTATTTTTCATGCATTTACTGATTTTTTTGAGCTATAAGACCCTGAAATAGAAAAGCATTTCAAATGAACTCCGAAAAGGTTGAAAGTTGGCATGGTATCATCATTTCACCCACATAACATGTGCAACAAAGTTGAGATGGTTACGACAAAAACTGGATGCACTTCGTGTACAAAACGGACAATCTCTTTCGAAGTATGAGGGTTTCGGACGAAAGATCATCTGTTACAAAGGGATTTCATTTTCTTGAACTTATTTGAACTCCATATTTTTTCTGTGTTCAAAATGCACCACTCAAAGGCACATCATTAATTTTCAACCCTTTCTGACTTCATTTGTTATTTTTCATGCATTTACTGATTTTTTTGAGCTATAAGACCCTGAAATTGAAAAGCATTTCAAATGAACTCCGAAAAGGTTGAAAGTTGGCATGGTATCATCACTTCACCCACATAGCATGTGCAACAAAGTTGAGATGGTTACGGCAAAAACTGGATGCACTTCGTGTACAAAACAGACAATCTCTTTCGAAGTATCAGGGTTTCGGACGAAAGATTATCTGTTACAAAGGGATTTCATTTTCTTGAACTTATTTGTACTCCATATTTTTTCTGTGTTCAAAATGCACCATTAAAAGCCACATCATCAATTTTCAACCCTTTCTGACTTCATTTGTTATTTTTCATGCATTTACTGATTTTTTGAGCTATAAGACCCTGAAATTGAAAAGCATTTCAAATGAATTCCAAATGAACTCCGAAAATTATAAACTTCCTGTTAGTGCCATTAGTTTTAGAAAAATTATAAACTTTTTGTTAGTGCCATTAGTTTTCAAATTTGAATAGTTAAAATTTGAATTCTTTGAAATTTGTGTGAATCACAAGTTTTTGATTAACTTTACTAAAAAATGAACATAGATGCACCTATAGAGAAAATTCGACCTAAATTCATAGTTTTCAAATCAACTCTGAAAAAGTTGGCATAGCATACTCATGTGTTACAGAGTTGGCATGGTATTATCATAATAGTTGCGGGAGAAAGTCTTCACTTTTTCTTCGCTTGTGTCATTTGCTTATTGCGCCCTAACCATGGATAACCTTCATCGTTTATCAGGATGCTTGGGTCAGCCTTGACATTGAAGGGAGGAATTTCATGAAACTTTTCATAATCTTCAGACATGTCTGTCTTGCCGTCCACTCCAAGGATGTCCATTTTTCCTGAAAGAACTATGTGGCGCTTTGGCTCATCGTATGATGTATTCGCTTCCTTATCTTTTATTTTTCTCGGTTTGGTAGACATGTCCTTCACATAGATAACCTGTGCCACATCATTGGCTAGGACGAATGGTTCGTCAGTGTACCCAAGATTTTTCAGATCCACTATTGTCATTCCGTACTGTGGGTCTACCTATACCCCGCCGCCTGACAGATTGACCCATTTGCACTTAAACAAAGGGACCTTAAAATCAGGTCTGTAGTCAAGTTCCCATATGTCCACTATGTAACCATAATATGTGTCCTTTCCGCTCTTGGTTGCTGCATCAAAGCGGACACCGCTATTTTGGTTGGTGCTCTTTTGATCTTGGGTGATCGTGTAAAATGTATTCCCATTTATCTCGTATCCTTTGTAAGTCAATACAGTCAAAGATGGTCCCCTGGACAACAAGTACAACTCATCACAAATAGTGTTGTCACCTCTGAGACGTGTTTCCAACCAACTGCTGAAAGTCCTGATGTGTTCACATGTAATCCAGTTGTCGCACTGCTTCGGGTGTTTGGAGCGCAGACTGTTCTTGTGTTCATCGACATATGGGGTCACCAAGGTAGAGTTCTGTAGAACTGTGTAGTGTGCTTGAGACCAAGAATATCCGTCCCCTGCATATTATTGAGTCACTTCCAAGAGTGCCTTTTCCAGTCAGTCTCCCCTCATACCGTGATTTAGGGAGACCTATCTTCTTAAGGCCAGGAATGAAGTCAACACAAAACCCGATAACATCCTCTGTTTGATGGCCCATGGAGATGCTTCCTTCTGGCCTAGCGCGGTTACGGACATATTTCTTTAGGACTCCCATGAACCTCTCAAAGGGGAACATATTGTGTAGAAATACGGGCCCCAGGATGACAATCTCGTCGACTAGATGAACTAGGACGCGCGTCATGATATTGAAGAAGGATGGTGGGAACACCAGATCGAAACTGACAAGACATTGCGCCACATCACTCCTTAGCCTTGGTACGATTTCTGGATCGATCACCTTCTGAGAGATTGCATTGAGGAATGCACATAGCTTCACAATGGCTAATCGGACGTTTTCCGGTAGAAGCCCCCTCAATGCAACCGGAAGCAGTTGCGTCATAATCACGTGGCAGTCATGAGACTTTAGGTTCTGAAACTTTTTCTCTGGCATATTTATTATTCCCTTTATATTCGACGAGAAGCCAGACGTGACCTTCATACTGAGCAGGCATTCAAAGAAGATTTCTTTCTCTTCTTTCGTAAGAGCGTAGCTGGCAGGACCTTTATACTGCTTCGGAGGCATGCCGTCTTTTTTGTGCAAACGTTGCAGGTCCTCCCGTGCCTCAGGTGTATCTTTTGTCTTCCCATACACGCCCAAGAAGCCTAGCAGGTTCACGCAAAGGTTCTTTGTCACGTGCATCATGTCGATTGAAGAGCAGACGTCTAGGTCTTTCCAGTAGGGTAGGTCCCAAAATATAGATTTCTTCTTCCACATGGGTGCGTGTCCCTCAGCGTCATTCAGAATAGCTAGTCCACCGGGACCCTTTCCATAGATTACGTGTAAATCATTGACCAGAGCAAGTACGTGATCACCGGTATACATGGCGGGCTTCTTTCGGTGATCTGCCTCGCCTTTGAAATGCTTGCCTTTCTTTCGACATTGATGGTTGGTCAGAAGAAATCGACGATGGCCCAGGTACACATTCTTCCTGCATTTGTCCAGGTATATACTTTCAGTGTCATCTAAACAGTGCGTGCATGCGTGGTATCCTTTGTTTGTCTGTCCTGAAAGGTTACTGAGAGCAGGCCAATCGTTGATGGTCACGAACAGCAACGCCTTAAGGTTAAATTCCTCCTGTCTGTGCTCATCCCACGTACGTACACCGTTTCCATTCCACAGCTGTAAAATTTCTTCAACGAATGGCCTTAGGTACACATCAATGTCGTTGCCGGGTTGCTTAGGGCCTTGGATGAGAACTGGCATCATAATGAACTTCCGCTTCATGCACATCCAAGGAGGAAGGTTATACATACATAGAGTCACGGGCCAGGTGCTGTGATTGCTGCTCTGCTCCCTGAAAGGATTAATGCCATCCGCGCTTAAAGCAAACCATACATTCCTTGGGTCCTTTGCAAACTCATCCCAGTACTTTCTCTTGATTTTTCTCCACTACGACCCGTCAGCGGGTGCTCTCAACTTCCCATTTTTCTTTCCATTCTCACTGTGCCATCGCATCAACTTGGCATGCTCTTCGTTTCTGAAGAGACGTTTCAACCGTGGTATTATAGGAACATACCACATCGCCTTCGCAGGAACCCTCTTCCTGGGGGGCTTGCCGTCAACATCATCAGGGTCATCTCGTCTGATCTTATACTGCAATGCACCACATACCGGGCATGTGTTCAGATCCTTGTATGCACCGCGGTAGAGGATGCAGTCATTAGGGCATGCATGTATCTTCTCCACCTCCAATCCTAGAGGGCATACGACCTTCTTTGCTGCGTATGTGCTGTCGGGCAATTCGTTATCCTTTGGAAGCTTCTTCTTCAATATTTTCAGTAGCTTCTCAAATCCTTTGTCATCCACAGCATTCTCTGCCTTCCACTGCAGCAATTCAAGTACGGTACCGAGCTTTGTGTTGCCATCTTCACAATTGGGGTACAACCCTTTTTTGTGATCCTCTAACACGTGATCGAACTTCAGCTTCTCCTTTTGACTTTTGCATTGCGTCCTTGCATCGACAATGACCCGGCGGAGATCATCATCATCGGGCACATCGTCTGGCTCCTCTTGATCTTCAGCAGCTTCATGAAGGCAATATTCCCTAGAGGCAATAATAATGTTATTATTTTATTTCCTTATATCATGATAAATGTTTATTATTCCTGCTAGAATTGTATTATCCGGAAACATAATACTTGTGTGAATACATAAACAAACTAAACGTCACTAGTATGCCTCTACTTAACTAGCTCGTTAATCAAAGATGGTTATGTTTCCTAACCATAGACATGTGTTCTCATTTGATTAACGGGATCACATTATTAGGAGAATGATGTGATTGACATGACCCATTCCATTAGCTTAGCACCCGATCGTTTAGTATGTTGCTATTGCTTTTTTCATGACTTATAGATGTTCCTATGACTATGAGATTAGGCAACTCCCGTTTGCCGGAGGAACACTTTGTGTGCTACCAAACGTCACAACGTAACTGGGTGATTATAAAGGAGCTCTACAGGTGTCTCCAAAGGTAAATGTTGGGTTGGCGTATTTCGAGATTATGATTTGTCACTCCGATTGTCGGAGAGGTATCTCTGGGCCCTCTCGGTAATACACATCACCTAAGCCTTGCAAGCAATGCAACTAATGAGTTAGTTGCGAGATTATGTATTACGGAACGAGTAAAGAGACTTGCCGGTAACGAGATTGAACCAGGTATTGAGATACCGACGATCGAATCTTAGGCAAGTAACATACCGATGACAAAGGGAACAACGTATGTTGTTATGCGGTCTGACCGATAAAAGATCTTCGTAGAATATGTAGGAGCCAATATGAGCATCCAGGTTCTGCTATTGGTTATTGACCGGAGACGTGTCTCGGTCATGTCTACATTGTTCTCGAACCCGTAGGGTCCGCACGCTTAAGGTTTCGATGACAGTTATATTATGAGTTTATTGGTTTTGATGTACCGAAGTTAGTTCGGAGTCCCGGATGTGATCACGGACATGACGAGGAGTCTCGAAATGGTCGAGACATAAAGATTGATATATTGGACGACTATATTCGGACACCGGAAGTGTTCTGGGTGATTTCGGAGAAAACCGGAGTACCGGAGGGTTACCGGAACCCCCCCCCC
>NC_041392.1:21646462-21655452 GCF_002162155.2 Triticum dicoccoides | reverse complement strand
GCCTTAGTGGAGAGAGAGAAGGGCAGCCAGGGTGGGCCGCGTGCCTCCTCCCCCTGGTCCGAATTGGACTAGGAGAGGGGGGAGGCGGCGCCCCCCTTTCCTTCTCCCTCCCCACTTCCTTCCCCCTCCTAGTAGGAGTCCTACTCCTACTAGGAGGAGGACTCCTCCTTGGCGCGCCATAGGGCCGGCCGGCCTCCTCCCCTTGCTCCTTTATATACGGGGGCAGGGGGCACCCCTAGACACACAAGTTGATCCACGTGATCGTTTTCTTAGCCGTGTGCGGTGCCCCCTTCCACCATAATCCTCGATAATATTGTAGCGGTGCTTAAGCGAAGCCCTGCGACAGTAGAACATCAACATCGTCACCACGCCGTCGTGCTGACGGAACTCTTCCCCGACACTTTGCTGGATCGGAGTCCGGGGATCGTCATCGAGCTGAACGTGTGCTAAAACTCGGAGGTGCCGTAGTTTCGGTGCTTGCTCGGTCGGGCCGTGAAGACGTACGACTACATCAACCGCGTTGATATAACGCTTCCGCTTTCCGGTCTACGATGGTACATAGACAACACTCTCCCCTCTCGTTGCTATGCATCACCATGATCTTGCGTGTGCGTAGGAAATTTTTGAAATTACTACGTTCCCCAACACTTCACCCGTTGCAGCATCATTGGGCACATCGACTGGTTCCTCTTGATCTTCACGAGCTCCCCCCGTTGCAGCATCACCGTATTCAGGGGGCACATAGTTGTCATCGTACTCTTCTTCTTCGCCGTATTCCATCATAACCCTATTTCTCCGTGCCTCATCCAAACATTATAGTGTGGCATGAAACCCTTGTAAAGCAGGTGGGAGTGAAGGATTTTCCGGTTAGAGTAAGACCTCATATTCCCACATTCAGTGCATGGACAACACATAAAACCATTCTGCTTGTTTGCCTCAGCCGCATCGAGAAACTCATGCACGCCCTTAATGTACTCGCAGGTGTGTCTGTCACCTTACATCCATTGCTGGTTCATCTGCGTGCATTATATATAATTAAGTGTCCAAATTAATAGAAGTTCATCATCACATTAAAACCAAAGTGCATACATAGTTCTCATCTAACAACATATAGCTCTCCAGAGCATCTAATTAATTAAATCATACATTGAAACTATGTAAAACATTTCAATGCGAAAACAAATGCGATCATAATCGCAACCAAGGTAACAATTGATCCAACGGCATAATGATACCAAGCCTCGGTATGAATGGCATATTTTCTAATCTTTCTAATCTTCAAGAGCATTGCATCCATCTTGATCTTGTGATCATCGACGACATCCGCAACATGCAACTCCAATATCATCTTCTCCTCCTCAATTTTTTTATCTTTTCCTTCAACAAATTGTTTTCTTCTTCAACTAAATTTAACCTCTCGACAATAGGGTCGGTTGGCATTTCCGATTCACATACATCCTACATAAATAAAATCTATGTCACATTGGTCGGCATAATTTTCATAAACAATAAATGAACCAATAGTTATAAAGATAATATATATACCACATCCGAATCATAGACAGGACGAGGGCCGACGGGGACGGATACCAAAACCATCGCACTATATAAGATGCAATAATAAAAGTAAGAAAATAATACAAGTATCTATGTAAACATACAAGTAAGAATATTTTTCCTTTCAGAAAGAAGATAAGAACAAGAGGCTCACCACGGTGGTGCCGGCGATGAGCTCGGCGCGGGTGATCGGCGGCGGTGAAGACGGGGACAGGGCGTGACGGACTGCTAAACCTAGACAAATATTGTGGAAATGGATCTTGGAGGTCGAGCTTGGAGAGGAGAAAGCTTAAGTAGTGTGGCTCAGGCATTCCATCGAACACCTTGTGTGCATAGGAGGTGAGCTAGAGCACCACCAAGCCCTCTCCCCCTCGGCCAGAAAAAAAACAGAGCAGTGTGCTCTGCTCTTACGCGAGGGGGTATATATAGGCACTTCATTGGTCCCGATTGGTGGCATGAACCGGGACTAAAGGGGAGCCTTTGGTCCCGGTTCAAGCCACCAACCGGGACCAATGGTGGTGGGCCAGGAGCGAGGCCCATTGGTCCCGGTTCGTCCCACCAACCAGGACCAAAAGGTCCAGATGAACCGGGACCAATGGCCCACGTGGCCCGGCCGCCCCCTGGGCTCACGAACCGGGACCAATGCCCTCATTGGTCCCGGTTCTGGACTGAACCGAGGCTAATGGGCTGACCCGGCCTGGACCAAAGCCCTGTTTTCTACTAATGTATATACAATTTTGTACACCAGAGGATGACGATTTCTTCTTGCTGTGAGCGTTGCACGTCACAATTGGTAGGTGTTATTAAAAGGATCACACCCTCAAATCTTCTCCTAATAGCTACTGTATTTGTGATGTTTCTTGTTGTCTAGGTGGACAGTGATGCGCTATTATGTTTCTTTTTTCTTACACATGGATGTTAGAAATTGTGGACTATACGGTCTACCCTCCAATTCCTCTGCCTTATTTGTGGTGCCGCTCACAATGCATCTTGAGGCTAGAGGGTAGGGACCTATTTATAGACTCCACTTCCAGGCGTTTTATTATTCTACCTATTTCCGGAAGATCCGTACGACTCCTTGGCAATGTTACCAACCACGATCAAACATGTCAGTTTTACGAGTCTAAGTATACTAGTCCTAAGCACACATGTGTGAGTCATGTGCCATGATTAGATTGTATATATGAGATCAACTTCTAATCTTAATCATGTGGGTCAACAGCCTGCAGAGCCGATCCTGCAAAACAAACCCAGCTCTTCCACCCTGTGATGTCTCGGGAAAAATACGTACGCACATATAAATTTCAGTAGAGTCGATCCGTATTAATTTCTCTATTGTATTCCATCACAGTCGTCCTCGGCACCTCGAGTATTACTTCCTCGAGTGAAATTCTGCATCAGTTATTCCCCGTCACAAACATTAATAATATGAATAATTCCAAATTGATATAAATAAATAATAATCATGTTGAATAAATGTTGAAAGCCACATAAATATCCAACATCTCCCACTTGGCTGAAACATATTAATCAATAAATGAAGTTCCATGTGTAAACATGTTTTGAAAGGAATTCCTGACTGTAGTCAGTGAACCTGCACCATATAGTATTATTATACAATAAATAAAATATACGTACCTGAGTTTAATCATTCCACACCTCGTGTATACAATGGTAACTTCCTCAATGTGTTTACTTTTAACCAAAAACTCCAAAATAGTTGACAGGTTGTGATGCACATTCCACGATCTCATATAATGTGTGAGATTCCCTTAGCCACACATATTTCCTTACATTGCTTGAATGCACCAATAAATTCCGGTAGCTAAGGTTGATAGTATAACAAAAAATTAATACAAATTCCAATACCATTTAGTATCCCCTTTTTCCTCGGGAGTTCAAATGTAATTCCTCACTGAGTATGATTCCCCTTATAAGGTATCTTAATAGGTTTGCAATTTTCCATAGAAAAAATGTATCACAACATTCCTATGTATTTCCACTCCTAGAATAATTGGAAGATTCAAACATGCCTTTCATATGAAAGTTATAAGATAACCAAGCTTTCACTTCCATCAATGTGACTTTATCATTGCAAACAATAACAACAATGTTAACATACAATAATAATGCAAAATACATTACACTTACATTTGTAGATGACCACCTTGCTACATTTAGAAAACCATATGACCTGCTATTCCATTGATGTGAAGCTTGTTATAAGACCATACATTAATATATTGAATTAGCGAACCATGTATTTATTCCCTCTTTCCTTAAATTCCAGAGAAAGAACTTCCAAAAAGTATATTTTCCTTTGTGTAAAGAATTGAATAACAAGAGTGACATTTTAATTAATATTCCAGTGAGCCAAATTTTCTTAAAAAAACACTCACATAAAATGGGCTTGCGGTTGTTTGGTACGACCATAAGTTCTCAAACTTTATTCTTCCGCATTGAGTTTATTCATTCCCGCATTTCTTCCACCCATAGCTTGCGTAAACGTAAAGCTTTCTTAAGGGACTTCATTTATTCCTCTAAGAATTGAGAGTCACTTCCCCCAAAAACACGCGATAATTATGCAGACATAAATTCCAAGTTATTTCCTCCCACTTATCTTAAGCATGTTAGTGTCAGGAGTTTCGCTTGTAGTTTCCTTCGGGGTCAAGTTTATATTCTAGTATGATTGCCACTAATTCCACCATTATCCATACAAACATTGTGCTCCCACTTTCCACCAGTTTACCATTTCCAGATAAAAAACATACACTTGATCCACTAGAATAACAAATAACAAATTCCTGGTGTGTGCTTTGTAGTAATTGAGATTTTCCTGCCAAAATAAAATACTTCCTTCCAGTCTACAAACCATAAGGAGTGACTGTGCTAGATGAAGAATGATATAAAGAACGGTAGTATGGAATGCTTCTTCCAAGCAACAAGGGAGTATATATATATAAAAACAATTCAATTCCTCCATTCAGGTGTGGAGTATTTGGTATCTTACGATGGTGAATGAAGTTCCATGATCTTTGTAGATTCAATTGATATATTCCTGATGTGTACTTCCCCAACCAATCAATTGTTAAAACTATGAAAACCTTTAATCAACTAATTTTCCACTTCAGTAAACAATGTGTCAAGCACAATAAAACACTTGTATTTTGAAAAATAAACATAACCATATCAAGTACAATCATTTATGAGTGAAAAAATGACCTCTAGTGGGAGTATCAAAAGAAATACCATAAGTTTATACAAAAGAATGATGTGAAGCTTTTTATCTCCTTCCACCTTAAGAAAAGGTGTGCAAGTTAAATATCCATTATATATGTGCTTCAGAACCCAAATTCCTCCCACTAAATTTTCGAATTCTCGAAATAGTAAGCCACTCGATTCAGTTCCATGATATGTGACCAAGTCGTCCATGACAAAAATAATAAATTCCAAGCATGTGTTCCCATTTTGCCTCTTTATGGAGTTATCTTCACCAAATAAACAAATTGGGTTACCAAATTCCAATGGACCATCAAGAGAAAAGAGACCATTGTGTGGAATTCCATAATACAATGTTTCTTTTTTTTAGTTGAGCAATAGTTCCACTCTTCCTTTTCCAAATAGCATTTCATAGTCAATAGATTCCAAGATAGAATAAGAAATTAAATTCCTTCTCATTGAAGTTTAATAGAGTGTCATATAAAAAGTAATGGCGTTCCTCCACAAGGGAGTTTAATGGCATAATTTCCAATTCCCAAGTATTCAAATATAGCGAAGTGCTAAGTACAAATAATCTACCTTCCTTTTGAATTGTTTGAATATTAAAATTGAAGCCATTTATTCCACAGTATATGACATGAAAGCAAAGAACACGGTCCAACTATTTAGAAAAGTACTAGTCGATAAACATTAACAATGGACATACAGTTAAGTGGGATCAAATTTCCTTTCTCACAGAGGGATCCTATCTTCCTCCATAAATAAGTGATGCTCATATAGACACTTCTTTGAATTACTTCTCATGCAAGGTTAGTATAACTATCAAAGTTTTCCTCCACTTCCTCTTTGCCAATTCCAATGATAAATATTAAATTTTCCTTTCCAAGGTGCAATGTCTGGATCCTTCCCTTTAAAAGTTTTCTATATTCCTCCATAGTTCAAATAGTATCCCTATTGCAAATATCAAATGAAGTTAAACTGATAAATCAATTATTTTGATCAATTTTGCCGTAGAGTTAGAAATAACCAATATATAACCAGCAATATGTATTTCCTGAGAACATTAAAAAAAAGTATTCCAGATTGCACTAATTTTCCATGCAATCTATTCGCTATGATTTCAACAGCCCCAAAATATATATATGCGAGCCATTTTATATCTATATAATATATTTCCTTTTCCTCAATAACGACATTCCTTGTCCAGTTTGTTTCAGCAAGTAATGTGATGAATATTATTCTCCATAGAAAATACAACCATAATGTTCCATCTTCCAAACTATGACATTAAAATTTATGGATTGTAAATAACTCAATGAAAGGAAGAAAAGTGTTAACAATTGTATATCGGTGAAGACATATGTTGAAATTGTGAAGATTAATTCCTTGTGATATCCATCCCAGATCAGGGTGCGCACAAGTATCAAGATAGCCAAGTAATTCCAGCCTTCCTCGTTATAATTTGATCCTTGGACAAATAATGTGGACATAGACTTCATGTAAATGCGTACGGGTACGAGTTAATTCCTTGCTGCCATCCTTGTAAGCTGATTTGCAGACTTGATGAAGAGAAAAGCAATAGCCTTCCCAGGTTTTCTTGGTCTTTCCCGTTTGTTTTCTCCGTAAAATCAAAGAACATGATTTATCTTTTCCAAACCATAAAATATCCTAGCTGACTCAATTCGTCAATTCGCTAGTACTGTACAAATAACAGCAATAAACAAGCTTCCTGCTTGTTCCGCAGTGGCTGCACTCTCCTTCCTCAATCTGAGTGGTAGGCAATGGATTAATTCCTCAACAGTAGCATCATTATCAGGATCTGCAGGCTCGAGAGTAAATCACGTAGTATAAATATTCTCAACCATGAGTAGAAACACCATATTCCTTTTCCAAACAGTGTAGTTTGTGCCATCTAACTTATAGTTCCCGAGCAACTCTGTTAAAACGCCATTGGAGGTCATCTATCCACAAAGTTCAGTAGAGATTTATTTTCGATGGTGTTGAGCAGTAGCAGGTGATAAGCCTGACAAATTCTGAGCAGCCGTTGGCGACTAGCTCGTGTACCTGATGACCCGTCGAGGTGGGAGGCTCTGAGAACAGCAGAGTAAACAGAGCGATGGCAACGAGGTCTGCTTATGCAGCGAACGACGATGACGGTCGGCACCAGCGCGGACTGCTAGCTACTCGCGGCGGGCTGCAGGCGAGCTACTGGCGGAGGGCCTCGAACGCCGGGCGGAGTTGGCGGACTTGGCGCGGTGGCTGATGGCGGATTGCGAGCGGGGAAGACCCGGCGTGTGGCGGTGCGAGGCGGTAGTGCGGCGGCGCTTGGTGAGCAAATCAATCTGGAGTTCCGGATCCAGTTTGAGCGGCGGAGATGATGGACCGATCTGTAGCAACGTACAACAAATCGATCTACTTTGATTCCCATCCTGACCTTGGTTTAGATTGCCCGAGCATGAAGTTGACCCCGATCGAATCGGCAGAGTGTACGCAGCGGAATCCATTACGGATCGAATTGAGTCGACGACTACATCGTTAACCCTTAATCGGCTCGGATGCCAATGTTAGAAATTGTGGACTATGCGGTTTACCCTCTAATTCCTCTGACTTATCCATGGTGTCGCTCACAATGCATCTTGAGGCTAGAGGGTAGGGACCTATTTATAGATTTCACTTTCACGCGTTTTATTATTCCACCTGTTTCTGAAAAGATCCGTACGACTCCTTGGCAATGTTACCAACCACGATCAAACCATTCCAAAAAAAAACCACGATCAAACATGCTAGTTTTACGAGTCTAAGTATACTAGTCCCTAGCACACATGTGTGAGTCATATGCCATGAGTAAATTGTATATATGAGATCAACTTTCAATCTTAATCATGTGAGTCAACAACCTGCAGAGCCGAACCTACAAAACAAACCCAGCTCTTCCACCCCGTGATGTCTCGGGAAAAATACATACGCACATATAAATTCTAGTAGAGTCGATCCCTATTAATTCCTCTATTGTATTCCATCACAGTCGTCCTCGGCACCTCGAGTGAAATTCTGCATCAGTTATTCCCTGTCACAAACATTAATAATATGAATAATTCCAAGTTGATATAAATAAATAATAATCATGTTGAATAAATGTTGAAAGCCACATAAATATCAAACAATGGATTCCTAGTATGACAAGACAAAACCGAGAGCCTGTGTTCAGCATTATACCCTATGTTTTCATTGTGCCCTCTACTCTCTGAAAAACAATGTGGAATGTTGTGAGAGTTTATGTTAAGTTGGGAACCAGGAAAACATTGTGTGTGTGTGTGTGTGTGTGTGTGTGTGTGTGTGTGTGTGTGTGTGTGTGTGCGTGCGTGCGTGTGTGTGTGTGTGTGTGTGTATTATTGAAATGTCAGTATCTAGGATTTAACTAGCTAAGAAACTTGGCTTATTTCACACTGATTCTAAAATGGTAATAGTCATAAAACTAGAAACTATTTATACACGAAAAACTTAAAAGGAAATATGAACTATCCATTAATTTCAGGCATTAAGTTTTACTTCTTTTTACGACTGTATCCCATTAGCTAGACTGCGAGTCTGGAATTACCTTAGTTTCAAATGTAATCATTATGTAACTAGTGCATAATCTAGTTTGGAGTTAGTGTTCTTGCTAAGTGTTCATACACGCAAGACCAGGAGCTAGGGCCAGTCTTCTTTGTTTTCTACTGTTAATCCTGCCCCCCACATTGGCAGATTGGGAGCTGCTAACAAGCCTTTTACTTGAGATGATAGCAATTTCTTCTTGCAATGAACACGGCACCTCATAGTCAGTGTTACTTTGAAGGCCGACAAGCTTCCATCTTTCATGTCCAGTTGATGCCGAGTCACTGGTCTCATCCCCTCCGCCTGCAGTTCGTCAAACCAAGCACCAAAACGCCCCAGGCAGCGCCTCCAAAAAGGGTACAACACACGCTGTGCCGCCGGCACCCAATCTAAGGAGATTTAGAGTTTTCACCCGGGCATGGGGTCGGGGTGGAGGGCAGGGACCTCGACGGCGCCTGCAAGGAGGAGAACGGCGACCCTGGTCATCGCCACCATCAGGATGAACGAGTCATCCAGAGTTTCCTCCGGTCCGATGTCACCTCTACCAGCCCCCGCGAACGCACCAAGGCCGATGACCGCGATGGTAAGACACCAAGTGCAGCGGGAGAGAGCCTGCAGCA
>NC_041392.1:21643730-21646069 GCF_002162155.2 Triticum dicoccoides | reverse complement strand
AACGTCGCCATGCCTAAAGGGGCCGCCGCCCCTGGTCCAGGTTCCTCCACTAAGGCCGGAGTGGCGAGATCCGCCATGAGCAACGATATCTGGCACCGCGTGGCCGATGCCATCGTCCAACCCCGCCGTCGACCGATCCCGCCGCCGTCGGGAGCCCGCCCACTGCCGGGAGTCCCACACCCATTGATCTGGGCACCTGTGCCCCCGTGTCGCCTCCTACCACCGCGTACCCAGCCCCTGGCGACACGGGGGGCGATCCACCGCCGCCGGCCCTACGTCTTCACTCTAGTCTCCCCCTCCCGCCGCGGCCCGATGCCACGCCAATGTAGCCTGACCAGTGACGGCGGCAGCGGGGCCCTCCCCCTTACGCGGTGGTGGTGATCTCTTGTCGATCGACGACGGCGGCTCATGGCTCAGCGATGTGCCGGCGGCAAGGAGCAGCGGGTGCCCAGCGACGAGTGTGACGACAACGATAGCACAAGAGCGTTCTCCCCGCGGCTGAGGAGCACCTATGGCAGCGGCCCAGATCGCGGGCCTCGCCGTGCTCGGATGGGCTTCTGCGGGTCGGCAGATCTGGAGGGCGTCTACAGGCGGGCATGGTGGGCCTGACGGTGCCGGCTTAGGCACCCTGGTGGTGCCATGGCCGGTCAGGCTGTGGCGGCAGCTGGACGATTGTCCAGTCCCCAGCAGAGATGGCGGCGATCGTGCACGAGATGCTTGATGGAGGTCCTTCGAATAGATCGGGTGAAAACTTGCTTTCGGTTTACTGGCAAAGCCGGTGGTGATGACGCTTTTTTGCGACATTCCTTTCTTGAAGGCATCGTCGAGGAGAAGTTTAAGGTCACTATCTGCTACCTCCAGGGGAAACCCTAGATCAGTAGATCGGAAGACGACAGCGTTCTTATGTGGTTTCCCCCTTGGAGGCGTCATTCTTGGAGGTTTGCATGGGCTCGAGGGACCAGTGGACCGCATCTTTGGTGGAGCGGTGCTTCATCCGACACATTGATGGCGACGGATCTCGACGGCGTGGCACAGTGCATATTCGGCGTCCGATGTGCGAGGATGGACTCACGCAGGAGGACGACGCTATCTGTCATCGTGGTGGCGTCGATGGCAGAGAGATCTGGCATGGTAGATGCAACAGTACAACTCTGAAGATGGATTGGTGGCAGGTGGTTGTGGCGGCCTCATACCCGGCAGGCGTCCTGATTGAGGAGTGTGCCGGACTGATGGGTGCCCATACCCGGCAGGCGTCCTGATTGGGACCTCAGGTCTTAGATGTTAGGTTTGGCAGCAAGGTCTGTTTGGTATTAGGCCCAGACTATCAGCATCCCTACATCAACTGGATAGGAGTAGCGACAGATGTTGCCTAGATGGTGGCTTTAGTCTTACTATTGTATAACTTTGTAAGGTCTTATGTGAATATAATTAATAAAGTGGCTACATGCATTGTCCAGATGCAAAAGCCAGGGGTCCTCCTCCATTTCTAAAAAAAAATTATTCAGTTGATGCCGAATCTTCCCCTGGCTATTTACGTTATGTCTTGTTGTCTAGCTGGATAGCTCTACCCTCGTCATGCAGCTTTTTTCCTTAGATGTGGATCCGCAGTATGACAAGCCAAAAACTAAGAGCCCTTTTACAACATTACCCTATCATTATTTCCTGTAGGGTTTTATCCATGATTGGAAATAGCGAACTAGAAATCCTGTTGTGGAAAATACCGTGGGGTGCTTGCAGTTCATCACAGTTTGGAACTAGGGAACTAGTTCAGTTTGTTGTTTTGTGGAATCGACTTCTCTCCGTGTATGATGAATTGCTGCGGTTAGCTATAAACATGAGACTTGATGGTTCGTTCAAGGTTGTCATCTATTGTGAAGCTTACTGCTAGTTGATACTTATAAATTGAAAAACTATGACCAGTATCTTTCTGGCCCATCTTGAGGAAGACTTCAATATTATACCATGGTGCTCTATGAATACCTTGTCTCTTGAGCATAAATATTGTCTCTTGCTTTGGAAATGACTGAAAACAAAGATATACATAAATATGTTTTTTTAATTTATATAGGGTGCATATGTAAAAATAAGGTAAGATAGTTAGTACTTAGTAGCATCCTATAGTTGGCTTATGTATCCTTCATTGCGCAGACAAAGAGTCACTAGTTTTTTTATCCTAATAATATTTTTTATCCTAATAATCTATTTATGACCATCTCATTTCTCCATACGTAAAGTGGGTCTAAACCTTTGACACTAGAATATGTAAGACCTAAATATCACAAGATCCTAAATATTACTCCCTTCGTTTCATAATATAGTGAATATAGACATTTTAAAAA
>NC_041392.1:21640599-21643365 GCF_002162155.2 Triticum dicoccoides | reverse complement strand
CCCCGCGTCGTCTCCCTGAGGCGACTCGGGGGTTGCCCTAACCACCGCCGCCGCCACCCCTCCCTCCCCCTTCCCTACCCTCCGCCGTCGCCCGAGGTGCCCTCCGGCACGCGCGCGCGACACCGATGAAGGTGGCGGCGGGGATCTGGCGGCTTCACCAGCGTGGAGGGCCTAGGTAGCCGGGGCGGCGGCCCTGGATCTGGCAAGGCAGCGGCGCCTGGGCGGCAGGCGCGGCCGCGGGTGTGGGTCTTCGTCCTCGGCCGCGCGGGCGGCGAACGACGGGGGACGCGGTGCGTGGTCGATGGGCTGCTCCGGCGGCCCTCTGACCTCAGATCTGAAGGTTGTTTCTCCTCTTTCCTCTAGCCCGCTCACAACCTGTGCTAGCGCTGGTGTTCTCTGCCGTTCTGGTGGTAGCTAGTTGCGGTGGTGTCCGTCGGGACCGGGAGAAATCCCTGGTTGGTGGCTCCGACCACGGCGGTGGCCAGGCCCTCGGGCGCGGCTCCCCTTCTTGAAGGCACCGTCGAGATCCCCTCTTCCCACCCCTTCCCCTCCATTCCAAGGTTAAATCCTGTAATCCCTTGCGGATTCGGCGGCGGCGGCGCTCGGCGTCGTAACCTCCCTGGGGGCGTCGTCTGGTTAGAAGGGTGTAGGTGTGCGGTGCTAGATCCGAGGTTTGCAGTTGCAGCGGGGGTCAGTGTGACAACGTGGTTTCCAGAGATGTCGGGCTTGCCATTTTCTGTTTGGTGCTTGCTGGCCGTCCCTTGTTCGCCGGTGCTCGGCTCCCTTGAGCCTGGGTGGAAGAGGAAAGGGTTCCCCTTCCCGGCAACAAAGACTCGGCAGCTCAATGAACACCAGGGCCATATCCCTCGCATCCTGTGCATGTTCTGTTTCCCGGTTGTTTCGCCGCAAGCTCGATGCTTCTTCAGCTCCGATGTGCCGTTTCCTACAGCTTACTCTCTTCTTGTTTGGACACATGCGGTCTGTGCTTAAATGCCCAGTGAGGTATGCCCGTTGCTACGACACGGATGCGAGCAAATGTTCTGTGTCTGCTACCCCAAGATCGTGCCTTTCCTTGTTCTAGGGTGAACTCATCCCTCGCTCGACGGTGCGGCGTCCTTCGAGCAAGGACGAGGGGGTAGGGACCCTCTTCGGTGAGGGAGAAGGAAGGTGTGGTATCTTTCTGGTCCAGTGCAGGAGTTTTTGGCGTGTTTGTGGCCAAGGCAGTTGGCAATGCCATTGTAGCTGATGTTTCCTAAGGCGCCGGTGTTTCGAGCTTCAAGGGAGGTCCCTTCTCCAAGCGGTTCTTCATCTCTATCTTGTTTAGGTGCTTGTAGTTTGGGATTGTGTTGTAAGCTGTATCTTCAGCACCCATGTATCTTTGGGCCGCTCTTGTTTTATTTTCTTTGTAAGTGGCGTTGGGCTGCTCTTGTTGGCTGTAATTCCTGGCCGGTTGATGGCTTTGTTAATTCAAAGCCGGGCTCATTCCCGAGCCTTCGTTCTAAAAAATATAGATATTTTGAAAAGTTAAATGTCACAAATTTAGAACAAGTTTAATTAATCAAACACGTTATTGCACAATTTAACAATAGTTGCTAATTTGGGAAACAAAAGAGTCAATGAGTTAGAGCTCACACTTAATCAATCGAACACGTTCAATAACTAAACAGAGCTAGTAGACTTAAACATGGCTCTATAAAAAAAACACTCTAAACAAAGACTACTGCTATTATGTATAATTTATCAAAGCCGTTGACATGATGCCCTATGCCTTGTCGTTGTCCGATGAGATGTTGTCTACTTGTCCAGACGTCGCGTCGTCGACATCGGACTTTGTGTCCCCCATGATGAGTTCGGCGTCTTGATCGAGCACTACGTTATCCCAATGGTGGAAGTAGTGCGGTGCCAGAGATTGTGTTGGTACTCCATCGTCAAATCATTCATGGCTCGCCGTCGTTATCCTCATACCGATCTGCCGCCGCTGCCACTAGCGGTATGCGCTACAGTTAGCACCGTTGTGCCATCCATCCCATCCGTGGGTCGCGTAGCGTACGTGTATAAGTCCATGCGCCACCAGGCTCTGGTCTCCTTCCTGCTTCTTGCATGCTCAGTGTGTGCTCTCACAATTTTTTTTTTCAAAAGGAGGATTGCCCTCGGCCTCTGCATCGAATCGAAGCATGCAACCATTTTATTAACAAAGATCCGACAAGTATGTATTGCGATACAAAAACGCATCAAAAAGAGTATAAAAGAGGAGAACCCAAAAGCCACATCAGGCTAAAAATAGGACTAGATGCCTATACACCAATCCTATTGTTGGACGGCCATCCAAACCGGTTGTATGTACCCCGCGCTATTGTCACGCATCAGTTGCACGCATAAGCCATATGCTCCTTGGCTTCCGCACAACTGAGTAACAACCATGTGCGGATCCAGCAAGTAGCTCTGAAGATAAACTGCACAAGATTGTTAATATTCTTTATGTTAAAAACCACATCATTTCAATAGTTCCATATGGCCCAAAGTAATGCACACACTCTAACTCGACTCTGCGCCGTTAACTTAGGCACTCACGCTGCCTACTGCTCCAAAATTTTCCAATTTGCATCCAATCCTTGTCTTTCTCTAAATCCTTGCTCACCTCAATCTCGAACAACCGAACTCATGCAAGGCCACTGCTATGACCAAGAAGTGAGCGGGAACTTCTAGCCGTCGGACGCCGCGGGTGACGAGCGGATAAGAGGAAGGCGGGCAACGAGGCAGAGGTTG
>NC_041392.1:21634802-21640225 GCF_002162155.2 Triticum dicoccoides | reverse complement strand
GAGATTTTTAGGTTGGTCGGTTTCTTGGCTAGGTGGCGAACATGGAGCCCACTGGAGCTCGAGCTATCCTGTAAAGGATACCCCTTAACTAGTGATTTCGGTAGTAATGATACACCACTAATGTCAGTTTTCCCGCTGAAACTAGACCATATGTTAAGAGTCACCACCGATGGGAAGGGAAAACGTGGGGCCCTATTGGATCCTTCAGGTCGATGTTCTCATCTCCGGGTAGTGTCAGTTCCGCCGGTAACTTCCACAATGAGGACAAGGGTGTGAAGAAGAGGAATCACTATTTATGTTTGTTCCCGGTCTGATCTTCTCTGAGTACCATGGTTTGTGCTCGACAAGTCATTATTTTGCCGAAAAGAATTTAGTGTGGCAAAGTTGTGTGTCTGGATTCTTATTTGTAATAATCCTCACATCTTAGTGTTGAAACTGAAATTTTCCTTGTGTTACTAGTTTTAATTATACTTGGAGTGCTCCACCCGGTGTGCACTCTGCTGACAAATTCTGGAAAAATCCATATTTTTTGGGAAGAAATAGTAACTCGTTGATACCGATTGGAAGTTAAAAAGAAAAAGAAAAACAATCAAACAAAGAAACAACAAACACCCGTACGCACTTGTCATTACATTCATTAACCCTTTACTACAATATATGATAACTTCTGTGTACATTACATGCCTATGCATTATGTAAGCATGCATCTTTCTTTATCTATCATGGGAGTGACAACGGCCAAAATCATCTCATTGATCCGCCAACTCCTGCTGCTTCTTCAACACTTGGAACGTTAGCCCACTCTTATCGTCCACGGCAGCATCAATGGAGATTGTCGAGCCTGCACAGGCTTCTCCATCGACCAGCATGTCCGAGAGAATCGTGATCACGTGATTATGCATCCACCTTCTAATGGGCCTTGCGCCGTCGACCTATGAGCTTGAAGGGTTAAAAACTGGACCATGGATCTTCATCGTGTGATGGTTATTGAAAAAAGCTATATATAGTTATATATACTCACCGGGTCATGTGATTCTGACAGAATGACGTCTAGGGCCGCATCAGTTGCAAGTACAGAGACACCCTTGTTAGCTACTGTCGAAATGACATTATTCATCTGGATTTTCACAATCTTCCTTAATTCATCGTGCGAAAGTGGCTCGAATATCACAACCTTACTTAGTCTATTGATAAGTTCAGGCTTGAAGCGCTTCTTAACCTGCATGAACAAGTGTACATAAGATGATCATTGGCTTGCCAATCGAGGACGTTACAAGGATAGTTGGGATTCGCAAACCTGATTCATGAGGATATCTCTTTCAGATTTGATTGCATTTTTGCCCGTAATTCTCGATGGTAGGTGCTCTGCTCCGATATTTGAGGTCATAATGATGATAGTGTTCTTGAAATCTACAACTTGCCCTTTGCCATCAGTCAACATACCATCGTCGAGCAGCTGGTGAAAAACCTTGAATACCGAGGCATTTGCTTTATCCACATGGTCGAAAAGGATAACACTATATGGGAGCCTCTTGACTTTCTCGGTGAGTTGTCCATATTCTTCATAGCTTTAGAAAACCAAATAATGTTTTTGAGATATGTGTGTGCCTAGAAACAAGAAGTATATATCAAGTTTAAGAATCAAACCTTCGAGATCCTCCGGTGAGACGTGACACAGATCCACTGTCAGTATATTCTGACATATCAAAATGAATCAACGCCTTTTCATTGTCAAATATCTTCTCTGCGAGGGCTTTAGCAAGTTCTGTCTTTCCGACGCCAACCGGGCCCAAAAAGAGGAATGCACTTATCGGTTGTCCGATTTGACCAAAACCGACCCTAGAACGTAGGACTGCCTGCGCAACCAAATTAACAGCTTCATCCTGGCCAATAACACGCTCATGCAATTTTTTCGCTAGGTGGAACAACTTGTCGTTATCCTCTTGGTCAAGTGTAGCGAGAGGAATTTTAGTCCATCGGCTCACAACCTTCGAATAAAATTTTGATGTAACAAACACATCACATTATTAACATACGTGAATCTTCATAAAAAGTAAAACATATGCAAATTAAGTATTCATATATATGTTTATTTGGGACTTACCCGTGCTACATGTCCAGGGCTAACAACAATTTCCGCGGTCGTTTGTTTGTCCACGTGCATCTTTGTTGTGGCGCATGCCTCATCCATAAGGTCAATTGCTTTATCAGGGAATTTGCGGCCTGGCAATGATCAAATACATCAATTAATTATCTTCAACATAAATAAACAATCGTATAGTTTTCCATAATTAAGTGACTATAAGCGTAAACTGATTTCTTGACGTATGTATACGTACCTGTAATGTAGCGGGCAGCGAGATGTGCAGCGGCTACAATAGCATCGTCCTGGATTTTCAAGCCATGGTGCTCTTGGTACCTGTGCTTCAGCCCCTGCAGGATGGCAACGGTCGCATGCACACTCGGCTCCTCGACGACAACCTTCTGGAACCGCCGCTCGAGCGCGGCATCTGTCTGAACATACTTTTCATATTCTTCGGAGGTCGTGGCGCCCACGCAACGGATGCGGCCGCGGGCCAACGCAGGTTTGAGGATGTTGGCGGCGTCTATGGGGCCTCCTTTGTCGCCGCCGGCGCCAACGACCATGTGCATCTCGTCGATGAACAAGATGACCTTGCCTTCCGCCTCCTCTGCCTCCTTGATGACGTCCTTGATGCGCTGCTCAAACATGCCGCGCCAGTGCGTCCCGGCCATCATGGCCCCCATGTCAACCTCCACGATGCGCGCGCCGGCAAGCGTGTCGGGGACGTTCCCGGCGGCGATGCGCTGTGCGAGGCCCTCGACGATGGCTGTCTTGCCGACCCCTGCGGGGCCGACGAGCGCGGCGCAGTTCTTGGTGCGCCGGCAGAGGATGCAGACGAGGCGGTCGATCTCGTCGTCGCGGCCGATGACAGGATCAGTCGTGGCGGCGTCCAAGGTCCTGAGGCTGCCGGTGGCATCCAGGGGCTTGATGCCGATGAGTTGGTCGTAGTTGGTGTCCGAAGGGCGTCTGTGGTACATGAACTCGTCGAGCAACGTCCATGTTGCCCAGGCTAGAGCAGTACTGGCAACGGCCGATGCTCCGATGAAGAGCATGCTTTCCGGGGAAGACCACGACATAGCACCAACTGGAAGTGAAGAAGAAGGTGCCGACAAGAGTGTTCGATTTGTTTCGATACGATTCGACGTGCAGGTGCAGCACAAGACCGTTAATCGCCGTCTGTCTATTGTATCTGTATAATATATTGCGATGTGCCGCACAGGATGTATTTATGAGTATACGACAGATCTCTTCCAATCCGTCTCTGTGTATACAACGACCACATCTCGCAAATTTTAATTGGTATTGGAGTTGGAAATTGGTTGTGGATTTTGTAGGGAAAAGTAAGGAACGTCTCTTCGTCCGTTCCTTTCCAACAACCCTACGTCGCCCAGATAAGAGGTGGAGCCAACAGCATCTCTAGCCGAAATATAGAGATGTAAACGGCCGAGTAAACTTTAGTAAAGTATTTTTACTTTAACAAGCTTTGGTCGTTTTCAGTTGATCCCTTAAATTCAGCGGACTAAAACTTACAATTAACTCGAATATTCATTTCTAAGCGCGGGTTCATCTGCACCCAGTTGAGAGAAAGTAGAAAAAATGTACTAAAATAGATTTTTTCAATTTTTCTTGTATGTTTTTGAATTCAGCGTGGGAGCAGATGAGCTCGGGAGCCAAATAGCCAAACTCCAATAGATTTTTTGTCGAAATTTTCTCAAACACTAGCAAGGAACCTTCGCGCTCTGGCATAGGAGGCCACGGCGCGCAGGATGGTGATGGGCGCCCCGTCCTTGAAGGCGAAGTCCTCCACGTACCCTTGGTATGGATCACCAACACCCCCAAGAACGGCCGTAGCCCGTCCTCACCCCCGAACGCCCCCGATGAGAAGCCGTACCCCATACTGTCGTTCCTTCTCCAGCCCGAGCAGCTGGTCGTGGGATGTGGCGGCGGCGGCGGCCCGAGGCGGAGCTGGTCGTGTCGCAGACCCAGGGCGGGATGCGCCAGCGGGTATACCTCTGACGACAGCGCAGGCGAGCACCATGCCCGCGTATACCTCCACATGGACCCGGTCCTCACGCTCAGCTCCACCAACGCCATGCCAGGTCGCCACCGTCGACAAGAGGGCTTCACATAAGTCACCGGCCGGCCACAAGGGGGCTTTCATGCGAAGAAGCTTTTTATTCCGCTTGGTCGAGGCTAAGTGTTTTTTGTTGGAAATATGCCCTAGAGGCAATAATAAATTGATTATTATTATATTTCCTTGTTCATGATAATCATTTATTATTCATGCATGAATTGTATTGATAGGAAACTCAGATACATGTGTGGATACATAGACAACACCATGTCCCTAGTGAGCCTCTAGTTGACTAGCTCGTTGATCAATAGATGGTTACGGTTTCCTGACCATGGACATTGGATGTCGTTGATAACGGGATCACATCATTAGGAGAATGATGTGATGGACAAGACCCAATCCTAAGCCTAGCACAAAGATCGTGTAGTTCGTATGCTAAAGCTTTTCTAATGTCAAGTATCATTTCCTTAGACCATGAGATTGTGCAACTCCCGGATACTGTAGGAATACTTTGGGTGTGCCAAACGTCACAAGTAACTGGGTGGCTATAAAGGTACACTACAGGTATCTACGAAAGTGTCTGTTGGGTTGTCACGAATCGAGACTGGGATTTGTCACTCCGTGTAAACGGAGAGGTATCTCTGGGCCCACTCGGTAGGACATCATCATAATGTGCACAATGTGACCAAGGAGTTGATCACGGGATGATGTGTTACGGAACGAGTAAAGAGACTTGCCAGTAACGAGATTGAACAAGGCATCGGGATACCGACGATCGAATCTCGGGCAAGTATCGTACCGCTAGACAAAGGGAATTGTATACGGGATTGATTAAGTCCTTGACATCGTGGTTCATCCGATGAGATCATCGTGAAACATGTGGGAGCCAACATGGGTATCCAGATCCCGCTGTTGGTTATTGACCGGATAGTTATCTCGGTCATGTCTGCATGGTTCCCGAACCGTAGGGTCTACACACTTAAGGTTCGATGACGCTAGGGTTATAGGGAATAGATATACGTGGTTACCGAATGTTGTTCGGAGTCCTAGATGAGATCCCGGACGTCACGAGGAGTTCCGCTATGGTCCGGAGGTAAATATTTATATATGGGAAGTCCTGTTTTGGTCGCCGGAAAAGTTTTGGGTTTTATCGGTAATGTACCGGGACCACCGGGAGGGTCCCGGTGGTCCACCAAGTGGGGCCACCAGCCCCGGAGGGCTGCATGGGCCAAGTGTGGGAGGGGACCAGCCCCAGGTGGGCTGGTG
>NC_041392.1:21618347-21634547 GCF_002162155.2 Triticum dicoccoides | reverse complement strand
ATGGGATCTAGGGCTGGCCGCCACCCCTAGGGGTGGAAACCTAGGTGGGGGCGCAGCCCCTCCCCTCCCCCTATATATACTTGAGGTTTTGGGCTGCCAGAGACACGATTCAATCTCCTTGGCGCAGCCCTACCCCTCTCCCTCCTCTTCTCTTGCGGTGCTTGGCGAAGCCCTACTGGAGTACCACGCTCCTCCACCACCACCACGCCGTCGTGTTGCTGCTGGATGGAGTCTTTGTTGGAAATATGCCCTAGAGGCAATAATAAATTAGTTATTATTATATTTCCTTGTTCATGATAATCGTTTATTATCCATGCTAGAATTGTATTGATAGGAAACTCAGATACATGTGTGGATACATAGACAACACCATGTCCCTAGTAAGCCTCTAGTTGACTAGCTCGTTGATCAATAGATGGTTACGGTTTCCTGACCATGGACATTGGATGTCGTTGATAACGGGATCACATCATTAGGAGAATGATGTGATGGACAAGACCCAATCCTAAGCCTAGCACAAAGATCGTGTAGTTCGTATGCTAAAGCTTTTCTAATGTCAAGTATCATTTCCTTAGACCATGAGATTGTGCAACTCCCGGATACCGTAGGAGTGCTTTGGGTGTGCCAAACGTCACAACGTAACTGGGTGACTATAAAGGTGCACTACGGGTATCTCCGAAAGTGTCTGTTGGGTTGGCACGAATCGAGAATGGGATTTGTCACTCCGTGTGACGGAGAGGTATCTCTGGGCCCACTCGGTAGGACATCATCATAATGTGCACAGTGTGATCAAGGAGTTGATCACGGGATGATGTGTTACGGAACGAGTAAAGAGACTTGCCGGTAACGAGATTGAACAAGGTATCGGGATACCGACGGTTGAATCTCGGGCAAGTATCGTACCGATAGACAAAGGGAATTGTATACGGGATTGATTAAGTCCTTGACATCGTGGTTCATCCGATGAGATCATCGTGGAACATGTGGGAGCCAACATGGGTATCCAGATCCCGCTGTTGGTTATTGACCGGAGAACGTCTCGGTCATGTCTGCATGTCTCCCGAACCCGTAGGGTCTACACACTTAAGGTTCGATGACGTTAGGGTTATAAAGGAAGTTTGTATGTGGTTACCGAATGTTGTTCGGAGTCCCGGATGAGATCCCGGACGTCATGAGGAGTTCCGGAATGGTCCGGAGGTAAAGATTTATATATGGGAAGTCCTGTTTTGGTCACCGGAAAGGTTTCGGGGTTTATCGGTAATGTACCGGGACCACCGGGAGGGTCCGGGGGGTCCACCAAGTGGGGCCACCAACCCCGGAGGCTTGCGTGGGCTAAGTGTGGGAGGGGACCAGCCCCAGGTGGGCTGGTGCGATCCCCCCACAAGGGCCCAAGGCGCCTAAGAGATGGAAAGGGGACAAACCCTAAGGGGGTATGGGCCTTAGGGCCCATCCTGGTGCGCCTCCCTCTCCCCCTCCCCTCTTGGCCGCCTCCCCTTTCCCATCTAGGGCTGCCGCCCCCCCTAGGGGTGGGAACCCTAGAGGGGGCGCACCCTCCTCCCTCTCCCCTATATATAGTGAGGCCTAGGGGCTGCCCATTACACGCGATTAGATCTCTCTCGTTGGTGCAGCCCTTCCTCTCTTTCTCCTCATATCCCGTGGTGCTAGGCGAAGCCCTGCAGGATTGCCACACTCCTCCACCACCACCACGCCGTTGTGCTGCTATGTGATGTGATATGGCCAAGAAGAATGTGATGAATGATATGTGATGTATGAGATTGACCATGTTCTTGTAATAGGAATCACGACTTGCATGTCTATGAGTATGACAACCGGCAGGAGCCATAGGAGTTGTCTTAATTTATTTATGACCTGCGTGTCAACATAAACGTCATGTAATTAATTTACTTTATTGCTAACCGTTAGCTGTAGAAGTAGAAGTAATAGTTGGCGAGACAACTTCATGAAGACACGATGATGGAGATCATGATGATGGAGATCATGGTGTCATGCCGGTGACGATGATGATCATGGAGCCCCGAAGATGGAGATCAAGAGGAGCAAAGTGATGATGGCCAGATCATGTCACTATTTGATTGCATGTGATGTTTATCATGTTTATGCATCTTGTTTACTTAGAACGACGGTAGTAAATAAGATGATCCCTCATAATAATTTCAAGAAAGCGTTCCCCCTAACTGTGCACCGTTGCGACAGTTCGTTGTTTCGAAGCACCACGTGATGATCGGGTGTTAGATTCTAATGTTCACATACAAGGGGTGTAAGACAGATTTACACACGCGAAACACTTAGGTTGACTTGATGAGCCTAGCATGTGTACAGACATGGCCTCGGAACACACAAGACCGAAAGGTCGAGCATGAGTCGTATGGTAGATACGATCAACATGAAGATGTTCACCGATGTTGACTAGTCCGTCTCACGTGATGATCGGACACGGCCTAGTTGACTCGGATCATGTAATCACTTAGATGACTAGAGGGATGTCTATCTGAGTGGGAGTTCATAAGATGAACTTAATTATCCTGAACATAGTCAAAAGGTCTTTGCAAATTATGTCGTAGCTCGCGCTTCTGTTCTACTGTTTAGATATGTTCCTAGAGAAAATTTAGTTGAAAGTTGATAGTAGCAATTATGCGGACTAGGTCCGTAAACTGAGGATTGTCCTCATTGCTTCATAGAAGGCTTATGTCCTTAATGCACCGCTCAGTGTGCTGAACCTCGAACGTCGTCTGTGGATGTTGTGAACATCTGACATACACATTTTGATAACTACGTGATAGTTCAGTTAAGCGGTTTAGAATTGAGGCACCGAAGACGGTTTTGAAACGTCATGAAACTTATGAGATGTTTCGAGGGATGAAATTGGGATTTCAGGCTCGTGCCTACGTCAAGAGGTATAAGACCTCCGACGATTTTCTTAGCCTGCAAACTAAGGGAGAAAAGCTCAATTGTTGAACTTGTGCTCAGATTGCCTGAGTACAACAATTGCTTGAATCGAGTGGGAGTTGATCTTCCAGATGAGATAGTGATGTTTCTCCAAAGTCATTACCACCAAGCTACTAGAGCTTCGTCATGAACTATAATATATCAGGGACATATATGATGATCTTTGAGATATTCGTGATGTTTGACACCACAAAAGTAGAAATCAAGAAGGAGCATCAATTGTTGATGGTTGGAGAAACCACTAGTTTCAAGAAGGGTAAGGGCAAGAAGGGATACTTCATGAAACGGCAAATCAGCTGCTGCTCTAGTGAAGAAACCCAAGGTTGAACCCAAACCCGAGACTAAGTGCTTCTGTAATAAGGGGGACAGCCACTAGAGCAAAATTACCCTAGATACTTGGTAGATGAGAAGGCTGGCAAGGTCGATAGAAGTATATTGGATATACATTGTGTTAATGTGTACTTTACTAGTACTCCTAGTAGCACCAGGGTATTAGATACCGGTTCGGTTGCTAAGTGTTAGTAATTCGAAATAAAAGCTACGGAATAAACGGAGACTAGCTAAAGGTGAGCTGACGATATGTGTTGGAAGTGTTTCCAATGTTGATATGATCAAAGCATCGCACGCTCCCTCTACCATCAAGATTGGTGTTAAACCTAAATAATTGTTATTTGGTGTTTGTGTTGAGCATAGACATGATTGGATTATGTCTATCGCAATACGGTTATTCATTTAAAGAGAATAATAGTTACTCTGTTTATTTGAATAATACCTTCAATGGTCTTACACCTGAAATGAATGGTTCATTGAATCTCGATCATAGTGATACACATGTTCATGCCAAAAGATAGTAATGATAGTACCACCTACTTGTGGCACTGCCACGTAAGTCATATCGGTATAAAATGCATGAAGAAGCTCCATGTTGATGGATCTTTGGGCTCACTCGTTTTTGAAAAGTTTGAGACATGCAAACCATGTCTATTGGTGTATATGCATGAAGAAACTCCATGCAAATGGACCGTTTGGACTCACTTGATTTTGAATCACTTGAGACATGCAAATCATACCACATGGGCAAGATGACTGAAAGCCTCGTTTTCAGTAAAATGGAACTAGAAAGCAACTTGTTGGAAGTAATACATTTTGATGTGTGCAGTCCAATGAGTGCTGAGGCATGTAGTGGATATCGTGATGTTCTTACTTCACAGATGATTTGAGTAGATGTTGAGTATATTTACTTGATGAATCACGAGTCTGAATTATTGAAAGGTTCAAGTAATTTCAGGGTGAAGTTGAAAGATCGTCGTGACAAGAGGATAAAATATCTATGATATGATCATAGAGATGAATATCTGAATTACGAGTTTGGCACAGAATTAAGACATTGTGGAAATTGTTTCACAACAAATACAGCCTGGAACACCATAGTGTGATGGTGTGTCCGAACATTATAACTGCACCCTATTGGATATGATGCATACCATGATGTCTCTTATCGAATTACCACGATAGTTTATGGGTTAGGCATTAGAGACAACCACATTCACTTTAAATAGGGCACCACGTAATTCCGATGAGATGACACCATATGAACTATGGTTTAGAGAAACCTAAGCCGTCATTTCTTAGAAGTTTGGGGCTGCGACGCTTATGTGAAAAAGTTTCAGGCTGATAAGCTCGAACCCAAAGCGGATAAATGCATCTTCATAGGACACCCAAAAACAGTTGGGTATACCTCCTGTCTCAGATCCGAAAGCAATAAGGGATTGTTTCTAGAATCGGGTCCTTTCTTGAGGAAAAGTTTCTCTCGAAAGAATTGAGTGGGAGGATGGTGGAGACTTGATGAGGTTATTGAACCGTATCTTCAACTAGTGTGTAGCAGGGCACAGGAAGTTGTTCCTGTGGCACCTACACCAATTGAAGTGGAAGCTTATGATAGTGATCATGAAACTTCAGATCAAGTCACTACCAATCCTCGTGGGATGACAAGGATGCGTACTACCTCAGAGTGGTACGTAATCCTGTCTTGGAAGTTATGTTGCTAGACAACAATAAACCTACGAGCCATGGAGAAGCGATGGTGGGCCTGGATTCCGATAAATGGCTCGAGGCCATAAAATCCGAGATAGGATCCATGTATGAAAACAAAGTGTAGACTTTGGAAGAGCTGCTTGATGGTCGTAAGGCTGTTAGGTACATATGGATTTTAAAAGGAAGATGGACAATGATGGTAAGTATCACCATTGAGAAAGCTCGACTTGTCGTTAAGATGTTTCCCGACAAGTTCAAGGAGTTGACTACGATGAGACTTTCTCACACGTAGCGATGCTAAGAGTCTGTTGGAATTATATTAGCGATTACTGCATTATTTATGAAATCTTGCAGATAGGATGTCAAAACATTGTTTCCTCGACGATTTTATTGAGGAAAGGTTGTATGTGATACAACCGGAAGGTTTTGTCAATCCTAAAAGATGCTGATAAGTATGCAAAGCTCCAGCAATCCTTCTAAGGACTGGAGTAAGCATCTCTGAGTTGGAATGTATGCTTTGATGAGATGATCAAAGATTTTGGGTGTATACAAAGTTTATGAGAAACTTGTATTTCCAAAGAAGTGAGTGGGAGCACTATAGAATTTCTGATGAGTATATGTTGTTGACATATTGTAGATCAGAAATGATGTAGAATTTCTGGAAAGCATATAGGGTTATTTGGAAAGGTGTTTTTTCAATGGAAAGCCTGAATTAAGCTACTTGAACATTGAGCATCAAGATCTATAAGGATAGATCAAAACGCTTAATGGTACTTTCAAATGAGCACATACCTTGACATGATCTTGAAGGTGTTCAAGATGGACCAGTCAAAGAAGGAGTTCCTGCCTGAGTTGTAAGGTATGAAGTTAAGACTTAAAGCTCGACCACGGCAGAATAGAGAGAAAGGACGAAGGTCGTCCCCTATGCTTAAGACATAGGCTCTACAGTATGCTATGCTATGTACCGCACCTGAAGTGTGCCTTGCCATGAGTCAGTCAAAGGGTACAAGAGTGATCCAAGAATGGATCACAGGACAGCGGTCAAAGTTATCCTTAGTAACTAGTGGACTAAGGAATTTTCTCGATTATGGAGGTGATAAAGAGTTCGACGTAAAGAGTTACGTCGATGCAAGCTTAACACCTATCTGGATAGCTCTGAGTAGAGATGCCGGATACGTATAATGGAGCAACAATTTAGAATAGCTCCAAGTAGAACAGTTATTTGGAATAGCTCCAAATAGAACGTGGTAGCTACATCTAGGAGATGACATAGAGATTTGTAAAGCACACACGGATCTGAAAGGTTCAGACCCGTTGACTAAAACCTCTCTCACAAGCAACATGATCAAACCCAGAACTCATTGAGTGTTAATCACATAGTGATGTCAACTGGATTATTGTCTCTAGTAAACTCTTTGGATGTTGGTCACATGGCGATGTGACCTGTGAGTGTTAATCACATGGCGATGTGAACTAGATTATTGACTCTAGTGCAAGTGGGAGACTGTTGGAAATATGCCCTAGAGGCAATAATAAATTAGTTATTATTATATTTCCTTGTTCATGATAATCGTTTATTATCCATGCTAGAATTGTATTGATAGGAAACTCAGATACATGTGTGGATACATAGACAACACCATGTCCCTAGTAAGCCTCTAGTTGACTAGCTCGTTGATCAATAGATGGTTACGGTTTCCTAACCATGGACATTGGATGTCGTTGATAACGGGATCACATCATTAGGAGAATGATGTGATGGACAAGACCCAATCCTAAGCCTAGCACAAAGATCGTGTAGCTCGTATGCTAAAGCTTTTCTAATGTCAAGTATCATTTCCTTAGACGATGAGATTGTGCAACTCCCGGATATCGTAGGAGTGCTTTGGGTGTGCCAAACGTCACAACGTAACTGGGTGACTATAAAGGTGCACTACGGGTATCTCCGAAAGTGTCTGTTGGGTTGGCACGAATCGAGAATGGGATTTGTCACTCCGTGTGACGGAGAGGTATCTCTGGGCCTACTCGGTAGGACATCATCATAATGTGCACAATGTGATCAAGCAGCTGATCACGGGATGATGTGTTACGGAACGAGTAAAGAGACTTGCCGGTAACGAGATTGAATAAGGTATCGGGATACCGACGGTCGTGTTGGAAATATGCCCTAGAGGCAATAATAAATTGATTATTATTATATTTCCTTGTTCATGATAATCGTTTATTATCCATGCTAGAATTGTATTGATAGGAAACTCAGATACATGTGTGGATACATAGATAACACCATGTCCCTAGTAAGCCTCTAGTTGACTAGCTCGTTAATCAATAGATGGTTACGGTTTCCTGACCATGGACATTGGATGTCGTTGATAACAGGATCACATCATTAGGAGAATGATGTGATGGACAAGACCCAATCCTAAGCCTAGCACAAGATCATGTAGTTCGTATGCTAAAGCTTTTCTAATGTCAAGTATCATTTCCTTAGACCATGAGATTGTGCAACTCCCGGATACCGTAGGAGTGCTTTGGGTGTGCCAAACGTCACAACGTAACTGGGTGGCTATAAAGGTACACTACGGGTATCTCTAAAAGTGTCTGTTGGGTTGGCACGAATCGAGATTGGGATTTTGTCACTCCGTGTAAACGGAGAGGTATCTCTGGGCCCACTCGGTAGGACATCATCATAATGTGCACAATGTGACCAAGGGGTTGATCACGGGATGATGTGTTATGGAACGAGTAAAGAGACTTGCCGGTAACGAGATTGAACAAGGTATCGGTATACCGACGATCGAATCTCGGGCAAGTACCATACCGCTAGACAAAGGGAATTGTATACGGGATTGATTGAGTCCTTGAAATCGTGGTTCATCCGATGAGATCATCGTGGAACATGTGGGAGCCAACATGGGTATCCAGATCCCGCTGTTGGTTATTTACCGGAGAACATCTCGGTCATGACTACATGTCTCCCGAACCCGTAGGGTCTACACACTTAAGGTTCGATGACGCTAGGGTTATAAAGGAAGTTTGTATGTGGTTACCGAATGTTGTTCGGAGTCCCGGATGAGATCCCGGACGTCACAAGGAGTTCCGGAATGGTCCGGAGGTAAAGATTTATATATAGGAAGTCCTGTTTCGGCCATCGGGACAAGTTTCGGGGTCATCGGTATTGTACCGGGACCACCGGAAGGGTCCCGGGGGCCCACCGGGTGGGGCCACCTGCCCCGGGGGGCCACATGGGCTGTAGGGGGTGCGCCTTGGCCTACATGGGCCAAGGGCACCAGCCCCAAGAGGCCCATGCACCTAGGGAACCCTAGAGGAAAGAGTCCTCAAAGGGGAAGGCACCTCCGAGGTGCCTTGGGGAGGATGGACTCCTCCCCCCCTTCTTAGCCGCACCCCTTTCTTGGAGTAAGGGGCAAGGCTGCGCCTCCCCCCTCTCCCTTGCCCCTATATATAGTGGAGGGGAGGGAGGGCATCCATACCTGAGCCCTTGGCGCCTCCCTCCCTCCCGTGACACCTCCTCCTCTCCCGTAGGTGCTTGGCGAAACCCTGCAGGATTGCCACGCTCCTCCATCACCACCACGCCGTTGTGCTGCTGCTGGATGGAGTCTTCCTCAACCTCTCCCTCTCTCCTTGCTGGATCAAGGCGTGGGAGACATCGTCGAGCTGTACGTGTGTTGAACGCGGAGGTGCCGTCCGTTCGGCACTAGGATCATCGGTGATCTGAATCACGACGAGTACGACTCCATCAACCCCGTTCACTTGAACGCTTCCGCTTAGCGATCTACAAGGGTATGTAGATGCACTCTCCTTCCCCTCGTTGCTGGTTTCTCCATAGATAGATCTTGGTGATACGTAGGAAAATTTTGAATTTCTGCTACGTTCCCCAACAGTGGCATCATGAGCTAGGTCTATTGCGTAGATTCTTTGCACGAGTAGAACACAAAGTAGTTGTGGGCGTCGATATTGTTCAATATGCTTGCCGTTACTAGTCTTATCTTGATTCGGCGGCATCGTGGGATGAAGCGGCCCGGACCAACCTTACACGTACGCTTACGTGAGACCGGTTCCACCGACAAACATGCACTAGTTGCATAAGGTGGCTGGCGGGTGTCTGTCTCTCCCACTTTAGTCGGATCGGATTCGATGAAAAGGGTCCTTATGAAGGGTAAATAGCAATTGGCATATCACGTTGTGGTTCATGCGTAGGTAAGAAACGTTCTTGCTAGAAACCCATAGCAGCCACGTAAAACATGCAAACAACAATTAGAGGACGTCTAACTTGTTTTCGCAGGGTATGCTATGTGATGTGATATGGCCAAAAAGGATGTGATGAATGATATATGTGATGTATGAGATTGATCATGTTCTTGTAATAGGAATCACGACTTGCATGTCGATGAGTATGACAACCGGCAGGAGCCATAGGAGTTGTCTTTATTTATTTGTGACCTGCGTGTCAACTTAAACGTCATGTAATTACTTTACTTTATTGCTAACCGTTAGCCATAGTAGTAGAAGTAATAGTTGGCGAGGCAACTTCATGAAGACACGATGATGGAGATCATGATGATGGAGATCATGGTGTCATGCCGGTGACGATGATGATCATGGAGCCCCGAAGATGGAGATCAAAAGGAGCAAAGTGATGATGGCCATATCATGTCACTATTTGATTGCATGTGATGTTTATCATGTTTATACATCTTATTTGCTTAGAACGACGGTAGTAAATTAGATGATCCCTTACAACAATTTCAAGAAGTGTTCTCCCCTAACTGTGCACCGTTGCGACAGTTCGCTGTTTCAAAACATCACGTGATGATCGGGTGTTTTATTCAGACGTTCAAATACAACGGGTGTTGACGAGCCTAGCATGTACAGACATGGCCTCGGAACACATGCAAAACACTTAGGGTTAACTTGACGAGCCTAGCATGTACAGACATGGCCTCGGAACACGGAGACCGAAAGGTCGAACATGAGTCGTATAGAAGATACGATCAACATGAAGATGTTCACCGATGATGACTAGTCCGTCTCACGTGATGATCGGACACGGCCTAGTTTGATTCGGATCATGTAATCACTTAGATGACTAGAGGGATGTCTATCTAAGTGGGAGTTCATAAGATGAACTTAATTATCCTGAACATAGTCAAAAGGTTTTTGCAAATTATGTCGTAGCTCACGCTATAGTTCTACTGTTTAGATATGTTCCTAGAGAAAAATTAGTTGAAAGTTGATAGTAGCAATTATGCGGACTGGGTCCGTAAACTGAGGATTGTCCTCATTGCTTCATAGAAGGCTTATGTCCTTAATGCACCGCTCAGTGTGCTGAACCTCGAACGTTGTCTGTGGTTGTTGCGAACATCTGACATACACGTTTTGATAACTACGTGATAGTTCAGTTAAACGGTTTAGAGTTGAGGCACCAAAGACGTTTTTGAAACATCGCGAAACATATCAGATGTTTTGAGGGCTGAAATTGGGATTTCAGGCTCGTGCCCATGTCAAGAGGTATAAGACCTCCGATGACTTTCTTAACCTGCAAACTAAGGAGAAAAGCTCAATTGTTGAGCTTGTGCTCAGATTGTCTGAGTACAACAATCATTTGAATCGAGTGGGAGTTGATCTTCCAGATAAGAAAGTGATGGTTCTCCAAAGTCATTGCCACCAAGCTGTTAGAGCTTCGTGATGAACTATAACATATCAGGGACAGATATGATGATCCTTGAGGTATTCGCGATGTTTGACACCGTGAAAGTAGAAATCAAGAAGGAGCATCAATTGTTGATGGTTGGTGAAACCACTAGTTTCAAGAAGGGCAAGGGCAAGAAGGGATACTTCATGAAACGGCAAATCAGCTGCTGCTCTAGTGAAGAAACCCAAGGTTGAACCCAAACCCGAGACTAAGTGCTTCTGTAATAAGGGGAACAAACACTAGAGCAGAATTACCCTAGATACTTGGTAGATAAGAAGGCTGGCAAGGTCGATAGAAGTATATTGGATATACATTGTGTTAATGTGTACTTTGCTAGTACTCCTAGTAGCACCAGGGTATTAGATACCGGTTCGGTTGCTAAGTGTTAGTAACTCGAAACAAAAGGCTACGGAATAAACGGAGACTAGCTAAAGGTGAGCTGACGATATGTGTTGGAAGTTTTTCCAAGCTTGATATGATCAAGCATCGCACGCTCCCTCTACCATCAAGATTAGCATTAAACCTGAATGGTTGATTGAATCTCGATCGTAGTGATACACATTTTCATGCCAAAAGATAGTAATGATAGTACCACCTACTTGTGGCACTGCCACGTAAGTCATATCGGTATAAAACGCATGAAGAAGCTCCATATTGATGGATCTTTGGGCTCACTCGTTTTTGAAAAGTTTGAGACATGCGAACCATGTCTATTTGTGTATACGCATGAAGAAACTCCATGCAGATGGATCGTTTTGACTCACTTGATTTTGAATCACTTGGGACATGCAAATCATACCACACGGGCAAGATGACTGAAAAGCCTCGTTTTCAGTAAGATGGAACAAGATAGCAACTTGTTGGAAGTAATACATTTTGATGTGTGCAGTCCAATGAGTGCTGAGGCATGCAGTGAATATCGTTATGTTCTTACTTCACAGATGATTCGAGTAGATGTTGAGTATATTTACTTGATGAATCACGAGTCTGAATTATTGAAAGGTTCAAGTAATTTCAGTGTGAAGTTGAAAGATCGTCGTGACAAGAGGATAAAAGATCTATGATATGATCATAGAGATGAATATCTGAATCACGAGTTTGGCACAGAATTAAGACATTGTGGAAATTGTTTCACAACTGATACAACCTGGAACACCATAGTGTGATGGTGTGTCCAAACGTCATAGTTGCACCCTATTGGATATGGTGCATACCATGATGTCTCTTATCGAGTTACCACTATCGTTCATGGGTTAGGCATTAGAGACAACCACATTCACTTTAAATAGGGCACCACGTAATTCCGATGAGATGACACCGTATGAATTATGGTTTAGAGAAATCTAAGTTGTCGTTTCTTAAAGGTTTGGGGCTGCGACGCTTATGTGAAAAAGTTTCAGGATTAAGCTCGAACCCAAAGCGGATAAAGTACATCTTCATAGGACACCCAAAACAGTTGGGTATACCTCCTAATTCAGATCCGAAGGCAATATGAATTGTTTCTAGAATTGGGTCCTTTCTCGAGGAAAGGTTTCTCTCGAAAGAATTGAGTGGGAGGATGGTGGAGACTTGATGAGGTTATTGAACCATCACTTCAACCAGTGTGTAGCAGGGCACAGGAAGTTGTTCCAGTGGCACCTACACCAATTGAAGTAGAAGCTTATGATAGTGATCATGAAACTTCAGATCAAGTCACTCCCAAACCTCGTAGGGTGACAAGGATATGTACTACTTCAGAGTGGTACAGTAATCCTGTCTTGGAAGTGATGTTGCTAGACAACAATGAACCTACGAGCTATGGAGAAGCGATGGTGGGCCCGGATTCCGATAAATGGCTCAAGGCCATAAAACCCGAGAGAGGATCCATGTATGAAAACAAAGTGTAGACTTTGGAAGAACTACTTGATGGTCGTAAGGCTGTTAGGTACATATGGATTTTGAAAGGAAGACAGACAATGATGGTAAGTGTCACCATTGAGAAAGCTCGACTTGTCGTTGAGATGTTTTTCGACAAGTTCAAGGAGTTGACTACGATGAGACTTTCTCACTCGTAGCGATGCTAAGAGTCTGTTGGAATTATATTAGCAATTACTGCATTATTTATGAAATCTTGCAGATAGGATGTCAAAACATTGTTTCCTCGACGATTCTTGAGGAAAGGTTGTATGTGATACAACCGGAAGGTTTTGTCTATCCTGAAATATGCTAATAAGTATGCAAAGCTCCAGCAATCCTTCTGAGGACTGGAGTGAGCATCTCGGAGTTGGAATGTATGCTTTGATGATGATCAAAGATTTTGGGTGTATACAAAGTTTATGAGAAACTTGTATTTCCAAAGGAGTGGGAGCACTATAGAATTTCTGATGAGTATATGTTGTTGACATATTAATGATCAGAAATGACGTAGAATTTCTGGAAAGCGTACAGGGTTATTTGGAAAGTGTTTTCAATGGAAAACCTGGATTAAGCTACTTGAACATTGAGCATCAAGATCTATAAGGATAGATCAAAACGCTTAGTAGTACTTTCAAATGAGCACATGCCTTGACGTGATCTTGAAGGTGTTCAAGATGGATCAGTCAAAAAAGGAGTTCTTGCCTGACTTGTAAGGTACGAAGTTAAGACTTAAAGCTCGACCATGGCAGAAAAGAGAGAAAGGACGAAGGTCGTCCCCTATGCTTTAGACGTAGGCTCTACAGTATGCTACGCTGTGTACCGCACCGAAAGTGTGCCTTGCCATGAGTCAGTCAAGGGGTACAAGAGTGATCCATGAATGGATCATAGGACCGCGGTCAAAGTTATCCTTAGTAACTAGTGGACTAAGGAATTTTCTCAATTATGGAGGTGGTAAAAGAGTTCGTCGTAAAAGGTTACGTCGATGCAAGCTTAACACCTATCCGGATAGCTCTGAGTAGAGATACCGGATACGTATAATGGAGCAACAATTTAGAATAGCTCCAAGTAGAACAGTTATTTGGAATAGCTCCAAATAGAACGTGGTAGCTGCATGTAGGAGATGACATAGAGATTTGTAAAGCACACACGGATCTGAAAGGTTCAGACCCATTGACTATAACCTCTCTCACAAGCATAACATGATCAAACCCAGAACTCATCGAGTGTTAATCACATGGTAAATGTGAACTAGATTATTGACTCTAGTAAACTCTTTGGGTGTTAGTCACATGGGGATGTGACCTTGAGTGTTAATCACATATCGATGTGAACTAGATTATTGACTCTAGTGCAAGTGGGAGACTGTTGGAAATATGCCCTAGAGGCAATAATAAATTGATTATTATTATATTTCCTTGTTCGTGATAATCGTTTATCATCCATGCTAGAATTGTATTGATAGGAAACTCAGATACATGTGTGGATACATAGATAACACCATGTCCCTAGTAAGCCTCTAGTTGACTAGCTCGTTAATCAATAGATGGTTACGGTTTCCTGACCATGGACATTGGATGTCGTTGATAAAGGGATCACATCATTAGGAGAATGATGTGATGGACAAGACCCAATCCTAAGCCTAGCACAAGATCATGTAGTTCGTATGCTAAAGCTTTTCTAATGTCAAGTATCATTTCCTTAGACCATGAGATTGTGCAACTCCCGGATACCGTAGGAGTGCTTTGGGTGTGCCAAACGTCACCACGTAACTGGGTGGCTATAAAGGTACACTACGGGTATCTCTGAAAGTGTCTGTTGGGTTGGCACGAATCGAGATTGGGATTTTGTCACTCCGTGTAAACGGAGAGGTATCTCTGGGCCCACTCGGTAGGACATCATCATAATGTGCACAATGTGACCAAGGGGTTGATCACGGGATGATGTGTTATGGAACGAGTAAAGAGACTTGCCGGTAACGAGATTGAACAAGGTATCGGTATACCGACGATCGAATCTCGGGCAAGTACCATACCGCTAGACAAAGGGAATTGTATACGGGATTGATTGAGTCCTTGACATCGTGGTTCATCCGATGAGATCATCGTGGAACATGTGGGAGCCAACATGGGTATCCAGATCCCGCTGTTGGTTATTGACCGGAGAACATCTCGGTCATGACTACATGTCTCCCGAACCCGTAGGGTCTACAGACTTAAGGTTCGATGACGCTAGGGTTATAAAGGAAGTTTGTATGTGGTTACCGAATGTTGTTCGGAATCCCGGATGAGATCCCGGACGTCACGAGGAGTTCCGGAATGGTCCGGAGGTAAAGATTTATATATAGGAAGTCCTGTTTCGGCCATCGGGACAAGTTTCGGGGTCATCGGTATTGTACCGGGACCACCGGAAGGGTCCCGGGGGCCCACCGGGTGGGGCCACCTGCCCCGGGGGGCCACATGGGCTGTAGGGGGTGCGCCTTGGCCTACATGGGCCAAGGGCACTAGCCCCAAGAGGCCCATGCGCCTAGGGAACCCTAGAGGGAAGAGTCCTCAAAGGGGAAGGCACCTCCGAGGTGCCTTGGGGAGGATGGACTCCTCCCCCCCTTCTTAGCCGCACCCCTTTCTTGGAGTAAGGGGCAAGGCTGCGCCTCCCCCCTCTCCCTTGCCCCTATATATAGTGGAGGGGAGGGAGGGCATCCATACCTGAGCCCTTGGCGCCTCCCTCCCTCCCGTGACACCTCCTCCTCTCCCGTAGGTGCTTGGCGAAGCCCTGCAGGATTGCCACGCTCCTCCATCACCACCACGCCGTTGTGCTACTGCTGGATGGAGTCTTCCTCAACCTCTCCCTCTCTCCTTGCTGGATCAAGGCGTGGGAGACATCGTCGAGCTGTACGTGTGTTGAACGCGGAGGTGCCGTCCGTTCGGCACTAGGATCATCGGTGATCTGAATCACGACGAGTACGACTCCATCAACCCCGTTCACTTGAACGCTTCCGCTTAGCGATCTACAAGGGTATGTAGATGCACTCTCCTTCCCCTCGTTGCTGGTTTCTCCATAGATAGATCTTGGTGATACGTAGGAAAATTTTGAATTTCTGCTACGTTCCCCAACAGGTCGAATCTCGGGCAAGTATCGTACCGATAGACAAAGGGAATTGTATACGGGATTGATTAAGTCCTTGACATCGTGGTTCATCCGATGAGATCATCATGGAACATGTGGGAGCCAACATGGGTATCCAGATCCCGCTGTTGGTTATTAACCGGAAAACGTCTCGGTCATGTCTGCATGTCTCTCGAACCCGTAGGGTCTACACACTTAAGGTTCGATGACGCTAGGGTTATAAAGGAAGTTTGTATGTGGTTACCGAATGTTGTTCGGAGTCCCGGATGAGATCCTGGACGTCACGAGGAGTTCCGGAATGGTCCGGAGGTAAAGATTTATATATGGGAAGTCCTGTTTTGGTCACCGGAAAGGTTTCGGGGTTTATCGGTAATGTACCACGACCACCGGAGGGGTCCCGGGGGTCCACCAAGTGGGGCCACCAACCCCGGAGGCTTGCGTGGGCTAAGTGTGGGAGGGGACCAGCC
>NC_041392.1:21599303-21618227 GCF_002162155.2 Triticum dicoccoides | reverse complement strand
CTAAGAGATGGAAAGGGGACAAACCCTAAGGGGGTATGGGCCTTAGGGCCCATCCTGGTGCGCCTCCCTCTCCCCCTTCCCTCTTGGCCGCCTCCCCTTTCCCATCTAGGGCTGCCGCCCCCCCTAGGGGTGGCAACCCTAGAGGGGGCGCACCCTCCTCCCTCTCCCCTATATATAGTGAGGCCTAGGGGCTGCCCATTACACGCGATTAGATCTCTCTTGTTGGTGCAGCCCTCCCTCTCTTTCTCCTCATATCCCGTGGTGCTTGGCGAAGCCCTGCAGGATTGCCACACTCCTCCACCACCACCACGCCGTTGTGCTGCTGCTGGATGGAGTCTTCCTCAACCTCTCCCTCTCTCCTTGCTGGATCAAGGCGTGGGAGACATCGTCGGGCTGTACGTGTGTTGAACGCGGAGGTGCCGTCCGTTCGACACTAGGATCATCGGTGATTTGGATCATGACGAGTACGACTCCATCAACCCCGTTCTCTTGAACGCTTCCGCTTAGCGATCTACAAGGGTATGTAGATGCACTCTCCTTCCTCTCGTTGCTAGATGACTCCATAGATAGATCTTGGTGACACGTAGGAAAATTTTGAATTTCTGCTACGTTCCCCAACAGTCTTCCCCAACCTCTCCTTCTTCCCTTGCTGGATCAAGGCATAGGAGACGTCACCGGATTGTACATGTGTTGAACACGGAGGTGCCGTCCGTTCGGCACTAGGATCATCGGTGATTTGGATCACAACGAGTACGACTCCATCAACCCCGTTCACTTGAACGCTTCCGCGTAGCGATCTACAAGGGTATGTAGATGCACTCTCCTTCCCTCGTTGGTAGACTTCTCCATAGATTGATCTTGGTGATGCGTAGAAAATTTTGAATTTCTGCTACGTTCCCCAACAGTGGCATCATGAGCTAGGTCTATGCGTAGTTTCTATGCACGAGTAGAACACAAAGTAGTTGTGGCCGTTGATTTTGTTCAATATGCTTACTGTTACTAGTCCAATCTTGATTCGGCGGCATTGTGGGATGAAGCGGCCCGGACCAACCTTACACGTACGCTTACGTAAGACCGGTTCCACCGACTGACATGCACTAGTTGCATAAGGTGGCTGGCGGGTGTCTGTCTCTCCCACTTTAGTCGGATCGGATTCGATGAAAAGGGTCCTTATGAAGGGTAAATAGCAATTGGCATATCACGTTGTGGTTTTTGCGTAGGTAAGAAACGTTCTTGCTAGAAACCCCATAGAAGCCACGTAAAACATGCAAACAACAATTAGAGGACGTCTAACTTGTTTTTGCAGGGTACGCTATGTGATGTGATATGGCCAAGAAGAATTTGATGAATGATATGTGATGTATGAGATTGATCATGTTCTTGTAATAGGAATCACGACTTGCATGTCGATGAGTATGACAACCGGCAGGAGCCATAGGAGTTGTCTTTATTTATTGTATGACCTGCGTGTCATTGTACAACCCCATGTAATTACTTTACTTTATTGCTAACCGGTAGCCATAGTAGTAGAAGTAATAAGTTGGCGAGACAACTTCATGGAGACACAATGATGGGGATCATGATGATGGAGATCATGGTGTCATGCCGACGACAATGATGATCATGGAGCCCCGAAGATGGAGATCAAAAGGAGCAATATGATATTGGCCATATCATGTCACTATTTGATTGCATGTGATGTTTATCATGTTTATACATCTTATTTGCTTAGAACGACGGTAGTAAATAAGATGATCCCTCATTAAAATTTCAAGAAAGTGTTCCCCTAACTGTGCACCATTGCGAAAGTTCGTCGTTTCGAAGCACCACGTGATGATCGGGTGTGATAGATTATTACGTTCACATACAACGGGTGTAAGCCAGATTTACACACGCGAAACACTTAGGTTGACTTGACGAGCCTAACATGTACAGACATGGCCTCGGAACACAAGAGACCGAAAGGTCGAGCATGAGTCGTATGGTAGATACGATCAACATGAAGATGTTCACCGATGATGACTAGTCCGTCTCACGTGATGATCGGACACGGCCTGGTTGACTCGGATCATGTAATCACTTAGATGACTAGAGGGATGTCTATCTGAGTGGGAGTTCATAAGATGAACTTAATTATCCTGAACATAGTCAAAAGGTCTTCGCAAATTATGTCGTAGCTCGCGCTTCAGTTCTACTGTTTAGATATGTTCCTAGAGAAAATTTAGTTGAAAGATGATCGTAGCAATTATGCGGACTAGGTCCGTAAACTGAGGATTATCATCATTGCTTCATAGAAGGCTTATGTCCTTAATGCACCGCTCAGTGTGCTGAACCTCGAACGTCGTCTGTTGATGTTGCGAACATCTGACATACACATTTTGATAACTACGTGAAAGTTCAGTTAAACGGTTTAGAGTTGAGGCACCGAAGACGTTTTGAAACGTCGCGAAACATATGAGATGTTTCGAGGGCTGAAATTGGAATTTCAGGCTCGTGCCCACATCAAGAGGTATAAGACCTCCGACGATTTTCTTAGCCTGCAAACTAAGGGAGAAAAGCTCAATTGTTGAGCTTGTGCTCAAGATTGTCTGAGTACAACAATCATTTGAATCGAGTGGGAGTTGATCTTCCAGATGAGATAGTGATGTTTCTCCGAACTCATTACCACCAAGCTGCTAGAGCTTCATGATGAACTATAATATATCAGGGACATATATGATGATCCTTGAGATATTCGCGATGTTTGACACCACAAAAGTAGAAATCAAGAAGGAGCATCAATTGTTGATGGTTGGTGAAACCACTAGTTTCAAGAAGGGCAAGGGCAAGAAGGGATACTTCATGAAACGGCAAATCAGCTGCTGCTCTAGTGAAGAAACCCAAGGTTGAACCCAAACCCAAGACTAAGTGCTTCTGTAATAAGGGGAACAGCCACTGGAGCAGAATTACCCTAGATACTTGGTAGATGAGAAGGCTGGCAAGGTCGATAGAAGTATATTGGATATACATTGTGTTAATGTGTACTTTACTAGTACTCCTAGTAGCACCATGGTATTAGAAACCGGTCCGGTTGCTAAATGTTAGTAAACTCGAAATAAAAGGCTACGGAGTAAACGGAGACTAGCTAAAGGTGAGCTGGCAATATGTGTTGGAAGTTTTTCCAAGCTTGATGTGATCAAGCATCGCATGCTCCCTCTACCATCGAGATTGGTGTTTGCGTTGAGCATAGACATGATTGGATTATGTATATCGCAATACGGTTATTCATTTAAGGAGAATAATGGTTACTCTGTTTATTTGAATAATACCTTCAATGGTCTTGCACCTAAAATGAATGGTTCATTAAATCTCGATCATAGCGATACACATGTTCATGCCAAAAGATATAAGATAGTAATGATAGTACCACCTACTTGTGGCACTGCCACGTAAGTCATATCGGTATAAAACGCATGAAGAAGCTCCATGTTGATGGATCTTTGGGCTCACTCGTTTTGAAAAGTTTGAGACATGCGAACCATGTCTATTGGTGTATATGCATGAAGAAACTCCATGCAAATGGACCGTTTGGACTCACGATTTTGAATCACTTGAGACATGCAAATCATACCACATGGGCAAGATGACTGAAAGCCTCGTTTTCAGTAAAATGGAACTAGAAAGCAACTTGTTGGAAGTAATACATTTTGATGTGTGCAGTCCAATGAGTGTTGAGGCGTGTAGTGGATATCATTATGTTCTTACTTCACAGATGATTTGAGTAGATGTTGAGTATATTTACTTGATGAATCATGAGTCTGAATTATTGAAAGGTTGAAGTAATTTCAGGGTGATGTTGAAAGATCGTCGTGACAAGAGGATAAAAGATCTATGATATGATCATAGAGATGAATATCTGAATTACGAGTTTGGCACAAAATTAAGACATTGTGGAAATTGTTTCACAACTAATACAGCGTGGAACACCATAGTGTGATGGTGTGTCCGAACATCATAAACTGCACCCTCTTGGATATGATGCATACCATGATGTCTCTTATCGAATTACCACGATAGTTTATGGGTTAGGCATTAGAGACAACCACATTCACTTTAAATAGGACACCACGTAATTCCGATGAGATGACACCGTATGAACTATGGTTTAGAGAAACCTAAGCTGTCATTTCTTAAAAGTTTGGGGCTGCGACGCTTATGTGAAAAAGTTTCAGGCTGATAAAGCTCGAACCCAAAGCGGATAAATGCATCTTCATAGGACACCCAAAATAGTTGGGTATACCTCCTGTCTCAGATCCAAAAGCAATAAGGGATTGTTTCTAGAATCGGGTCCTTTCTCAAGGAAAAAGTTTCTCTCGAAAGAATTGAGTGGGAGGATGGTGGAGACTTGATGAGGTTATTGAACCGTCTCTTCAACTAGTGTGTGGCAGGGCACAGGGAGTTGTTCCTATGGCACCTACACCAATTGAAGTGGAAGCTTATGATAGTGATCATGAAACTTCAGATCAAGTCACTACCAAACCTCGTGGGATGACAAGGATGCGTACTACTTCAGAGTGGTACGTAATCCTGTCTTGGAAGTCATGTTGCTAGACAACAATGAACCTACGAGCTATGGAGAAGCGATGGTGGGCCTGGATTCCAAAATGGCTCGAGGCCATATAATCCGAGAGAGGATCCATATATGAAAACAAAGTGTAGACTTTGGAAGAACTACTTGATGGTCGTAAGGCTGTTAGGTACATATGGATTTTAAAAGGAAGACGGACAATGATGGTAAGTATCACCATTAAGAAAGCTCGACTTGTCGTTAAGATGTTTTCTGACAAGTTCAAGGAGTTGACTACGATGAGACTTTCTCACTCGTAGCGATGCTAAGAGTCTGTTGGAATTATATTAGCGATTACTATATTATTTATGAAATCTTGCAGATAGGATGTCAAAATATTGTTTCCTCGACGATTTTCTTGAGGAAAGGTTGTACAACCGGAAGGTTTTGTCAATCCTGAAAGATGCTAATAAGTATGCAAAGCTCCAGAAATCCTTCTAAGGACTGGAGTAAGCTTCTCGGAGTTGGAATGTATGCTTTGATGAGATGATCAAAGTTTTTGGGTTTATACATAGTTTATGAGAAACTTGTATTTCCAAAGAAGTGAGTGGGAGCACTATAAAATTTCTGATGAGTATATGTTGTTGACATATTGTTGATCGGAAATGATGTATAATTTCTGGAAAACATATAGGGTTATTTGAAAAGTGTTTTTCAATGGAAAACCTGGATTAAGCCACTTGAACATTGAGCATCAAGATCTATAAGGATAGATCAAAACGCTTAATGGTACTTTCAAATGAGCACATACCTTGACATGATCTTGAAGGTGTTCAAGATGGATCAGTCAAAGAAGGAGTTCTTGCCTAAGTTGTAAGGTATGAAGTTAAGACTTAAAGCTCGACCACGGCAGAATAGAGAGAAAGGATGAAGGTCGTCCTCTATGCTTAGACATAGGCTCCATAGTATGCTATGCTGTGTACCACACCTGATGTGTGCCTTGCCACATGTCTGGCAAGAGGGTACAAAGGTGATCAAGGAGTGGATCACCAGACAGCGGTCAAAATTGTCCTTGGAGAAAATAAGGACATGTTTCTCGATTATGGAGGTGATAAAGAGTTCGGCGTAAAGGGTTACATCGATGCAAGCCTTAACACCTATCCGAATGACTCTGAATAGCAAACCGGATACGTATAGTGGAGCAACCATTTGGAATAGCTCCAAGTGGAACGTGGTAGCAGCATCTACGATATGACATAAAGTTTTGCGAAATACATAGGGATCTGAATGTTGCAGACCCGTTGACTACAAACCTCTCTCACAAGCATAACCCAGAACTCATTGAGTGTTAATCACATAGTGATGTGAACTAGATTATTGATTCTAGTAAACTCTTTGGATGTTAGTCACATGGCGATGTGACCTGTGATCACATGGCAATGTGAACTAGATTATTGACTCTAGTGCAAGTGGGAGACTGTTGGAAATATGCCCTAGAGGCAATAATAAATTGATTATTATTATATTTCTTTGTTCATGATAATCATTTATTATCCATGCTGGAATTGTATTGATAGGAAACTCAGATACATGTGTGGATACATAGACAACACCATGTCCCTAGTGAGCCTCTAGTTGACTAGCTCGTTGATCAATAGATGGTTACGGTTTCCTAACCATGGACATTGGATGTCGTTGAGAATGGGATCACATCATTAGGAGAATGATGTGATGGACAAGACCCAATCCTAAGCCTAGCACAAAGATCGTGTAGTTCGTATGCTAAAGCTTTTCTAATGTCAAGTATCATTTCCTTAGACCATGGGATTGTGCAACTCCCGGATACTGTAGGAATACTTTGGGTGTGCCAAACGTCACAACATAACTGGGTGGGTATAAAGGTACACTACACGTATCTCCGAAAGTGTCTGTTGGGTTGTCACGAATCGAGACTGGGATTTGTCACTCCGTGTAAACGGAGAGGTATCTCTGGGCCCACTCAGTAGGACATCATCATAATGTGCACAATGTGACCAAGGAGTTGATCACGGGATGATGTGTTACGGAACGAGTAAAGAGACTTGCTAGTAACGAGATTGAACAAGGCATCGGGATACCGACGATCGAATCTCGGGCAAGTATCGTACCGCTAGACAAAGGGAATTGTATACGGGATTGATTAAGTCCTTGACATCGTGGTTCATCCGATGAGATCATCGTGAAACATGTGGGATCCAACATGGGTATCCAGATCCCGCTGTTGGTTATTGACCGGAGAGTTATCTCGGTCATGTCTGCATGGTTCCCGAACCCGTAGGGTCTACACACTTAAGGTTCGATGACGCTAGGGTTATAGGGAATAGATATACATGGTTACCGAATGTTGTTCGGAGTCCCGGATGAGATCCCGGACGTCACGAGGAGTTCCGGAATGGTCCGGAGGTAAAGATTTATATATGGGAAGTCCTGTTTTGGTCGCCGGAAAAGTTTCGGGTTTTATCGGTAATGTACCGGGACCACCGGGAGGGTCCCGGTGGTTCACCAAGTGGGGCCACCAGCCCCGGAGGGCTGCATGGGCCAAGTGTGGGAGGGGACCAGCCCCAGGTGGGCTGGTGCGCCCCCCCCCCCCCACCAAGGCCCAAGGCGCAAGGGAGAGTGGAAGGGGGCAAACCCTAGGCTTAGATGGGCCTAAGGCCCACCTAGTGGTGCGCCCCCCTCTCTCCCCCCTTGGCCGCCCCCCCTAGATGGGATCTAGGGCTGGCCGCCACCCCTAGGGGTGGAAACCTAGGTGGGGGCGCAGCCCCTCCCCTCCCCCTATATATACTTGAGGTTTTGGGCTGCCAGAGACACGATTCAATCTCCTTCTTGGCGCAGCCCTACCCCTCTCCCTCCTCGTCTCTTGCGGTGCTTGGCGAAGCCCTGCTGGAGTACCACGCTCCTCCACCACCACCACGCCGTCGTGTTGCTGCTGGATGGAGTCTTCCCCAACCTCTCCTTCTCCCCTTGCTGGATCAAGGCATAGGAGACGTTATCGGACTGTACGTGTGTTGAACACGGAGGTGCCATCCGTTCGGCACTAGGATCATCGGTGATTTGGATCACGACGAGTACGACTCCATCAACCCCGTTCACTTGAATGCTTCCGCGTAGCGATCTACAAGGGTATGTAGATGCACTCTCCTTCCCTCGTTGGTAGACTTCTCCATAGATTGATCTTGGTGATGCGTAGAAAATTTTGAATTTCTGCTACGTTCCCCAACATTTTTATGCGCCCGCTAGGCGGTGGAGTAATTCTTTTTACTCAACTATACAGGTGGGAGTTCGGCTAGGTGCTAGTTAAAGGAGTAATTTTTTTTACTGCTCAATAGCATTTTAGGGGATCGGCTAGAGATGCTCTAAGACTCACATATGCATGCATAAAAACGACACCGTGAGGGTCCACACGCAAAACCGAGTGGCTGGGAGACGATCGTGTTGGCGACCGTAAGGCCGACGGCTAGGGTTTCTACGGGGTGGTAGGATTCTCCGATGACGAGAGCGAAGCGACTGCGCTCTCCTCTCTCCTAGGCCAGCTTTGGTGTTTGGGCGTCTTAGATGTGCTACTATATAACTATACACTATCAAAATTTGAGTAACTGAGGAGAGCGGCGTTTTGGCACCTAGGAGCATATGCTCCTGTTTTTTAAAATGTATTTTAAAAGTATTTTGAAATGTCATAAAATTTCGGCAAAATGTTTTGGGCGTACATTTCGACATCCTATATACTCACAAAGTCGTTTCATGAAAAACGAATAATTTTTCTGTTGCATGTCAAAAAGATAAAATTTGGTGTTAAAACGGGCTTTTCACAAGACTATTTTTTTGGTCTTTTTACCCAAACCACAAAAAAATGTCGGTTTTCCCACTACAAGAAAAACTGCATGTAGAGACAACATATTCCATAGCTAGAGACGTGCTATTTCATCTCTAGGCAACCGTAGAGTCGACTTAGTAAAGCGTCTTTGGAGCGTCTCCTCACGGACCGTCTCAAAAAATGTAGACACGCTGGCTAATCGTGTCTACATGACATGAGATGCTATATAGGGACGTTCAAAAGCGTCTCTACATATGTAGAGTCGTTCTATTAGATGCGCTTATCACGTCTCTACTCACAAAGTCATTTCATTTGTCATGGGACCTGACCCCATTCTTATACACCCTATGTAGGGACCTTATATTTGTCTCTAAATATACACAAGATCCTTTGTAGCTACATAATATTTAACTTTAAACATTATTGATTTATTTCTAACTTGTATTTCATCATTTCAAATCCAGTTACTTTATCATACTACATGCCTGTGTAGAATGATCAACCAATATTATTATATATATATAATGGCATCCACCCATATCACCAGTCACATTCATAAGCAACAAATATCATTATATAAAGGGATCCACACATATCACCAATTGTATTCACAATAATCCCATTCACACAATTTTAATTAGTAGAACAAACACCTTGGGTTTAGAACTGAATGAAACTAGACATTCATATGAAAGATGCAAATAATTAAGAATCGTACAAACTAGAACTAAGTTCCCTATGAAACTAGAATCTTTACATAATACATAATACTTGTCCAATTAAAAAGTAATTCTTCTATACTCCTGGCTCCTCGAGTGCCCTCCTTTTCAAAATCTTGAGCTACCCTGAGAAAAGAAAGATAACAGAGTGAAATTTAGAACATAAGCTTTAAGACTAATTTCAGAAGAAATATTTGGAAAGAAAGATAACAGACTAATTTGAGAAGAAATATTTAGAACATAAGATTTACTAATTCTGCTATAATTTCAGCCAAAGACCTCTTGTTGCGATTGAAATATTTATTCTTCAAATGAGGCCTATACGCTCTCCATTCTTTTAATAGTCAATAGGATCCGGTCTTGTGTAAGTTGATTCATCTCATTGGGGTAGACAAATTTCTCCTTCAAATATTAAAATTGGCAGTCAGCAAAGTCAAATTAACAGTCTTGAATAGTGCTATGAAAATTTTACCTCAAAATTCCTGTATAATCTGTCGCACATCTCCATTTGGCCCTGCATGCAAGAGTATCACAATGGCATATAACTGGACCATATACATCACACTAGATATGTGCTTAAAAAAATTTAGCTTACAAATTATTTTAACTTGGCTAGTAGATTTAGGAGGCTTGTTTGGTAATGGATCATCAATCTCTGGAGGCCTTGTAAATTTTCTTCATTTGGTCGTACACTTTGAGCAGCCTGAACTGGGATGTTTAGGCTTCGAAGCCGTCGAGGAATCCTCGACATAATATCTTCATCAAAAAATGTTAAAATCGTATGTTACGGTCATGCATAGAAACATATGTCTAGGTTATGCATTGAACTACATTATGTAATAAACAACTAAACCATGCTATATCCAATGGGAACCTAGCAGACACTACAAGAAAACCATATAAATATCAAATGGATCTGACACAAATAGATTGCCTTCTCTGCAGATAGCTAAGTCTACTTATATATCATCTTATCCACATTAGTTTACACGTCTGATGTCAATATACAGCCTCCTGTGTAGAAGTCACTGCACACACATAGCAACATACAGCCTCCTGTGCAATATACACGTCTGACATGGTTCATAGTTTCTGTTTCATTTTCTGCAGTTTGCTTAATAATACTGTAATTATTAGAGATCACCAACCGCCAATCAACCTAAAAATACCACCGTAGCATTAGATTGAGCACCTCAGTTTCTTCTACATATGTAATGCAAAACATATTACTGCTACCCAATAGTTGGGTGCATACACATGTATCTGCAGACATATACATGCGAGAAAACCCGGATTGGATTTTATCCCCACAGACCCCACCCATGAGAAGCAACTTCCTTCCCTTGAATATACCCAGAGGCCTCTTCTCGCTCCACCCATTATCTATAGATGTAGGTACAAACATGTGGTAGATTTTATCATTACCTGCCGTGAAATCTGACATCTTGTCCCTTGCAACAACCACCGTTGACCTAGTCTTAGCACCCTACAAAAGGATGTGTCAGAAATGATAAAATAGACATCAGCCCATGTTAAATGAGTTAAAAGGTCAGTTGTATATTGACATCAATGGATCTGACACAAATAGATTGCCTTCTGTGTAGAAGTCACTGCACACACATAGCAACATATAGCCTGTAAACAACAATCTTTTAGTGAAAAATCTGAGAGCTGCTGGTTGAAGCTCCCTTCAGCAAAGATGCAAGAATCAAAACTACCGAAATAGTAGGACTGCACTAAGCTGGGGTAGGAAATAGGACAGAATAAAATTACTACAAAATAGCAGAGTACGTTGCAGCCTGTACAACTAAACACTATCATGTTTTATGCTCCAGTGTAAATGGAATGTGTGGTTATTTGGATCTAACACCACTTGTACTACTTTTGAGTTTTGCCATATAAAATTTTTATTGGACCAAATAGTTGCTCACATCTTTCAAGAAAATTCTGTCAGAATTGATTTCTAGGCAAGCAAGCAATTCAACAAACACTTAGAGTGCATTGCCTACCTGAAGGAAGTAACGAGACGAATGAGAAGAGGATCAAGACTTGAGATGAATATAAATTGAGGAGGCCACTTTGGTTGATATAATGGTAAAACTGTAAGGGCTGTGGGATTCAAGGCATCACCTCCTTTGATGTGGTGGATGTTGAAGATGCTCTGGATGGAGCGACTGCTTGCAGGGCGGTGTGCCGGCGGAACACGCGGCGGAGCTTCGGGTGAACGATGAGACCGACGTGGATGCAGCTTCATGATGGGAGGAGGACATCGGGAGGAGCACGACTTCGTGACGGAGAGGACGACGGACACCGACGGGGCTCTAACTACCGAGCTTGTCGATCGAGGAAAACGGGAACCGCCTGCGTGCAGAGCTAGCGGGGGAGGGCAACACTTCAAGGTGAGGCTGCCACTGCTCGGGGTGCAGGAATGGGCGGGCGCAGGGTGGTCTCGCCGGCGCAAATTGGAATCGGGAGGTTGGATAATGGGGGGGGGGGGGGGGAGATGGCGCGCGGCGTAGAAAAATATCCGGCGACATATATGGAGATAAAAAATTGAAAGACCCGGGAAACATTGCGCGGTAAAGAAAATAAATTAGTAGCACCAACTTTTTTGTTAAACAAAAATAGTCCCGGACATCTAATTGTTATGTACTTCCGTGAACGTCAAACTTGGTTAAGCAAAATAATCCAGGAGCGCTAATTAAGCACATATATGGATTGTGTTAAAAAACAATGGACAAATTTCTTTTTGTGTTCCGTTTATTGGCTCAATATCTATTATTCATTCTTTTTGCAAAAATATCAACAAATATTTGCATAAAAAACTACCGATCTAGTCATCATCTTTCAAGACGGTGCAAAGAACATTACAAGTAAAAATTACAACCAGATCCATAAACCATCTAGCGACGACTACAAGCAGTGGAGTGAGCAGAAGGCGCGCCACCATTATCGGCTCTCACTCAACGGAGCTGGTCAAACCTTGTTGTAGTAGACAAACAAGTAGTCATCGGGCTAAGGCCCAATAAGACCAGCGCACCAGAACATCAGCCACCACCAATAAAGAGAATCGTTTAGTGGAAGGATGCAATCTAAAGACACACGAACACAGACAAACGAAGACCGGATCCAAGTAAATGCATTGAAGAGAAACACCCACCGAATCTCGCGAGATATGCGGAGACACACCTACACACGCCATCAGATAATGCTTGATGCATCACCAGAACGGGGGCTAAGCAGGTAGAACCTTATTCCAACTTCGAAGAGACGCCGCCTCGTCTTCCCAAGGAGGGCACAACCGTAAAGAAAAGAAAACAGAGCAAGAACCCTCCTGTCGACAAGGGTCGAGATGCATCGCACCTCCATGGCTCTAAAACCACAGAATATGAAGCCGATTTGTGTCAGCGTCGATGGGAGGCATGAAATCCCAGATCGGCCTCGCGCAAGACACACGAGATGAAGGGTAACTTTATTGGGTAATATATGTATCCAAGTAATATCCACAAAGTTTAATAAGAAATAGAAAGACAGTGGAAGATTGAAGGGGCAGAGTGCGACTCGCAACAATAAGGGTGGCATTCTCAAGCCATGGGTGTGACTCGGGCTGGACTAACCGAGCGGGCTTTTCGGCCTCCATGTGGCTCCCTCTGGATCGGACTGTTCAGTCCCACACAAGGTCCTTATTAATGCGACGATCGACGTTGTCGACCAAACATGCACCCCCTGGTCACGATGTGTATTTGGCCCGACCCAAATAGCACAGGCTCCCTCTTCCCATTTTTTGTTTATCTTTTGCTTTTTTTTTCTTTTTCTGTCATTATTTTTATTTTTTCATGTTTCTTTTTCTTTCCTCTTTATTTACCACAGCAGAGGACATTGTTGTCTACACAGAGACGCGGCGCATGCGGGGGTGTCGAACTGAACGGGATGAGAGAAGGGAAGACTCGAGCTGCTGGTGAAATCAAATGGCAACCAGCGCCAGATCGGACGGCTAGCTAGCTGGATGATTTTCTAGAAAAAACAACCGGCTGATTTGTAGTAGCCGCCTTAAAATATTCTCAATATATATACTACAAAAATTTACAAAATGTTAAACAATTATTTGAAAAATGTTGAACAAGTATTTGAAAAAAAGTAATCAAGTATATAAAAATTTTACAAAAGTATTTGAAAAAATGTTGCACAAGTATTTGAAAAAAATATTGAACAAGTATTTGAAAAACTGTTGAACATGTGTATAAAAATGTTGAGCAAGTATTTTAAAAGTATTGAGCAAGTATTTCGAAAAGGTTGAACAAGTATATAAGAATTTAGAATGAAAAAGAAAAGGCAACAAAGAAAAACGAAGAAAAATGAAAACTGAAAATGAATCAAAATAAACTAAAGAAAAAGGTAAATGAAGAAAAATGAAGAAACAGATGAAAAAGCATGGAGAAGAAAAAAAAGATGAAAAATGAAATAAACAGAAGAAAGAAGAAATGAAACAAAACAAAGAAACAAACAGCAAAAAAGAATGACAAAATGGAGAAGAAAAATAATAAAAGAGAACGAAAAAAGTAAAAAAAAATCAAAGAAAAACCAGCTTGAATCGCCTCAAGTACGACCCGCACCTACAACTTATCACCAACGTGACTAGGGCGGAGTGGTAGCGGCATCTGCAACGAGAGCTCCTCCTTGGCGCCTTCAGTGCCCGCTGGCGATTCCAGCGCCCGCTGGCGATTCCAGCGCCCACTGTGTCACTAGCATGGGCCTGGCCCAGCAGCGAACGCTGGCTGCTGCCGCTCGCTTGATCGCTGGCTATTGCTGCCCGCTCGATCGCTGGCTCCCGCTTGATCTTTTTTTCTTCATTCTAAAAACTGCTACAGTACAGACTATTTTTCTTAGAAAAACCGGTTTGCTACTGTATGTAGTCTTGTCTTAGAAAAAAGTTCATCCACTTTAAAAATAAGTTCAGTGAATTTGAAAAAAATTCATCGTGTTTCAAAAAAGTTCATCGAGTTTCAAAAAAGTTTATCAAGTTTGAGAAAAAGTTCATCGAGCTTCAAAAACTGTTCATCGAGTTTGAAAAAAGTTCACTAAGTTTGAAAAAAGTTCATCGAGATTCAAAAAAGTTCATCGAGATTTTAAAAAAGTTCATCGATTTTAAAAAATGTTCATCAAATTTGAAAAAAAGTTCACTAAATTTTAAAATATAAATTTCATCGATTTTGAGAAAAAATTCAATCAATTTTGCAACAAACCCAGGAAGAAAGAGAACAAAGAAAAACGGAAAATGGAAAAAAGAAAAAGGAAAAAGGAAAAAAAAGAAAAGACAAGCAAGAAAAGAACAAGAAAGATACATGTAACCACATTAGGCTTGCTAGCGTGGTGGTTAGTGATGTGTACTGTGAAGCAAAATGGGCCTGGCCCAAAAATGCGACGCGAGGAGAGGGGGTATCCGCCCGATTGCGGGAACAACTAAAACGGGCGGTTAAGGCGCCAAATAGAATTTAGCTGCGGTCGCCCCCTCTTTTTCTTACTATTTGTATCCGTTAATGGGCAGGCCCAATACAAAGCGGGAGAGGAAAAACCTTCAGTCAGAGCAGCCTGTCGTCTTGCTTAATGCGAGAAATAGACAGCGATTGGTGGCTTTCGTTGACCTACACGAGAAATAGGGTTTCCCATCCCAATCAGCTATCGCAATTAGCCGATCTAGGTCGTCTTATTAGGCCCAACTAAACAGCACCCAGTTTGTTGTCTGACCGGTCTGGTCGATCGGACCAAGAAAAGGTCCAAGCCCACGCCACAACCGCCCTAGGCTAGGGTAGATGCTGCGCTATGTTTGTTCCCGAAAATCCTATCTATCGCACTACGTGGTAGATTGTCGCTAATTCGCACAGAGGTAGCGACGACCGGCGAGAAAGACGGGTCGGCCCAATTATCAGTAAAGAACGCACTACAATACCAGCCGGTTTGTGGAACCTTCTAGGAGGTTCGCAACCGGGTTTCTGGTTTTTCTTTTTCCCTGTTTCTCTTTTTTCTCTCCTTTTTTAGTTTTCATTTTCATTTTCCTTTCTTTTTTCCTTTTTTTCTTGTATTTCATTTATCATTTTCAGGTTTATTTTCTTTTTCAACAAATGTTTAGAAATTTAAAAATGTTTGCCTTGATATTATTTTTATTTTTAAGAAATTGTTCTTATTTTCAAACTTTATTCACAGAATCTAAAAAATTTTGCATTTTAAATTTTTGTTCACAATTTAGAAAATGTCCAAAAATTTGAAAAGATGTTCCCACTTTCTAAAAAAAATCAAAAATGCAAACAAATGTTCATTTTTCGAAAATCTATTCAGAAATTGAAAAAAATGTTTGGATAATTTCAAAAAAATGTTGTCATTTGAATTTTGTTCACAAATTCTATTTTTTGCGGGAATTTCAAAAGGTATTCCAACTTCCAAATTTTTTACAATTCCGAAAATAGTTAATGTTTCAAAAAATTGTTCGCAAATTATAGAATTGTTCGTGGAATTTCAAAAAATGTTCAAGTTTTGATATAATTTTACTTAATTCTCGAAAATGTCCGAGTTAAAATTTTTGTTCCTTTTATCAAAAACTTGTTTACAATTTTGTAAATTGTTCTCATTTTCAAATTTGGTCCTTTTTCAAAAAAATGTTTATGTTTCACAAAAAAAATTAAATTTTAAAAAATCTGGGCAGAAATTTGTAATTTCCATGTTTTAAAAAACAATTTACTTTTTTCAAAAATAAAATCATGCTCAATTTTAAATTGTTTAATCTATTTGCAGTTTATGGTTGATAGACATTGAGCTGCGATTTTAGATACGAAATATCACTAATTAGAGCATCTCTAGCAGATACTTTAAAACTCCAGTGAACTGCGTTATACAGGACGGGCCAAAAAAATGGCTCGATCAGATCCCGAAAAAATGGCCCAGCTCGTAAATTTTTTAGCGGAGGCCCATAAACCACCCCCGTTTTTCGCTATATATTTGGAACCTCCTCCCTATGACGAGAAATCATCTCCCCTTCGGCAGTCATTTCTTGCGCCTCCGGCCACCGGATCTCTCCGGCGATGTCAACCGCACATGCAGGGCGTGGCGGCGGTGATGGTCTCGGTCGTCGCGGAGGCTTCGGGTATCACGGTGGAGACGTCGCGCGTGGTGGCTTCGTTACCCGCAAGCGCCGGAATGACGACGTGGCAAGCGGGTCCGGCCTCCGCCCTGCCGTGTCAGACAAGTAGAGAGGCGGCATGCACGCGTGGCGCCAAGCCCCGCAGCACCGGAGCGAGTTCGCGTGCGTGGACGACCTTTCGGCGCTGCGGCCGGCTCTTCAACGCAGCGATCCAGCGCCGGCGCACGACCGAGCGGGCATTCTTTGAGGCAAGGGCCGCCACCGCCGCCTGAGATGCGGCTGCGCAGTTGCTGGCGGCCTGGGAGGAGTACCAACTTCAAACCCGGCTCTACCGTTCGTTGATCTACAACACCCTGCACGGAGGCCAGCCGCTGCCTGCCGAAGTCATCTCCAGCGACGAGGACGACGAGGGCAACTCCGACGCATAGAACCCCAGTGATGTTTAATTAGAAGTAGACCCCCGCGTAGTATGAACTACTTTAATTTCCAGTTAAACTATGTTTAATTAGGTTGTATTTGTGGAACTCTTGTGAACTCCTGCTATGTATGACTATGTTTAATTATGGCGCGAACTTACTAGTTTTTAAAATCATGTTGAATTCCGGTGAACTATGCGGGGTCTGTTATGTCTTCGCGCTTGTCGTCCTGCAAAATTTGTTTACGGAAGTCCATAAACCAATTTTGTGGATCGTTCGGTTGCGGGATCTGCTAGAGATGTTCTTTTTGTGGCTAGCGTCGTTCTTTACTAACAATAGGTCCTTTGTTCGACCCGTCACAAAGACTGTTTCATGGGAATTTCTGGTAACTTCCTTTTAAGTTTTTTCTCTTTGTTTTCTTTCTTTATGGTTCACGCTGCAAATTTAAACCAAGACCATGCTAGTATTGGTGGTTAGCACAGCGCCCACCTCACTAGGAGGTAGAGCGTTCGAATCCCATCCCCATCGCCCTCTTTTTCTCTTTATTTTTCCCTTCCCGCGGCAACGTCGGCCATCTCCTTCCCCTCCCATTCCGACGCCGCCTTACTCTATTCTTAATAACTTAATAATTCAAAAAAAAATGAAGTCTTTTACTGTTTTTTTGCGGGGGTACAGATTTCTCAAGTCTAGGATAAGACTAGAGTCGCACACTAAAATGTCTCACAAATCGTCTCTAAGTTAATTAAAAGTAAATACTTATTTTCTTAGAAGCTAATTATAGGAAAAAGGATTGTGACGCTCCGTAAACGTCTTAAGAAGCGTCTTTAGGTCCCTAGTGTCCATATGCTTAGAGACGAATAAAATAGCGTCCTAGAAAAAGTGACCATACATGGTGTTTTTGTTGTAGTGTCCGTGAAACTTGACGTTCCCACAAAGAATATCGGGATGGACACGCCAATTTTTTGTTTGAATTTTTTTGACATTTTAAAATATTTTTCCCAATAGCAGGAGCATATGCTCCCATGTGCCAAAGTACATTTCTGTGAGTGACTAGGATTTACTAGTTGAACATCTGGCTTATTGCCTTGTGCTGTTCACACTGATTCTAAAATGATAATCATCATAAAGCAATAATATTTATGCACTGAATCTGAAAAAGAAGGCTAGTGGCGTAGAGTTGCTTACAAGTCTGCTAAATGCTGTGAACACTGACCATTGCAGTATGTGTCATTTCAAAGGCCAACAAGCTTCTATCTTTAATGTTCATTAATGTCTATTTCTCCCCTAGCAAGTTTCCTTACTTTGTTGACTACTCCCTCCATCTGGGTTTATTATGCACCTTCTTTTGGGCTAAAGTTTGACCATAGATTGAACTAATACAACTTAAACTATTCACAAAAATTATTCCATTGCAAACCTCTTTCAAATACAAATCCAGCAATATACTACTAGCCGAATTATGGAATCCAGCAAAATACTGCTAGCCAAGATATGAAAGGTGTCGGCGGATGACTCTAGCTATGGCCGGGGAAGCGGTTTATATAGTAATGTTCGGCGGTAGAGGGATGGACGGCTGGCACCATAGGAGACGCCTCGAAAACCGCATGCCATCAATGTGGGCGGCAGACGGACGGACGAGCGGTTGTCCTGTCGTTTGAACGTGCAACAGTCTCCTGCACTAGAAAGTGGCGCGGGCGGCGCTATCTCTCAGCCGGCGCACCGCTTCAATGCCGGCGCCAGTGAGTGCTCGCGTCCGCTCAGGTCGGGCACGAATGCGGTCGCTCACGCTCTGGAGTGGTGCTGACTGAAAAATCACAGGAGAGGGGAGGGTTTTGGGTGGGCCAGGGTGGTCAAAAGAGGACTTGGGAGCAGTCCGGACTCCCGCAAAGTCCTGGTGCTCGCATTTATTCATGGATTATTTCAGGATTTCTGTCGATGCGCATTCAGTGGGAGGAGACGTTCCCGTTGACGACGAGGTGCCTATGGTGACTTCATAAATTTCAAGATGATATACCGGCTCACTCTTTCGGAGATGCTCATAGGGATAGGGTGTGCGTGTGTGTGTTTATAAAGATGAGCGTATATATGTGTATATGAGCGCTTGCGTCTGTACTGTATTAAAAAAGAAAAAGATAAGAATCCGTGTGGAACGTGACAACATGTAGTCCCGAGTCCAGGTGGTACGCGTGACCTAAACCTAAACAAAGTAGGAGACTTGGCTTGGCTACGGCCCCTCTTCGTTATATAGTCACCCGCCC
>NC_041392.1:21474844-21598809 GCF_002162155.2 Triticum dicoccoides | reverse complement strand
CTAGTAAAGCAATGGCGGGCAAGAAGGACGAGGTTTCGATGGACAATATGCTGCAGGAGGCGGAGCTCGTCATCAAGCAGGGTGCGGACGTATCCATGGCCCCTGCAGCACAATCTTCAGGTGGAAACAAGGGCAAAGTTCGGCTGTCGAATGCCGAGATCAGGAGCATCATTGCCCATTTGCCCTCAGGCCGGAGCAACACCCTAGAGCCGATTACCTGGATGATCTGGCAGAGAATTTTCCTCCGGAGTGGATCGGGGAAAGGAAGCGTGCCCATGCCAACAGTGTAAAGCTTTTCAAGAAGCTGGACGACGATTTCGAAGAGTACCGGCATGAGGTCATCGCGTCTGTGCAGGAGAAGGGCTACTTCGAGGTCAATGAAGAGCTCATTGCTAACAGGGAAAGAGACAATGAGTTGAGTCTGGAACTACAGAGGAGAATTCTCTCGCCTATTTCTGCCAAGTATTGTACTACCCCTGAGGACGGGATAAGGGATGCACACGCTTATACTCCGTACGTTCATAACCAAGATGATGATCTTGTTGAAGATCTTGTGATTGATGGTGAAGTCGTGTTTCTCAAAGATTAAACTTGAAGGATCACATGCATGCGGTTGTTGAGTCTAATTGACAAGAGGGCTCGTTTGCTCCAATCTCCGTCTATATATGTATTTATTTGTAGGTACTATATGACATATAATCTGTTGTTATGGATCCTTCCATTCATACATATTATCTTGGTTTCATCTTTGTCAAAAAATTATCTTTGTTTCATAAGGTCTACGGTCTGGCTGAAAACTTTTCGATAAGCCGAAAATTCATCCATCCATATTGTTCAATCCCCAAGTGTGTTACGTTAAGGTTGTATCTCACAAACGTGGTTTATATTTACATCACTGCTGTGCTACTATATATTGCAATGTGGTTGCTGCTGTCGCCGACTCCGGAGGTACTCTTGCTTGTGCAATGAAGATGGTTTCGGCTCCCAAAACAGTTCCTTTCTTCTGTTTTCTTGCTGTTGATGCTTATTAGTTGACCATTAACTTTGTGAGCCTAAATGAATTGTCGTGTTCTACTATAAATTAGAAGTAGAAACTACTGGAAAAATGGCTTTTAGCCCACTACCGAGCTCTTGCCTGTTCAGCGACTACCGAATACGACTCTGGGCAAACAGCAGGACACTGCAGATGGGAGGCACTACCGACCCCCGCGCAGAACGTACTCAGCAAACACGAAGGAACTCAGTCAAAGGCACCCTACAAAATAGGAGCCACGATGGCATGGCCATTTGCAGCTGATAGCCCTGTGAGGCTAGGCAACTTTTGCCGATACCCCGTTGAAAAGTATTCGGCAAACTTTGCGGTATTTTAACCGCCCAACCCCAGTCGCCACTCACACAGAATCATATCCATCGTGGCAGGCAAGCCACCGCCGGACCTCCCTTCCACCGCCGGGCCTACTCATCGGCCGCTAGCCACCGCCGCCCGAGCCAACCGGCCGGATCCGGTGTCGCCCGAGGCTGGTCACACCCTCCTTGCCACACGGCTCCCCAAGCTCGCCGCCAGCCACCCCTACAACCTCGTCGGCTGACACCTCTACCACCTCGTCGCCGCTCACCCCTGCCACCTCGTCGCCAACAACCTCAAGGTGAGCTTGCTAGGGCTTCTCCTTTCTTTTCTTTTCTTTTTCTTTTTTGCTATTTATCACAATACTTTTACATATGAAAAGTCAATATATATGCCATGACATGATGATATGGATGATATATATGAAATTATATATGGACAGTGATAACTACCAAACGTTCGGATTTTATCAATAGATCTGAATGATGGTATACATGCATGCATGCAGGTCCCGTGCCAGAGAAATGCATGCAGGTGTTATTCTCAACTTTTAAGCATGCATTCATATAAAACAAAAAAAATCCGATGTCAGCAAAGGTTTCATGTAAAACTAAAATTCAAAATATTTTGTAGCTCAAATCGTCGCTCCGATCAGAAAATTGTTTTCATATAAAAGATTCATCGCGATGAGACCTTCAAAACTAGATACCATGTGGTGTGTTTCGACAACTTTTTTTTGGGTAAAATTTACCACACGTGTGTTATGTAAGTTATCATGTCAGTTGTGTCTAAGTTATCATGTTGTTTACACATAAATTACCAGGGAATAAAAAATAGTTTCTCACACATTCTTTTCACATGCACATGCATGCATTAGGAAAAAAATTGATGCCATCCTAGATACTACCCTATTTCAAACTTTAAAATGCTTTATAGCTCAAATTGTCGGTCCGATCAAAAAATCGTATTCACATAAAAAAATCTATCATGACAAGACCTATGAAACTAGATCACATATTGATATGTCCTGACAACTTTTTCGTGTAAATAGTTACAAGGCCCGACCTAAGTAAGTTATCAGCTCGGACGTGTGTATATTATCATGCTATTTACACGTAAGTTATCATGGTAAGTTTTCAACAATTTTTTCGGAAGAAAAGTTACCGCGTGAGTTACCACGTCTACGCTCTGTCTATTACCCGATAAATCACGAGTGGACATGCAGCCACGCGAGGCTGTTATCACACCCGTCCATCGCGTTGTGATGCATGTGTATTCGTATCACCGATCCGGTATATGCATTTCTTAGGATGATTTTTTTCTAATAGACGATGTATTCCCAACATCAATGAGTGACCGTGGCCACCGGGCAGACTAGAGCAGCTCATTTATTTGTAGCAGGCAACATGGACCGCCGGTGTGCATTTTCAGCTGGGTGCCATCATGGGTTGCAGGGGGCTGGGTGGCTTCATGGGTGTGCATGAGCCATTCGAGTTGTCTTGGTGTCCAATTAAACCTCTATCGGTCGCACGTGAGATACTTATTTCCGTGTCTATGATGTGGTAGAGGTAATTAGAGCTTGCGTAGTTAGCAACCGCGCGGAAAATAAACATTTTATAATGATGGTGTATACATGCAACCGTTTGATACATTATTGGTAGTAGACCATTTTGAGAGGTGGCGATGGACCGAGGCGTGCGAAGCTGGAGTATTGTATAAACATACACCAATAATGGTCGAGCTAAGAAAACAAAAAACAAATGTGATAATAACCACATGAGACCACATGTGCATTTGGTGAACTATTAGGACGTGGTACCTCATCCTAACTGCTCACTAAGTGAACTTTGCTTCTCCTCCGGAAGCTCCACTAATAGTGTAGTTCATGTGATTTTTTTCATTATTTTTGATATAGTTCACCACTCAATCTCTTCAGATGTGTGCATGCACTGAACGACATATCCATCAACGGAACAATGCGTAGCAGCTAGAATTCAGTAATCGAGAGCAGTTGAATACACTGCACAACATCATTTGCATTTACCATTCATTGAAACATCGCATTATGAGGATGTGTGCATTAACTCCAACTGGCAGATTAGCCAGAACCGTGGCATGGGCTGCTAGCATCCAAGGCTGTATCCATACGAAAATTAATGTGCCTGGTCCACTTCCTGGGCGTATAGACGATGTATTCGAGAAAGCTGGTTAATAAGGTGCCAGGTATTGCGAGTGTGGCTATAATAAATAGCAATCGCGACACACTCACGGACGCACTGGATTACGGCATCGCGTGGCCGCATGTCCCAAAAATCCGCGTCCGTCTATTACCATGTTATTTACACATAAGTTATTGAGGGTATGTTTTTTTCAAGCAAGCCTCCTCCTCGAGGTCAAAATTAGAACGATGTTTGTAGTGAGTTATCAAGTCTATGATGCTTATATTTCCATACTATTTACATGGAGATATCAGGAGGGGAGCTATGTCTAAAAAAACTTCATCCCCTTCCCCACCCCTGAGTGAAAGTTATTGTGATGTTTTGTGAGTGAATTATTGCGTATACGGTGCATACATTGTCATGCTATTCATATGGAAGTTACCGGTAGTACGTTGGTAAACAACCCCCCTACCCCGATTTGTTTTGAACTTTTTTTTGCCCCGGACATGTTTTAAACAATTCTTTCCATGGGTTAAAAACTTACCATGGTGTTTGCACCTGAGCTATCGGGTCTACGTTGCATATATTACCATGCTATTTCCACATAAGTTACCAGGAGTTTTTAGGGTACGTTTTCCATAACATTTTCACTGGTTCAAAAAGTAAACATGGCGTTTGTATCTTAGTTATCAACTATACGGTGCATACATTATATGTTGTTTACACAGAAGTTATCAACAAATCTTTTCAATAACTTTTTCCTCTCCGGTCAAAGTTATCACGGTGTTTATGCATGAGTTATCAGGTGTGCAGCGTGTAAACTATCATGCTATTTACACAGAAGTTACCGGAGGATGTTTTCACCAACTTTTTCCTCTCGGGTCAAAATTATCACGGTATTTGTGCATGAGTTATCAGGTTTGTGATGTGTTAATTATCATGTTATTTACACTAAAAGTACCGGGGGTGTATTATACCATATGTAGCCCGATAACTACGAAAATAATCATGCTGATAACTATAGTACATCTAGTCTGATAACTAAATAATAACCATGTTGATAACTATAGTACATCTAGCGCCGTAACTATTTACACATAATTTATAGGGTATGTGGTATGTGTATTACTTTGCTTTGTACACAAAAGTTAACGTGGTATGTTCAAACCACTTTTTTCGAATTAAAATTATCATGGTGTTTGTATGTTAAGTTATCAGGTATGTCATACGTTAATTTCCATGATATTTACACCGATGTTATGGGGTATGTGTCAACAACTCTTTTATTTTTCCATTACATGCAATAGCCAGTGACCGAATGATGCAGAACCTGCTCGACAGAAAACCAAGACAAATTTGTAATGCAATGTGGAATGTGCGGGGCGAAATAAAACCAAAAAAGACCGAGTAGGGAGGAATGGATCGAGGGATGCGAATCAAGTCAATACTATTGATGCACCTTCGTGGAGTCTTTATTGACCGCATCACTAACATCATCCTTGCAAACTGACAAAGCGTCTGCGAAGACATGACTCAACCTTCACCACTCAACGCAACACCCATCAGGGTCGTGTCTCGTGTAGACACCAAAATTCCTCGACACATGAATAATATTGCTCATCAAAATGGTCGCGAAGACACCAACATATGATGAACTAGAGAAATCTAAGAAAAAAAAGAAAAAAAATACCTTTCATTGTTGGTGCGGAAGTAAAGAAGTAACGAGTGTTCAAAGATCTCTTTCTATTCAATAGTCAACAACAACTGTTGGGTGAGATGGCTAGTGCGTTCAGTACTTTGCTCGGGATCGAGACGTCGTCCGATCTGAAATTAGCGGCATCCGATCCGTTCAGATCTGATGCTTAATACCGAAGGTGTGGAAAATACAAATTCTGATTAGAGGTAATATCACAGATGGTGCTTAAACTTGCCACCGATGTTCACTTTAATGCCTGAAGTTGAAAAATACACCGAACTGGTTTCAAAACTTGGCACGAGCGTGCAAATACAGTGCTAATCCTATTAATAGACTTTTTACGCTGACGTGGTAGTTCGCTTAGCATGCACAGACAACCTCGCCCTAGCAAACTGGAACTACTGGCCAGTATGCCATACATTTTCTCGTGCCTATTAATGAAAACAGATCCTTTTTCTTAGAATAATGAAAACATTTCCCTTTTTTTAGATAAAGAGACATGTATGTGGGTTTTAATCGGCTCAGCAGTGCAGCCCAGTTTGCGCATGTTAGTTTCATTTAGAATTTTGTAAAAAAGTTTGTAAATTATAATCACAGTAATAAAAATATTCACATATTTGTTTTAAACGTATCCTATAAATAAAATGGTATTTCGGATTATAAAAATGGCTGTACAATTTAGAATTATATAAATATTTTCTATACTACAATTCATAAATATTATTTTAACTACATAAACATTTTAATAGTTACATGTACATTTTTAAGATTCATATTGTTTAAGAAATTTTCAACAATGTAAAATGTTCATAAATATGCAAAATTTAAAATTTTAGTTTATAAAAAATATTCACTCCAGACTATAGTTTAATTATAAAAAATATGAATATATGACACGATGAAAGTTATACACATGTTTCTCGCAAAAATAGAAAGTTATACACATGTGAACATTAATAAAAATGTTTCTACTTATAACTTTTTTTTTCAATTAAGCATAATCCAAGCATGCATAATATTTTGGAATTTACTCAAAAAATTAAGTTTTTTATAATTATTTTTTCATATACTAAGCAATTTAGAAAATTTATTTACTAAAAGCTTTAACTATAAATCACATGTAAATAGCTGACTATTTTTTAAATTACATGAACATTTTAGTTATTTAATTTATATGTATTTATAGAAAATTTGAAGCACAAATATTTGAAATGTATTTTTATTATTGTGATTATAGTTAACAAACTTTTTTTTACAAATTTCTAAATCAAACTAACATGCGCAAACTGGACTGCACTGCGGCAGGCCATTAAAACCCACTAACGTGTTTCTTTCTCTAACAAAATAGGAAATGTTTTCATTATTCTAAAAAAAGGATCTGTTTTCATTAACAGGCACGAGAAAACGTATGGGCGAGTAGTTCCAGTTTGCTAGGGCGAGGTTGTCTGTGCATGCTAAGCGAACTATGGTGCCACGTCAGCATAAAAACGTCTAGTAATAGGATTAGCACCGTATTTGCACGCTCGTGCCAAGTTTTAAAACCAGTTCGGTGTATTTTTGAACTTCAGGCACTAAAGTGAACATCGGTGGCAAGTTTAAGCACCACCTGTGATATTACCTCTTCTGATTATATATATATATATATATATATATATATATATATATATATATATATATATATATATATATATGTATACATACATACATACATACATACATACATACATACATTTATATATTGTATCAAAAGTTTGGATAGTTTCCGCAAGAAAGTAGCTTTATTTGCCGCATGAGTACATAATATTGTTGGTGGCGACAAACCCAACAAGGATGGAGCGGTCGATTTATAACAACCCAAAACATGGAAGTTTTAAAAACATCTAATTTTTGGAATTTTAATGACGGAGCTTCCAAATATTTGACTGTCAAAAATTTCGAAAAAAAATATGGTTCCAAAATTTATTACTTCCAAAACCTTAAACATTCATAAAATTTAGATATATTTCAAGGGGATGTGGAAGAGGCCGGATAAGAAAAGGCTGAACAAGAATAACTGACATGTGCGGGCCCTAACAATAGAAATACGCGTATTTTACTATATTATTCGCACCCGCGGGCCCTACCAATAGAAATGCGTGCATTTTATTATGTGCAGGCTCTACATATGCCTATTCATCACTCATGATCCTCTTTTTATCTGTTCATTGTGAGAGTTTGCCTCGACATCAGTTTAGTACTTGGTACTTCAGCCCCATCTTATCCTCTGTTGCGTCGATGGAGATGCTGGAGCCTTCACATGCTTCTCCATTGACCATCATGTCTGAGAGAATTGCCGTCACATGCTTTTGCACCCACCTTTTTATAGGCCTTGCACCGTACACCTACAAGCGTTGAAGCGTATGCATGGTTACCGAAACATACAAGTAGTTTTTTGGCCTTTACAAAAATGGCTATGGAAAATAACTTTGATATGAAATCTTATTTGTGTGGCGATTTGTGCAAAGAACATATACTTACTGGATCATGTGCTTCTGACCAAATGACATCCAGAGCGGCATCAGTTGTAACTAGAGAGACACCCTTGTTAGCTACCATGGCGGTGACATTCTTCATCTGGATTTTCACAACCTCCCTTAGTTCGTCATGTGAAAGTGGCTCAAATGTCACAATCTCACTCAGTCTATTCATTAGTTCAGGCTTGAAGCATTTCTCAATCTGCATGAATTATATATGTTAATTATTGGCTGCACACTATGGATTTTGCAAGGGACGATTAATTTTAGATTCACGAACCTCTTTCGTTAGAAGATCTCTTCCAGCTCTCATGGTGCTCTCTCCGGTGATTCTTGATGTTAGGTGGTTTGCTCCCAAATTCGTAGTCATAATGATGATAGTATTCTTGAAGTTGACAAGCCGTCCTTTTCCATCGGTCAACATACCATCATCAAGGATTTGAATAAAAAGTTTAAATACTGAGGGTTCTGCTTTATGCACTTGGTCAAATAGGACAACACTGTATGGACAGCTCTTCACTTTCTCGGTGAGTTGTCCATCTTCTTCATAGCTTTAGAAAGTCAAATGAATTAGTGAGACATGGGTATTGAGTGTCATAAGAAATAAAGCATGTGCATAAAGTGTAAGAAATAAACCTTCGAGGTCCACCGATTAGACGTGACACAGATCCACTCTCAGCATATTCAGACATATCAAAGCGAATCAACGCCTTTTGAGTGTCAAATATCTTCACAGCGAGAGCTTTAGCAAGTTCTGTTTTACCAACACCAAGGAATCCCAAAAAAAGGAATGCGTTTATAAGTTGTTCAGATTGACCAAAGCCGACCCTTGAACGCAACACTGCTTTTGCAACCGAATTGACCGCTTCATCCTGCCCAACAACTCGCTCATGCAATTTTTTCGCTAAGTCGATCAACTTCTCCTTCTCCCCTTGATGAAGTGTGGCGAGGGAAATTTTAGTCCACCGGCTCACAACCTTCAAATAACATTACAATATGAAGGCACATCATCACTAATAGTAATGAAAATTATTCACATAGTTGTACATGGTTAGGACTTACCTGTGCGACATGGCCTGGGCCCACAATCATATCCTCTGATGTATTTATTATGGTGTTATTTTGTTTATTTTTCGCATTCTTTTGTTTGTCGACATGCATCTTTCTTGTAGCGCATGCCTCGTCGATAAGATCAATTGCTTTATCAGGAAACTGACGACCTGTCAATGATTAACTCCATCAATTGCCTTGACAAATAAACATTAGTTGACAACACATAGTCATATATTACAGTAAACCATTAAATTGGTTAATTACCTGTAATATAGCGGGCAGCAAGCTGTGCAGCGGCAACAAGAGCATCGTCCTGGATTTTCACGCTGTTAGACTATGTATAGCTTCTGTACCTATGTACGTATATGGTACATATTGTAACACAACCATTATATATAATGAGATAAGCCACCCCTAGAGGGTTATGCTGGTTCCCCAAAACTTATTGTCTTACATGGTATCACGCTAGGTTACGATCGCTTCCGCTTCTAAACCCTAATACCCGCACCGCAGCCGCAGCCGCCGCCGCCTTCACCGCCGCCGCCGCGCCACCGATCGCGCCGCCGCCATGTCGAGCGCCGCCACCACTGGTTCCACTGCTGCGGGCTTCCTTCCGGCCTCTCTTGCGGCTCTGCTCAACCTCCCGCTCGATGCCGTCTCTGTTCCGGCTCCGATAGGGACAAGGAGCATCGGCTCCGTCTTCTCCACGCCGCCGGCGCCCTCGCTTGGGCGTGACCTCGTGGTCCACACCGCGGCGCCGCCGTTCGCTGCGGACTCCGCAGGCGTCGTCCCGCCGCTCCTGCCGCAAGCGGATCACACTGCCCCGCTGGCGGGGTTGGCGGCGTCCGCCCCGGCCGCGGGCCTTGCGGCGTCCGCACCGGCCGCGAGCTTTGCGGCGCCCGCCCTGGCTGCGGTCCCGCCTCCTCCCGCATCGGCTTCGGTGCCTCCGGCTGCCTCCATGGTGTTTGCACCCCAGGCAGCCTCCTGGATGGGATTGTCTTCGCCGCCGCCGTTTCACTTCGGTCATCTCATCACCATCAAGCTCTCCGCCGACAACTACATCTTCTGGCGTGCGCAGGTTCTCCCGCTCTTGGGGAGTCACTACCTGCTAGGCTACGTCGACGGATCGCTTCCCTGCCCACCCGCGCTGGTAGACAGCGTGCACGGTCCGGTCTACAATCCGGCCCATCGCGTCTGGACGGGGCAGGACCAGGCGAACCTCTCCTCCATCCAGGGGTCGCTCTCGCCGGAAGTTGCCGGCCTTGTTGTCTTCGCGAAGACGTCTCATGAGGCCTGGACCATCCTTGAGCGCACCTTTGCAGCGCAGTCCCAGGCTCGTGTCTCTGCACTCCGTCGTCAGCTTGGAGAGTGTCAGAAGCTTGACTCCACTGCCACTGAGTTCTACAACAAGGTCAAGGGCCTCGCCGACACATTGGCCTCCATTGGACAGCCCCTCACCGACTCCGAGTTCAACTCGTTTATTGTCAATGGTCTTGATGAGGAGTATGATGCCTTAGTCAAGATCATCAACGAGCGGGGCAACTCGACACCCATGCTGGCACACGAGGTTTTCTCTCGGCTCCTTCTCACTGAGCAACGGGTCGAGACTCGCCGCACCAGGGGCACTGGCTCCCTCTCGGCCAACGCCGCCACCAAGGGTGGCCGCTCTTCTTCATCACCCCGGTCTCCCTTGGGGCTGCCACCGTCGCCCGCCTCGGCCCCCCCACCTACTGCGACCTTACCGGGGGCTGGCGGTCCACGTGTGTGTCAGCTTTGTGGCCGCGATGGGCACTGGGCCTCCAAGTGTCATAAGCGCTTCCAGCGAAGCTTCCTTGGTCTTGGCAATGACGGCAAAGATACACGCAACAATGCCCGTCAGGTCGCCATGGCTGATCCTCCCGCGCAGCAGAAGCAACAGGGACACACTCAGTCCTACTCCATCGATCCACACTGGTACATGGACTCTGGGGCGACAAAGCATCTAACCAGCGAGATGGGGAAGCTTCACACTCGTGAACCCTATCATGGCTCCGACAAGATCCACACCGCCAATGGAGCAGGTATGCACATCTCTCATATTGGTCAAGCATCTCTTCTCACTAGACATGCCAATAGGAGTCTCCAGCTTCGCAATGTTCTTCGAGTTCCATCTGTGACCCGTAATCTTCTTTCAGTTCCTAAACTCACATGTGATAATAATGTGCTTTGTGAATTTCACCCTTTTGATCTTTTTATTAAGGATCGGGGCACGAGGGACATTCTTCTTAGTGGGCGATTGTGCCAGGGCCTCTACCGTCTGGAGCATCCTGGTGTCGCTCGTGTTTTCAGTGGAGTTCGGGTCTCTCCGTCACAGTGGCATGCTCGTCTTGGTCACCCGGCCACACCTATTGTCCGTCATATTTTGCGTCGTCATGAGCTTCCTAGTTTGTCTAGTCATAAAGATGTAGCAGTGTGTGATGCTTGTCAGCAGGGGAAGAGTCATCAACTTCCTTTTTCGGAGTCCAGTCGTGAGGTGAAACATCCTTTAGAACTTGTGTTTTCAGATGTATGGGGTCCTGCTCAGACTTCTGTCAGTGGTCATAATTACTATATCAGTTTCGTTGATGCTTATAGTCGCTTTACCTGGCTTTACCTTATTAAACGCAAATCTGATGTGTTTGATATTTTTGTTCAGTTTCAAAAACATGTTGAACGTCTTCTCAAGCACAAAATTGTTCATGTCCAGTCAGACTGGGGGGCGAGTATCGCAACCTCAACTCTTTCTTTCAGTCGCTTGGGATAGCTCATCGTTTAGCATGTCCACATACACATCAGCAGAATGGTTCAGTCGAACGTAAGCATCGTCATATTGTTGAAGCTGGTCTTACTCTTTTGGCCCATGCATCTGTTCCGTTTCGGTTTTGGAGTGATGCTTTCACCACTGCATGCTTTCTCATCAACCGTACTCCTACTCGTGTTTTAAACATGAAGACTCCCATTGAGGTTCTCCTTAATGAACAACCTGATTATACCTTTCTCAAGGTATTTGGGTGTGCTTGCTGGCCGCATCTTCGTCCATATAACAAGCGCAAGCTTGAGTTTCGTTCTAAGAAGTGTGTTTTTCTTGGCTATAGCTCTCTTCATAAAGGTTACAAATGTCTTCATGTTCCCACTAATCGTGTCTATATATCTCGGGACGTCGTGTTTGATGAGCATGTTTTTCCCTTTGCCAACCTTCCTGTGTCCACTGTGGAACCACCATCCCTGCATTCATCCTCTGTTGCTTCTGACCAATTTGATGGTGTTGCATACTCTCCTTTGCTGTTACCTAACCATGGTGCAGGAACCGGACGTGGAGCTCGTTTGGAGCTGTTGGAGGATTCACCATCATCATCGTCGTCTTCTGGTGGGCACGTCGATCGCCCTATGTTGCATGGCATCGATTCGCGTGCCCATGCATGGTCACCCGACGAGCCCGTCGCGCCGAGCATCTCCACTGCTCGGTCCGTTTCGCCAGCGGCCGCCGAGTCGCCCGCGGCTCGGCCCGTCACGCCGTCTTCGCCTGCGGCTCGGCCCGTCACGCCGTCTTCGCCCGCGGCTCGGGTCCTCACGTCGCCTTCATCAGCGGATCGGCCCGCGACACCGGCCGCGCCACGGCCCACTATGCCGAGCTCGCCATCGGCCCGGTCTGTGATGCCGGAGTCGCCAGCTGCTTCGTCTGCTCTGCCGGTTTCGCCGGTGGGTCGGCCTTCTTCGCCAACCGAGTCCGAGGCTACCGTGACTGGCTCCTCGTCACCGGCTGACTCGTCAACGTGGCCGTCCTCCAGCCCGTTGCAGGCTGCTCCGTCGACCTCGGTGGTTCCTGTGTCCCGACCACATACACGCAGTCGCAGTGGCATTTTCAAACCTAAGGAACGTAAGGATGGTACGGTTGCTTGGTTGGCTGCTTGTTTGGCTGCTGCTGTTGCGGATCCATCTTCTGAGCCTCGCTCATATCAGGCTGCCCTGCGCATTCCACATTGGCGAGAGGCTATGGAGCAGGAGTTTCATGCTCTTCTTCGTAACAAGACATGGACTCTCGTTCCTCCACCACCACGGGTAAATGTTATTGACTCAAAATGGGTATTCAAAGTGAAGAAGCATTCGGATGGATCTATTGAGCGTTACAAAGCGCGACTTGTTGCTCGCGGTTTTCGGCAGCGTCATGGTCTTGACTATGAGGACACCTTCAGTCCTGTCGTCAAGCCTACCACTATTCGGCTTCTTCTCTCCATTACTGTTTCTCGTGGTTGGTCACTTCGTCAACTTGATGTGCAGAATGCTTTTCTACATGGATTTTTGGAGGAAGAGGTTTATATGAAACAGCCGCCTGGTTTCTCTGATCCTGATCGTCCTGACTATATCTGTCGTCTTTCCAAAGCACTATATGGTTTGAAGCAAGCTCCTCGTGCCTGGCATGCCCGCCTTGCCTCTGCCCTTCGTGCTCATGGGTTTGTGCCGTCTACTGCTGACACTTCGTTATTTCTTCTACAGAAGCCAGAAGTCACTATGTATCTTTTGGTATATGTCGATGATATTATCCTTGTTAGCTCTTCTCAGTATGCTGCTGATGCTCTTGTCTGCTCTCTTGGTGCTGATTTTGCGGTCAAAGATCTTGGGAAGCTTCACTACTTTCTTGGAGTTGAGGTCACTTCTCGTGCTACTGGTCTTGTCCTTACGCAGAAGAAGTACTCCTTGGAGTTGTTACAGAGAGCTGGCATGCTGAAGTGCAAACCGACCACCACACCCATGTCGTCTACCGACAAGATAACAGCTGTTGATGGTGAGCTTTTGTCTCCTGCGGATGCCACAGAGTACAGGAGCATTGTTGGTGGACTTCAGTACTTGACGATCACGAGACCAGATATCTCTTATGCTGTTAACAGGGTTTGTCAGTATCTTCAGGCTCCCAGAGATACTCATTGGGCTGCTGTTAAACGCATTCTTCGTTATGTTCAGTTCATCCTGACATTTGGTATGCATATTCGGCCGACTTCCTCTCGGGTCCTTTCGGCCTTCTCTGATGCAGATTGGGCTGGTAGCCCAGATGACAAGCGATCCACGGGGGGTTATGCAGTATTCTTTGGCTCTAATTTGATCGCCTGGAGTGCTCGGAAACAGGCTACTGTGTCACGTAGCAGTACTGAAGCTGAATACAAGGCTGTGGCTAATGCTACTGCAGAGATTATTTGGGTGCAGTCTTTGCTTCAGGAGTTGGGTTTGTCTCAACCACAGCCTCCTATTCTTTGGTGTGATAACATCGGTGCTACATACCTTTCTGCAAATCCAGTATTTCATGCCCGAATGAAACACATTGAAGTTGACTATCACTTTGTACGGGAACGTGTATCACAGAAGCAACTCCAGATCAAGTTTATCTCATCTAAGGATCAATTTGCAGACATCTTCACTAAGCCTTTACCGCTGCCACAGTTTGAGGCTTTTAGGCGCAATCTTACCCTTCTCAGTTCTTTAGAAAGTGGCTAAGATTGAGGGAGGGTGTTAGACTATGTATAGCTTCTGTACCTATGTACGTATATGGTACATATTGTAACACAACCATTATATATAATGAGATAAGCCACCCCTAGAGGGTTGTGCTGGTTCCCCAAAACTTATTGTCTTACACACGCCATGATGCTCTTGATATCGTTGCTTCAGCCCCTGCAGGATGGCAATGGTGGCTTGTAGGCTTGGCTCTTCGACGACAACCTTCTGAAACCGCCGCTCGAGTGCGGCATCCTTCTGGATGTGCTTATACTCTTCGTTAGTGGTAGCGCCCACACAACGGACCCGACCACGAGCCAACGCCGGCTTGAGCATATTGGCAGCGTCAACGGTGGGGTGTCGTTCGCCGGCGCCGGCGCCAACAATCATATGCATCTCATCGATGAACAGGATGACCTTGCCGTCCGATTCCTCCGCCTGCTTGATGGCGTCCTTGAGGCGTTGCTCGAACATGCCACGCCAGTTCGTCCCGGCGACCATGGCACCCATGTCGACCTCCACGATCCGTGCGCCGGCAAGTGTGTCGGGGACGTTCCCAGCGGCGATGCGCTGCGCGAGGCCTTCTACGATGGCGGTCTTGCCGACCCCCGCAGGGCCGACGAGCGCGGCGCAGTTCTTGGTCCGCCGGATGAGGATGCAGATGACGCGGTCGATCTTGTCGTCGCGGCCGATGACAGGATCGGCCGCAGCAGCGTCCAAGGTCCTGAGGGCGCCGTGTGAGGTCTCGCCGCCGTTCATGGTGGTCAGGCTGCAGCCTGCGCCCGAGTGGAGTGGGTTGGGCGTGTGGAGGGGGTAGGTGCCGGGGGCGCGTCTGTCTTTGTCTTGGGTTAAGTAGTTGAGCAAATTCCAAGTCACCCAGGCGAGAACAGTAGTGGCGACGCCTGATACTCCGATGAAGAGCATGCCTTCCATGGAAAACCACGACATGGTTTCTTGTGAGTTGAAGAAGAATTTGTCGAAACAGAAGGTGAAGAAGAAGAAGGCCTCGTAAAAATTTTGTTCAGTAATCGGTAGTGGATCGACGTGCCGCAGCAAAAGTTTGTGTATAAATTGCGCCCGTACACAGAAGGAATCCGTACGTGTAGAACGTGACAACGTGTAGTTCCGACTTCCGAGTCCCGGTAGGCAACGTGACGCTAACCGATACAGAGGAGACTTTGGCTTGGCTACGGCCCAGTATTTTTTTTTCGAACACAGTCCAGACGTAAGCGCTCATGTATACGTGTATACATTTACCTTTATGAACGCACACACATATACTCTATTTTATATGTACCTTTGAGAGACTGAGCTGGCAAATCATCTTTAGATTTATGAACTCATCGTAGGTGCATAGTCGTCAATGGGAACATCTCTTCTCACTGAAAGCGCATCGCTGAAAACCCTGATAAACTGAGGATATCACTATTCCTTTAACCATTCAATCACAAGTTAGTTCATATAACCGAATGTTGTACCGTTGGGTCAAGTTGAACCCAACGAAATTTCAAAGCTACGTACATCTAGGCACGTATTTATTCGGCATGAACCCAGTAAAAAGATTAGGCTGAACCCATCAACTAATGTGACGTGCAGAATTGCATCCGTGCACATAGGCAGGGGTGAACTGTGACTTCTTTCGTACTGTCTTACCATCATACGATGTATACACGGCGACTGCACGCCTCTACTCATTAGCTTCCACGACTCACCTCTTGCGTCTCGTCTCTCCTGTTCGCCCATCGCTCGGTCGCCGGATGCGAGCGGCGAGGCATCAATTACTGTGCAATTTACCATAAAAGGTTTTCATTTCGCTTTATATATAATAAAAGGTTTTCATTCCGCTTTATATATAAAGCAATGATTGACATACATGATGGAATCCATCCTACATCACGCAGACACTCATGGCAGATATAAGGGAGCTGTCGAACAACAAGGCTACTTCAAACACCCCAAAGCAAACAACAAGTAAGCAAAAGAGTATAGCAAAGGATCTAAACAGCTCTCCGCAGCAGGGGCGGAGCCCATTGGGCTGACCCGTATGCACAGGAATACGGGTGAAAAAATTCCGTAGCAGTGCCTATTAGTTAAAAAGGCCGAGTGCATCAGGGTGGCCCAAGAGCTGTGCATCAGGGTCAGCCCGTTCCAGCCACTCCGACGCCTCCGGACTGGCCCAACGCAGCAGTACAGGCACGCACGACGGTTCGCTTGCGCATCCACCATCTCCTCACGTAGTTTTTGTCTATGAAAAAAAAAGAGAATCTCTTCACGTAGTCACGTACGCAAACCTAATCGATCCATCTTTTTTTTCACTAGAAAAAAACTAATCGGTCCATCGATCGATTTGTGCATTACGCGTACGAACCCAGCCTACCATACTCCATACGCCCCCTGCGCGTCGCCGTCCCACACAGCCGCCGGAGGCGGCAGCGGCAGCACGCCGGCCGCCGGCCTCCATGCAGCCTGGGTCCTCACACGGTGACGAAGCGACACGCACGAGCAACGTTGCACGCCGTCCGGTGCTCGGTAATTTTGCATCCTTTTCAAATTCCAATCTTGAATGTTCGTCTCTGTGTCCGCCAAGATGATAAATTACAAAAGGCCACAATTGTGGTAGGGCCTTTGTCTTGCTTTTCCTAGTTTTGTTGAACTTCAACAATCATGTATAGACTTGTAGTGAATATAGTAAATCACTATGTTTTGGTAAAAGTGTGGAGTATTTTCTAGGGTTATAACTTCTAATTAGGTTATATTTTATTTGCCTATACAATTCTCCATGTCTCATTTATAATTTATATTTGTCGAATACAGATACTATGGACAAGTTTCTTCTCAAAAGAAATGCACCATCACAGCCAGAAGACATAAATTGGGAAGAGGAGATTCAGTATGATCAGGGCAATCGCCTCAATGATGAAAGTTTGAGTGATGATATTATTTGTTATGTGGAGAAGGAAGAAATGAAAAGGGCCACCAATGCTCAATTGGTTGAGTATTTCATGGCCTGGAGGAATAGAAACAAGTGGTTGAGTATTTCATGGCCTGGAGGAATAGAAACATACTAAGGTAATTTTCAATTTTTAGCAATCTAAGTACTTTCATTTGGGCTACATTTCAAGTAGTTATATCCCTTGTTTTATCATTATAGTAAGCAATTTGATGGCCACATTTCGTTTTTACAAATCGCTTCTATTATATCCAATAATGTGTGTTAAACCTATAAAACACACATTTATTCAATACATCCACGCTTGAAAAAATTTATGCCTTGTTAAAGTGGTGCATCGGGTAAGATTTGCTCCAGCTCCGCCCCTGCTCCGCAGTGAACAAGGCACCGCGAGGAGACGAAGCCACAACTCGACAAACCAGTGACTTCAAAGCGGTGCTTTTTAGAAAGAAACAACACGAAAGAGCCGCCACCGCCCGATCCAGGGAATCGAGGCTTTCACCCGGAGTAACACGAAGGACGCAAGGTCACCGCAATGGAGCCTTCAAGAAGGGAACAACGCAAGGACGCCGCCGCCATCATCTGGCCCAAGCCAGACAAGGTTTTCACCCTGGCCACCACCCTCAGCCTCCGCCTGAGGTACGACCCTACATGAGATCGCCGGCTGCACCACCACCAAGAATGTAGTATGATGACATGGTATCTTCCTTTGAATGTTCGAGTGGCTTGACTTGACAAATGTTCATGCATGTAGTTGAATCAAAACCAACACAGTCTCTATGATATTTATGTTCATGGTGTTCATATCCTACTCATGCTAGTGTCCAATATTACTTATGCATAATGCATGTTCATGACCGTTGTTGCTCTCTAGCTGGCCGCTTCTCAACTTAATTGCTAGCCTTCGCCTGTACTAAGTGGGAATTTTGCTTGTACATAAAAAACCTTGAACCCAAGTTATTCCAGATGAGTCAACCATACCTACATATATGCGGTATTACCCTGCCGTCCTAAGTAAATTTGCATGTGCTACCTCTAAAAAACATCAAATAAATATCATTTTTGTGTGCCTGAATCGTTCATGGAACGATAGTAGGTGGTCAGTATCTTCCATGCTAAGTGGGTTATTCCCAGGTCAAGTGTTTATTCACTCGCCATCGCACGAGAAAAGGACGGTAATAGGGATGCCCAGTCCCAAACTGCAAATAGAAAAAGCTTACAAATAATCAAACAAAAACTCCCAATGAAGACAAAACCTTTACTTTTATCGCTTGAGAACCGCCACTAGCATGTTTAGCATGGAATATATTGATAACTGATGGTCGTGAAGTAAACAAGAAAGATGCATGTCTCAAACTATCATTAACCTTTGTTTTAAAAATTTGAGCTCTGGCACCTCTACAAATCACTGCTTCCCTCTGTGAAGGGACTATCTATTTACTTTTATGTTGTGTCATCACATTGTAAAACAAGCGCCAGAACCTGAGAGCACTGCTATCATGCTAATGCATTGTGTGTAGCAAATGTTGGGTGCATCATGAGTGGATCTTTTCTACCATGAATTACAATGTTTAGTCGCTGCTTAAACTTTGGAGGTGCTCTGCATTTATGTTTTGCGCTCTTAGAAATGGCTAGCGAGATACCACTATCGTCATATTATATCATGGTTGTTTTGATAACATGTTGTCGTTTGAGATATCTTATTATTGCTCGCTAGCTGATTATGTCATTGATATGAGTTAATATATTTTTTAAGAGTTATTGTCGGCATGGTTAGTTACAATAGTGGTTGAAATCCTGGGTGATGTTTAAGCTTATTTATGCAAACAAGAGCAAAAGAGCTTGTAAAAGTTTTTCTTTTTCACTTTCAGTTTATCAACTGAATTGCTTGAGGACAAGCAAAGGTTTAAGCTTGGGAGAGTTGATACGTCTCCAACGTATCTACTTTTTCTAACACTTTTCCTCTCGTTTTGGACTATAATTTACATGATTTGAATGAAAATAATCCCGAACTGACGCTGTTTTCAACAGAACTACCATGGTGTTGTTTTTGTGCAGAAATAGAAGTTCTCAGAATGGAACGAAACTTTGCGATGATTTTTTATACAATGGAAGAGAATTTCTGGAGCAAAGAGACACTTAAGGGGGGCACAACCCACTAGGGCGCGCCTGCACCCCCTAGTGCGCCCAGGTGGGTTGTCCCCACCTGGTGGCCCCGCAGACCCTAAAACTGACGCTACAAAATCCCATTTTTCCAGGAAAAAAATCAGGAAGAAAAAATTATCACGATCCACGAGACAGAGTCACCGTCACCTCCCATTCTTCCTCGGGAGGCCAGATTTGGAGTCCGTTTGGGGCTCCGGAGAAAGGAATCTTCGTTCTTCGTCATCACTAACCCTTCTCCATCGCCAATTCCAAGATGCTCCCCACCGGGAGTGAGTAATTCCTTCGTAGGCTCGCTGGTCAGTGAGGAGTTGGATGAGATTCATCATGTAATCTAGTTAGTTTTGTTAGGGCTTGATCCCTAGTATCCACTATGTTATGAGATTGATGTTGCTATGACTTTGCCATGCTTAATGCTTGTCACTTTGGGACCGGGTGCCATGATTTTAGATATGAACCATTTATGTTATCACCTTTATATCCATTTTCTAGATCTGATTTTGCTAGTTATAGCTAGTCACCTACTACGTGTTATGATCCGGCAACCCCCGAGTGACAATAGTCGGGACCACTCCCGTTGATGACCGTAGTTTGACGAGTTCATGTATTCACCATGTGTTAATGCTTTGTTCCGGTTCTGTATTAAAAGGAGGCCTTAATATCCCTTAGTTTCCAATTGGACCCCGCTGCCACGGGAGGGTAGGATAAAAGATGTCATGCAAGTTCTTTCCATAAGCATGTATGACTATATATGGAATACATGCCTACACTATATTTATGAACCGGAGCTAGTGCCGTATTGCCCTAGGTTATGACTGTCACATGATGAATATCATCCAACAAATTACCGATCCAATGCCTACAAATTTATCTTATATTGTTCTTGCTAAGTTACTACTGCTATCGTTACTGCTGCACTTGCCACAAAAATACTGCTATCACTGTTACCGTTACCATTGCTGCTGTCACTACTATCAATACTATCATATTACTTTGCTACTAATCGCGTTGCTGCAGATAATTAATGTCCAGGTGTGGTTGAATTGACAACTCAGCTACTAATACCTTCAAATATTCTTTCCCCCCTTGTGTTGAATCTATAAATTTGGGTTGAATACTCTACCCTCGAAAACTATTGCGATCCTCTATACTTGTGGGTTATCACATACCCCCCGATACAACCCGTAGATTAATCAAAATAAGTAGACAACACATAGAAAACAGAATCTGTCAAAAACAGAATAGTCTGTAGCAATTCTGTAAACTTCCAATACTTATATAACTCCAAATTTTTTGACAAATTAGGACAACCTGGGTAACTTGTGTACCTATCTTGTGCAAAAATAATCGGATCAAAAATATGCTTATGTAAAAAATGAAAATTATTTTCCTGGCACAAAAGTTTCTGTTTTTCAGCAAGATCAAATCAACAATCACCGTAAGCCATCCCAAAGGTCTTACTTGGCACGGACACTAACTAAAACATAAAAACACATCTAACCAGAGGCTAGATGAATTATTTATTGGAAAACATCAAGTAAAAATATTGGGTTGTCTCCCAACAAGCACTTTTCTTTGAAGCCTTTTAGTTAGGCATTGATAATTTCAATGATGCTCACATAAAAGAGAAGAATTGAAGCTCAAAGAGGGCATCATAAAACATGTGACAAACACATCTATAACATACTTCATATGCATAGGCATTTTATTAGCAAACAAATTATCAAGGCAAGCAAAAACTAACGTATGCAAGGAAGAAGAAAGAGACGATAGCAATCTCAACATGAAGAGAGGTAATTTACTAAAATAGAAATTTCCACAATCATATTTTCCTCCCTCATAATAATTACATGTAGGATGATATTCAGATTCAATAATAGAGCGATCACGTAAATTATTCTCTACATGATCCATATGCATGCAAAGTTAACACTCTTCCAAAATAGTGGGATTAACATAGAATAAGTTCATTACTTCTCTAAACCCACTTTTATCAAAAATTTCATAAGATTGATCAAACTCCAAAGTAGTGGGATCATTATTTCCTAAATTTGACACTCTTGCAAACCCACTTTCAATATTTTCGCGAACATATTCATCATGAGGCTTAAATAAATTTTCAAGATCACAAGAAATATCATCCCAATCCTGATCATTGCAATAGGTAGCGGACATAGCAAAGCTAGCATCGCCAAGCGTAGGGTTATGCATATATTAGCAAAATTGGCATTAATAGAATTTATAATAACATCATTGCAATCATACTTTTCATTCAACGAGCTATCGTGAATCACTCCATAAATTTCTTCTTTTAATACTTCATCACAATTTCCAGATTCGAGAATTTCAAGCAAAACTTTGTAAAGATAATCTAGTGCAGACAATTCACTAGCAATTGGTTCATCATTACTGGATCTCTTAAAAAGATTAGCAAGTGGATGAGGATCCATAAACTTTTAGCAAGCTAAGATGCAAGTAAAAATAAGGCACATGGCACACATGCAAAGGAAAGGCAACCGAAAAGATGAACGGAAGAAGGGCGAATAAAAAGGCAAATCATTTCAAAAATCGTTTTAGAAGTGGGGGAGAGGAAAACGAGAGGCAAATGGTGAATAATGTAATGCAAGAGATGAGAGTTTTATGATGGGTACTTGGTATGTCTTGAATTGGCGTAGATCTTCCCAGCAACGGCGCCAAAAATTCTTCCTGCTACTTCTTGAGCTTGCGTTGGTTTTTCTCTTCAAGAGGAAAGGGTGATATGCAGCAAAGTAGAGATAAGTATTTTCCTCAGTTATTAACCAAGGTATCAATCCAGTAGGAGAAGAACGCGCAAATCACCAATACCTGCACAAACAATCAAACACTTGCAGCCAACGCGATAAAGGGGTTGTCAATACCTTCACGTCACTTGCAAAGGCGAGATCTGATAGAGATATTTAAATAAAAGATAAAATATTTTTGGGTTCTTTTGGTTTATAGATCTGAAAATAAAAGATTGCAAAATAGTAGATCGGAAACTAATATGATGGAAAATAGACCCGGGGACCATAGGTTTCATTAGAGGGTTCTCTCATGAAGGCAAATAATACGATGGGTGAACAAATTACTGTCGAGCAATTGATAGGAAAGCGCAAAGTTATGATAATATCCAAGGCAATGATCCTACAATATAGGCATCACGTTCGTGTCAAGTAGACCGACTCCTGCCTGCATCTACGACTATTACTCCACACATCGACCGCTATCCAGCATGCATCTAGAGTATTAAGTTCATAAAGAACAGAGTAACGGCTTAAGCAAGATGACATGATGTAGAGGGATAAACTCATGTAGTATGATGTATACCCCATCTTTTTATCCTCGATGGCTACAATTCAATACGTGTCTCGCTACCTCTACTTTGTCACTGGGTGAAATCATGCAAGATTGAACCCAAAGCTAAGCACCTCTCACATTGCAAGAAAAATCAATCTAGTTGGCCAAACCAGACCGATAATTCGATGAGAAATACAAAGATACCAAATCATGCATATAAGAATTCGGAGAAGATTCAAATAATATTCATAGATAAGCTGATCATAAATCCACAATTCATCATATCTCGACAAACACACCGCAAAAGAAGATTACATCGGATAGATCTCCAAGAACATGGAGGAGAACATGGTATTAAGAATCAAAGAGAGAGCAGAAGCCATCTAACTACTAGCTATGGACCCGTAGGTCTGTGGTAAACTACTCACGCTTCATCGGAAGGGCAATGGAGTCGATGTAGATGCCTCCTTGATCGAGTCCCCCTCCGACAGGATGCCAGAAAAGGCCCCAAGATGAGATCTCACGGGAACAGAAGGTTGCGGTGGTGGAGAAGTGTTTTCATGGATGCTTATGGTGGTTGTCGGTGTCAAAACCGGCAGATCTCGGGTAGGGGGTCCCGAACCGTGCGTCTAAGGCGGATGGTAACATGAGGCAGGGGACACGATGTTTTACCCAGGTTTGGGCCCTCTTGATGGAGGTAAAACCCTACGTCCTGCTTGATTTATTCTTGATGATATGAGTATTACAAGAGTTGATCTACCACGAGATCGGAGAGGCTAAACCCTAGAAGCTAGACTATGGTATGATTGTATGTTGTCCTACGGACTAAAACCCTCCGGTTTATATAGACACCAGAGGGGGCTATGGTTACACAAGGTCGGTTACAAAGGAGGAGATATACATATCCGTATTGCGTAGCTTGCCTTCCATGCCAAGTAGAGTCCCATCCGGACACGAGACGAAGTCTTCAATCTTGTATCTTCATAGTCCAACAGTCCAGCCAAAGGATATAGTCCGGCTGTCCGGAGACCCCCTAATCCAGGACTCCCTCAGTAGCCCCTGAACCAGGCTTCAATGATGATGAGTCCGGCGCGCAGTGTTGTCTTCGGCATTTCAAGGCGGGTTCCTCCTCCGAATACACCACAGAAGAATTTGAATACAAGGATAGTGTCCGACCCTGCAAAATAAGTTCCACATACCACCGTAGAGAGAATAATATTTCCACAAATCTAATCTGCTGACACGTTTTGGCAACATGACATTATGCCATGGCCCGGTGATTATTCGAACCGTTTCCTTTAACTAGCCCCGCACATAACGCGAGGCAGTTTCTTGACACGTCTTGTCAAAGCAGAGATCGTGTCCCCCTTATTACGGGATTCTCATCAATACGGGCGTGGGTAACCCAACCGCGCAATCGATTATGGCGCTTGGGGGATAAGCGAGTTTTACCAGGCTAGTGGGGGCGCATAGTTTCGGCCGCCCTTATATAGGGACAAGGTTTAACCTTTTTCTACCCACGCCTTCTTCCTCCTTGCTCATCCATTCTTGCGCACTCGAGCTCCAACGCCCAAGTCCACATCCTTCCCCTCAACCTTCTCCAATCCTGTCCGGAGTGGGAGGAAAATGGATGGCTTCCTCCGTTACGGAGGGACACATCAAGAAGCTGTGCGGAGCCGGATACCTAGCCGCAAATATCGCGCATCAGCTGCCAGCCGCGGGGTAGATCGTTCCTACCCCTGAACCTCACGAGAGGGTAGTTTTCCTCCACCACTTCCTCCGTGGACTGGGGTTTCCCCTCCATCCATTCGTCCGTGGTCTCATGTTGTACTACGGGCTGGACTTCCATGATCTGGCCCCGAACTTCATCCTCAACACTTCGGCGTTCATCGTTGTGTGTGAGGCTTTCCTCCGCATCCGGCCCCACTTCAGCCTGTGGTTAAAGACCTTCAATATCAAGCCGAAGGTGGTGGGAGGCCAACAAGCATAATGCGGCAGAGCCATGGTGGGCAAGATGCCCAATGTTATATGGCTTGAAGGCTCCTTCGTGGAGACCATAAAGGGGTGGCAATCGGCGTGGTTCTACATCACCGAGCCACGCGACACCAACTGGGTGGCTGCCCCCGAGTTTCGATCTGGAATCCCCACGCGGCTCACCTCCTGGAAAGAGAAAGGCCTGTCCTGGGGTTCATCGGTGGAGCTGGACGGACTCCAGAAATGTATCCGGAATATGGCAGGCAAGAAGCTCAAGCTTGTCAACATAGTCCAGGTCATGCTGATCCGCTGGATCCTCCCGTGTCAACAACGGGATTTCAACTTGTGGGGGTTCGACCTGGCCTAGCACCAGACTCTGAGCGAGCTCTTCGACACGACGCACAAGGACGTCTGGAGGGTGCTGTTCAAGGGCGCCGAGGTCCCTCCCTCTCTCACCGAGGACCGCGGGCTAAGAGCGAAGCGCCTAGCGCATTCGGTGAGTTCTATACATCTAGTAGGATATTTATTTCCCCTAGCTTAACCATGTGCGGGGTCTGAGCTCCATGCCTTTGACAGGACTGGGTGGAGATGTCGGGGCAGATTAACTGTCCGGCCCCTCTGCCCGAAGACACTCCGGACGCTCTCCTGACGGAGATGCTGACTCCGGCTCCTTACAAGGTGCTGGAGAAGACCAAGAAGGCCAAGGGAAGCCGAAAGAGTTCCAGACGCCAGGTGTTATCGGACTCATTGTTCGATAACTCCGCGATGCACTCCTCCCCTGAAGACGAGGAGGAAGATGAAGATGCTCCGCCTCCAGTCGGGGGAGACAAGAAAAGGAAGGCCGCCCCAACCGGGGGGCCGAAGGGTCCAAGAAGGGAAGGACTCTCCTTCCGGACTACTCCACCACCGCCGCCGAAGGCGAAGACGAGTGGCTGCTCAGGGCCAAGGCCCTGGCAAAGTCTTAAGTATTCGGATGCCAGAGTAACTCATAGCATACCTTTGTCGCACTGCTTCTCCTAACGCCGAATTATGATTATGCAGACCGCCACGAGCCCGTATCGACGTATCTTCGTCAGATGGCTCCCTGGGCTCGTCGTATATGGATAGTGATCCACTTCCGACCGCCACCTCCCCTTGCCCTATGGACAACGCCAAGGTATTGTCTCAAGCGGCACCAGGTCGAGGGGAGACAGTCCCGGAGGTGCCTCAAGGCAACCTTCCGGATTCCGGGAGCAGAGGGAGCAAGGCTCCCGAGGGCTCCGAGTTCGGCCCTCAGCCGAACACCGTGCCGGAACCTCCAGTGGTTTCGGACTCAGGCAGGCGGACTCCTTCCAAAAGGGGCAAGATGCCTATGCCGGTGACCTCTGTCCATCCAGAGGCACCGGACAGTCTGCTGGGAGCGCTTCGCAGCGCTTCCATCAACGAAGAGCACCACACTATTATGTGTGAGGTGATCCAGAAGGTTCAGTCCGCCAAGAGCAGACTGACTGAAGCCTGTGCCAGCCTTCTAACAGGCTTTGAGGTAAGTATTTGAAATATAGGAAAAATATTACCGCATAGACAGTAGCCCCTGATGCTCTGTTCGGTGTTCACAAAGAAAAGCCGAACAGAGGATCAAACAATATCGCAGGAGTCTAATATTAATATGTCTATATGCGTATGCAGGTTTCGCTGCTGGCCTCTGCCGCACTGACTGTGGAGGTCGCCGCACTGAAGCAGGACCTCGAAGGGTCCAAGGAAGAGCTCGGTCTTGCCAAGAGGCAGCTCGAGGAGAACAAAGGTAAGTAATACCTAGTCTATGTATATATAAAAAAGAATGCGATTGCGAAATGACAGGATCATCATAAATTTTCCAGGGGCCACGACCGAGGTGGCGACCCTGAAGTAAGCGCTATCCGAGGCCGAAAACAAATCGGCCAAGGAGCGCACCGAGTGGGAAAGGTAGGAGGCACGGGTGGGCGAGGTGCAGCAAGAGCTCCACGCTCTCGTGATGAAGCACGAGGCGTTGGAGCTTGACTTGAAGACGCGAGAGTCCGAGCTTGCCGCGGCCCTCGAGAGCGCAAAGAATGCCAAGGCCGAAGCCCAAAAGGCTCTCCAGGAGATTGATGCGATGAAGAAGATAGCAGCGGGTAAGGCATTCTATATGCAAAGCAAGCATGTGAAAGTAAATTACTTATTACTTACCCGAATCCGGAGCTCTCCAAGAGCATTCGCAGATTTGCCCCGTAGCGTGTCGGATGCCGCACAGTTTTACCAGGCCAAGGAGGGAAGCTCAACGGAGAAGCTGTTCTGGTCTCAGTATACTGGGACCGAACACCCGATGCCTCTGAGCGACCAGCTGAAGCAACTGGTCGAGCTGCACAAGGCGACCGAACAGGCCATGAAGGGCTTTATAGTCTGGATGTGGCCTGGTGACGCCCTTCCCAATAGCTACTTCGGCCTGGTGAGGCGGCTTGTGGATGCCTGCCCACGGCTGGAAGTCATCAAGCGTTCCATCTGCATCGAAGGTGCACGCCGGGCTTTCGCCCGTGTGAAGGTGCAATGGGCCAAGATGGACGCCATGAAGCTGGTGAAGGAAGGGCCGCCACAGGGCAAGGAGCATCGCCACCCCGAGATGTACTATGAGGGTGTCCTGAAGGGTGCCCATCTCGTAGCAGACGAGTGTACGAAAGATGTAATATTTGAGTAAACTTGCTCGTGTGATCCTGTATTATGAAAACTTGTTCATATGCGCTATGCAACGCTTGTCTGAATTCAAAATATTACCTTCTGTTCGGCTGTTTATCAAATCTGAGAGATGGCTAGTCATCGGCTTCTGCCTCCACGCCACGAGTGCTGGGGTGTTCGGGATAAACCTGAGCACTCTTGTTCCCATTGTTGGGTCCTTCGAGGGAGGTGCTCAGCAGAACGAACAAGGCAATCGGACCATAATGCGTTATCACTCTCACTTAGCCATAGAATTCTATAATTTTAAATTTCGGCGAAGCCCCTAGTATTCGGAAGGCCAAATTCGGGGCACGATACACGCCTTAAGCCGGACAGGGCCGACTCCTCGCTCTAAGCGGCATATGTCTTTAGGGACTTGAAACCTCTCGAATAGCGACCAGTCTCTCGCCTTATCATGACAGTCAGTTTTAGCTTTCTCTACTTAGGTACTTAGCCCAGCAGAACCGAGGCACAATCGTAGTAGTTCTCCCAGTGCTACCTTAGCCGATATAACGGAATGTAAGGTACCAAAACATGGGAGCCGGGCAAACCCAACTATTGACCCAAGACATGATTCGGAGCTGATGCATATAATGCTATAAGTTCGGGGTGCCGCACTGTCGAAAGTGTTCGGACTTCTCACGCCGTATTATGGGGTATGCTTAAGCCCCTAGTGTATTGGCCGTACCGGAGTGTACGGGTGCTAGATGTCGTGAATGAACATATATATAAAAAGGAAGAATGCAATAATAGTCTTAATGCTATGCATTGTTTATTCTAAAAGGTGCGTTAAAGCAGAATGATACAAGTAGTGCGATAAGCAAAAAGTAGGACTGTTTGACATGTCCCTTCCAAGGGCAAGCTGTTGAATATTATTAAAGCAAATATTTCACTCGTTATCGTAATCCACCTGGGAGTTCCGTGGTGTGACGTAGCTTTCTGCCTCCTTGGTTGCTGCATCATGTGTTCGGAAATCATGCTGCCGGACAGGGTTTCTAGAGATTAAAGTCCTGAAAGAGAAAAATAACAAAGCGGGAAGCCCCTAGTGCGGTTTAAGCCGCGACTTGGGGCGTGCCGCAGTCGTGCCCCCCTCCCCGCCTGTGCCCATGGTATTTTTAATGCGTAATTATATATGCATGGCACGGATTTCGCTGTTTGGCTGGGACCGGGGTGGGGGCCGCATTGCTATGCGAGCTCGGAACCTGCCAGGCGGTCCTGTTGTCGATTACTCCCGACGCGCTTGAAGGTGTCTAGGTCCTTAATCGCCGAACTAGTGGATTGCCTTAAGAGGCTGCTTTGTGCTTCTACTGCGAGGGCCGCAGTGTGCTCCTCAGTGTGGAGAGAGTGCTATGTGTTTCCATTGACTGTGATGACCCCCCGAGGTCCTGGCATTTTGAGCTAGAGATATGCATAATGTGGTAGCGCATTGAATCTTGCGAGTGCGGTTCGCCCGAGCAGTGCATGGTAGCCACTGCAGAATGGGACTATGTCAAAGATTAACTCTTCGCTTTGGAAGTTATCTGGGGATCCGAAGACCACTTCCAGTGTGACTGAGCCTGTGCAATGGGCCTCTACACCTGGTATCACGCCTTTAAAGGTCATTTTTGTGGGTTTGATCCTTGAGGGGTCGATACCCATTTTGCGCACTGTGTCCTGATAAAGCAGGTTCAGGCTGCTGCCGCCATCCATAAGGACTCGAGTGAGGTGAAATCTGTCAATGATTGGATCTAGGACGAATGCGGCGAATCCGCCATGACGGATACTTGTGGGGTGGTCCCTGCGGTCGAAGGTGATCGGACAGGAAGACCATGGGTTGAATTTTGGGGCGACTGGCTCCAACGCATATACGTCCCTGAGCGCACGCTTCCGTTCCCTCTTGGGGATGCATATATCATGTTCACCATCCGCACTTGAGGGGGGAACCTCTTCTGTCCTCCGGTGTCGGCTCCCGGGGCTCATCCTCGTCATTGCTATGTGACCCCTTATCTTTATTTTCGGCATTTAACTTGCCGGCCTGCTTGAACACCCAACAATCCCTGTTGGTGTGGTTGGCTGGCTTGTCGGGGGTGCCGTGTATTTGACACGAGCGATCGAGTATATGGTCCAAACTGGACGGGCCCGGAGTGCTTCTTTTGATTGCCTTTTTCCGCTGACCGGGTTTAGAGCCTTTGAATCACTACTAGGAAAAGGCCTACTAATGACGCACCTAATTTGGCCATTAATGGCGCATTAGTGGTGCGCCATTAGTAGCACGCCATTAGTATATTTTACTAATGGCGCACCACTGGTGCGCCATTAGTATCTGGTATACTAATGGCGTACCTCAGATGCGCCATTAGTATATACAACAGTGCGCCATTAGTATGCCTCCCAGGGGGCCATGTATACCCAGGTGCTTTGGCATACTAATGGCGCACGACAACAGGATGCGCCATTAGTAACTTCGGCATACTAATGGCGCACTGTTTAATGATGCGCCATTAGTATCCTTTGGCATACTAATGGCGCACTATGATGTGATGCGCCATTAGTATGAATATTAGGTTTTTTTTATTTTTTTTATTTTCAGTTTTTTGCACAGGTTACAAAATGTATAATTGGACAAAATATAAACAGCACACATCAACAACCGATTCATCGAATACAATAGAAGATTAGTCTCTGAATACAATTCATCATTTTAGTCTCCGAATACAATTCATCATATTAGTCTCCGAATTGAAAAGACCGAACAAAGATAGAACATTATATTACAAGTCTCGAGACCGCGAGTTTGTCTTCACATTACAAGTCGATATCGATCATCTAAACTACCATCACATAGAAGAGAGCTGCGGTCATCACGATGAGCATCATCACGATGAAACTCGTCTTCATCCGGTTCCTCCAACGCTCCCTCCCCTCTCCCGCTAGATAGCGGGCGTATCTAGATTCGGCCTCGGCCCTAGTGGCGTACCCTTTGTAACTGTTACCGCTGAATCGGTGAACCTGTCTCCGACACTCCTCCCAGTCGTCGTAGACTCCGGGAACCTTACCCTTGTACACGACATACCACGGCATCGCTATGCAGTAGCCAAACGAAACGTTAGTACCAATTCACAGACAATAGATAAGCAATATATAAGTATGCAACAGAACGATCGGAAGAGAAAAGCAAGACATTAATAGCATCGATTACATCTTAAGTTGAACGACTCTCGAAACCAAAGAGACATACTACAAGTTCATTAAAGTTTAATTACAACATGAGCCAATCGATGTTTCAGAACTAGACACAGCATCACTGCTTTCGACTCGACTCAAGGGACCGGAGCATGGATGAAGCCGCCGTCTATCGTGGGAGTCATGAAACAACGGGCGTTGTTAGCCTACATTTGTAGGATTGTGTCGATGTCACTGTTGGACGGTTGGTTTCTGAGGTAGAACTGCCCCGAGGTACGAAGGACATCTTGATGGATGATTTCCGCAAACTCCGACTGGATGCGAAAGAATTCTTGTCTGATGTCCGCGTCCTGGATTGCCGACACGCTCGTGGCCCAATCTTTGAGTCTACTCGGTAGCAGAAGTTGATGATGGTCCCGTATGATCGCCCGCATGTGATGGATGGCGTAGTAGGCACCCTTCTGACCGCCAGGCGGCTGCTTGACACAGCAGAACGTCGTATTGTGGGAGAACACGTGCTTGCCGTACTTACGAATAGGCCTGGTGAAGGTTCCTCCAGATTTGACGTAGCCGGGGAGAACATCATCAAGAACCTTCTTGACATTTGTGTAGTCTACGTTCGACTGACGGCCCGGGTCGAAATACGTGGCTATGGAATATTTGGGGCTTAGGAGGATGAGCGTGCAATGTGTGTCACTGCAGAAAACACGGAATGTTAAAAGAAAAACGATCGAAATCTAAGAATTCATATGTTACGGGGCGGTTGACGGGAGGACTTACTCGGGAAAGTAAGGCACGAGGAAGTTATCCTTATCTTGGTTTGCCAGAATGACGCTTTCGAGGTAAGAACTCGCGACTTGCCGGTCCCCAGCGCTGCCCAAGATCTTGGCACGCATGTAGAAGGGGTCGACTATCACGATGTCCAGGGTCTTGTCGCGAATGATCTGCATCTCCATACTCAGCGAAAATAGCCGAACGAAGGTGTAGTGCAGCGGATGAAGGTTCAACATAGCGTGGATGTCATCAAACCGCAGGACGATCGTACCCCCGATGGAGTTATCCACAAAGCCCTTGCCCTCTGGCACCTTGGCCGCGAAAACCGGGTATGCCACATCCTTCTCTGCGAGACGCCGCTTCTCCAAAGAAAGAACACTGTCATGCAGACTCCGCATAGCACCGGTTGCAGCATCGAGCATATTACTCGGTAGCATCGGCCTACCCGCCACATGCACCCTCCTCGAGATATCCTCAGGTGAAGGTGGCCCGTCCTGAGCACGGATCGTACTCGGTGCCGGCTGGCCCGCACCCTTGTTAGTCTTTCTTTTGTGTGCCTTCTTCTTCTCCTGTAATGGGACCGAGTTCTGCTCACAGACCGCCTTCTTGAGTGTGTTGGGGATGATCATATTTCGCACCTCGCCTATCTGAGGCTCGGTGAAGTCGGCAGCTGGAGGCGTCTCCTGAGAGCTGAACTGCAGACGACGCCTGTTGCAACTTGGCTTCTCCGTGGTACCAGCTAGATCGCGCACGTCTTTTGTTGGGTTTGGTTCTTGAGAAGGAGGCCCCATGAAGTCGCCACCGTACCCATGATCGGCAAAGTACTGATCGACGTTGGCAAATGTATCGTTGTCGTCGTCGTTCTGATCCTGTGCCATATGCATGTTTGGATCCAGTGGCATAGGGATGTCCGGCACCGTTGCGGCGGTCTTGCCATGGGGCCGACTTGGCGCCGGCATGACTAGCGGTGTTGTCTTTGGGGTGGTGTCCCCCGCCCCCAAACGAATCTGGCTCTTCGGCCAAAGCAGGGGCCAGCTCAGGCAGGCGCTGAGGGTCATCACGTCATCATCGTCGGCCCCAACGGGTTGAATCGGAGGTAACAACTCGTCACAGCCTGGCAGCACCCGAACCAGTTGAACCCTAAACAAGTTGGGTGGCATCTGGGTACCGTGGAACAAGGGGTTGCCCGGTTGAACGATTTTGCCCTTGGCAACATCGACCAACTCGTTGTTCATGAAGTGCAGGAGAGTGCACGGAACGTCAGCGGCGCCCTGCGAAAACATGTAGGGCGTTAGGGATGCCCAGTCAAAGGCAAGGAGATGAAGTCCTCAGCCGAGAGAGGCTTAATTAGTTACCGTGATGATGGCGTCGAGCTCGGCTAATGTCGAGGCACCGCCAACGGCGGGCGTGCAGTTGACGGAGGGGCCGCTTGCTGCAGAGGTGCCGGCCGGCGTACACCCGGGTGCATTAAGCTCCCGTGCCGGCGTCGGAGACACCAATGCCGCCTGCGCCGGAGACACCAATGGCCCCGCCATCGCGTTCTGCGAGTTGCTGGCCGTGAAGCTAGGAATCGGGGGCAGCCCCTGTTGGCCGCCCGCAATCCACACACTAATCCCCTGGATCAAGGTAGGCACAATGGCGGTGATCGTCGCTCCGAGTTGTTGTTGCACTTGCTCTTGTACAATCTCCGGAATCCACGCCACCTGTGCCCTGAGTTCTTGAACCTCGTGCGCCTGGCTTTCCGAGCTGGTCTTTTTCTCCTTTCGCCCACCAGTGTTATAGTATGACGACCATTTTGTCGACAAGCCTTTGCCGGCCACATGACCAGCTGACATCGGCTTACTGAGCTTATCCTTGTTCTTCATTACATTCAACGCCCTATTTAGAGTGGTGTCCCAAGGGTTGCTCTTAGTCGACCCCGCACTACTGCTTTCAGTCGCCTGCGGAAGGAATGTGAACCATTTAGAAATTTGGCTTCATTAATTAGAATGCAACCATATGGAGCTAATTATGCGGGGGTGTATTCCTTACCAGAACAAGCTCAAGCGCCCTGGTCTTCGGATCCGTGGTAAGCTCCTTTGTTTTCAGGTCCTTCTTGTACCGGGCCCTGACAAAGTTCTTGGTCTGCTTGTCACCGTATTTATCGAAGAGGGGCGGTAGGCCTTGCTCGGCACGGTCCGCCTCCTCCTTGTCCCATATAGGCTCCGCCACTCTGTAACCGCCGGGACCGAGTGTGTGTTCCCCTAAGTTCAGCTCCCGCATTTCTTTCCCCCACTTACTTGATTCGGAGTTTGCGGTGCTCGAGCAATTGATCTTGAAGTCGTTGTAGTCATCTTCGGTGATCGAAGGATTTTTCTCCTTGATCTTCTCATAACTCTCACCTTTCTCGATCATTCTCTTCACATTGCTTTTCCAAGTAGACAGGGCCTTGCTCATCTTCGTGAGGGCAGCATTGTTCACTTTATTCCCTTTGAGGCTTGTGTTTTCAAATTCAGCGGGGAACTTGTATCGTTCGTGCAGCTTCGTGAAGAGGAGGTTGCGCAAATTCCCTCGGTCAGGATGCCTTAGGTTCTCGGTGTTGATCGAGACGGTGCTCCGGAGAATGCACCCGAGCTGAAGCGAGTACCCCTTGACTATTCGTTCGGGCGCCGTTGGATTCCCGTCGGAGTCCACTTCAGTAACTTCCTCCTTGAGGGTGCGGAGCACGGTCGGGCGCCGGTCCTTCCGTTGCCTCTTCGGTTGGCTGCCATCTGTGCGTGCGCTGTCATCATCAGTGGTGGCATCCTCGGCGGCACCATCAGTGGTGGCATCAGTGGGGTCATCCTCGGCGGTACCATCAGTGGTCTCAGGATCGGTGGGGAAGGCGGCGTCCTCATACAAGTGAGGTTGTTCCTCCATCTCCTGGGACAGCTCCCAGAATTTCTTGCCGCCCGAACCCCCGGCCTCATCGTTGTTGGCCATGTTTCTCTATAAATAGGAACAAAGCTTGGTCAGAAAGTTGGTTATTGTCAAGGAACAAGATCATGGTCTCATCATTTAGGGTTTGTCGACACTGAGGCATCCTAAAAGCTAAGCTTTTATCATTGAGGGTTTTTCGACGCCGAGGCACCCTAAAAGCCTAAGCTTTCATCATTTCGGTTTTTATCGACACCGAGGCACCCTAAAAGCCATGCATTAGTCACAAGTACGCCGGGGCACTTGATCCTACTTAATTAACTACTAAGATACCCTGGCCCATGCATTAGTCACAAGTACCCCATATGTCCTATTTTTAGCAAAGTCATGCTAAAATTCACGAAAAATTTCAGCATGACCTTTGCTGAAAATAGGACATATGGAGTACCCGAATTTGCCGGAACGGAAGTTAATCGACATTCTAGCAAACTCAAGGGCCTCCCGGGGTACCTGCAAAATCATCACGACACGATGGTCGGAGACATGACCTTTGCCTAACAGTTCTGAACTCCTGCCAAAACTGAACACAACACTGCATAACAATTCCGAACTTCTGCCAAAGCATCTTGCCAGCTAGTAGACCAGCTAGTAGACCATCATTTGTCAGGCCAAATTGAGGCCAAACAGAAAACCAATGTGGCCATGGCACAAAGTCCATGACCCAGAACAGGAGACATCTGAAACTATACAACTATACAAGCCTACACTAGTATTACCACAGTATATATATATTGCTGTGAACAATCAGGCCAAAGCACATCCAAAGCACAATATGCAGGACAGATAGGCCATCAATATTTCCTCTATGCAAATACAATGGTAGCATCCAGAGGGCAATAACCTTGTACTACTACTTGACACAATCAGCACATCCATATCAAAATTAGTTCTAGCATATATAAGCAGTACCACATAGCAAATTCATAGGAAAACATCATACATTAGCAGCAGTTCATAGCAAAACTAGATGAATGTTTGGCCTCTTGATAAAAATCAGCTAGGTTTTCTTGGAATCAAAAAGCCCCAAAGTAGAACCCTCAGCATTATTAGATAGAACCAACAATTGAACCAGAGAACAGGTAATCTGTAGTGCAGTAGCACACCTTAGATGTGAGATAGCATAGATGTCTTGTTTTTGGCTACATTTGGTCTGCGTAGAGGCTCATGGAGTAAGATAGCATAGATGTCTGGGTTCTAGCTCATCGCATGCTTTTTAGAAATGAATGAGCTAGCTAGTCACTAACAAATCGAATTTCATCAACTTGCAATACAAGGCTCAAGCAATGGCTCAGGCATCTTCTAACTATACCAGAAACTTGTTTTGGTCCAAAATGTCTTTTATACTACTCTAAGTAACAAGCAATACTTTCACCACTATTTTAATGGTAACATGCTAGTAAAAATAAAAAAATGGCACTATTCAGGAAAGGTAGTTTTTATAGTAAATCGAGTCATTCTTTTATCATGTGTTTTGTATGAAGTATTAAACATCAATAGTGGCCAAGACTGAAGAAAAAACTCCACACAAAGCATACTACGTATAGTTTTGAGCTGCCAAATTATAATAGTGGAGCAGCAAGTGAATCCCTCACATTAATCAACATCCTGATTCACTCACAGTTGACTGATCAGAACAAATTGCTGTACTTGTATTGGGCAGTCCTTGAAACATAGAAAAAGAGTTCACACAATTGATTTAACACTGAAAATTGTATGTCTCTATTCAACATAGGAGACTAGAAAGATGGAACACTGAAAACTGTTAAAGCTACAATATAGGAAAAAATTAATCTTCTCAAGGCTCACAACTGAAAAGTAATTAATAGCTTGCAATAACACATCTTAGTGGAACCAGGCAAGAGAAATAAAAGTTGGCTTGCATTGTGGCTTTTGATGGATGTACGGTCTGCATCAGAAACTACACAGAGACCATCGAAACATGGAACTTCATCCGAGGACATGGAACAAACCTTTCTTTCTCTGCTTCCCCTTCTCACTCCACCTCCAGCCTACTTCTTCCGGTCTGGCTTCACCCGCTCCGCCTGCTTGTCCCCCTTCCAAGTTCCAAGTACCAACAAGATGGAAACGAGGCCGCGATCAGTGCTCTGCAATTATAGAAACTATCAGGGATCGCATGCCGAGCAGAGAGCCAAGAACTGGAGCAAAATCAATTCCAAGAAAGAAACAATGGGTTCCTAATCCACACCCGCGGGAAAGATCGACCAGAGGCCTAATGGATCTAAAAGAAGAAGAAGGAGGAGAACTTACTTGGGCTGATGCAGCGGCCGTTGTGGAGGAGAGGCGGCGTCGAGGTGCCAGTTGCTCACCTGCGCTTGGCGGCGAGAGGGGAGCGGCGATGAGGAGGACGACGAGAGGGAGTGGGAGCGCGAGCGCGAGCGGGAGGAGCCCGAGGAAGCGGAGCGGGAGGAGGAGCCCGACGAGGTGGACGGGGCGGCGTCCGGGCCACCGGCGACGAGGGGGAGGAAGGGGAGAGGGAGGCGGCGGGGGCGCGTGGGTGGCTGCGGTGCAGTGGGTCGGGGCAGCAGCGGCGGCGGCGCGGTGGAGGGAGGGAGAGGGAACTGGCGAGGGGGAGAGGGAAGGGGGGATCGGGTGAAGGGGGAGAGGGAAGGGGGGATCGGGTGAAGGGGGAGAGGGAAGGGGGGATCGGGCACAATACTAGTGGCGCACCACCCCTCGGTGCGCCATAAGTACATCCATACTAATGGCGCACCTCACCGTGGTGCGCCATTAGTAGTTTTCTTTCTTATAGCAATGGCACAATACTAATGGCGCACCACCCCTCGGTGCGCCATAAGTACATCCATACTAATGGCGCACCTCACCGTGGTGCGCCATTAGTATTTTTTTATAAGACAGTAATAATTTTTTAAACTTGTTTAAATCATAACAGTAATATTTTTTTATAAGACAGTAACAGTAATATTTTTTTCTAAGAGAGTTATAATTTTTTAAAAAGTTACATCAAACAGTAATGCCGATGGAGTGGGGGAGGGTGCGCGGGGTGCGGGGGGTCGGCGGCGGCGGTTGAGTAGGGGAGGGGTGCGGGGGGTCGGCGGCGGCGGTTGAGTAGGCGAATCGAGGGTGCGGGGGGTCGGCGGCGGCGGCCGGTGGACCGGGGGGTGCTCGGCGGCGAGGGGGACCGGATCTGGCGAGGTGGGATAGCGATCGAGATGGAGGGGGATCGAGATTGAGTGTCCATGAAATTTAAAAATATTCATGATAGTTCAAAAAGTGCCCATGGAATACAATCGAGAAATGAAGGCTATGATTTAAATACAATCGATCTTAGCTAGCTATCTGTTCACAATCTTCTTGCCCTTCTTTTTCGCAAATGGAGTTCTTCCGTGGAAAAGACGTCCTTTAGGTAGGGTGGTCCTGCTTCTTCTTGTGGTGTATGCTGCTACTTCATCATCGTCGTCATGTTCGATCCTCGGGTCGCCATACTTGTCGAAGTCTTGCTCATTGGCTACTCCATCCATTCCGATGATCTTCCTTTTGCCTCTCCTCACGACAACACGACTGGGCTTTGACGGGTCGGTAATGAAGAAGCATTGGTCCACTTGGGAAGCCAGTACCCATGGCTCATTTTTCGCGGTGACGTTTGCGCCCGCGGTCTTGGATTTGGCTTCGGGTATAACCATGGTGGTGAAATACTGGTCTTCTTTTAGGACGCTCTTGGCCCATCGGACACGGAACATCGGGACCTTCTCTCCAGCGTAGCTCAGCTCCCAGATCTCCTCGATCCTTCCGTAGTATCTGTCCTTGTCGTTACCGGTGTAGGATTCCATTGTTACCCCGGAGTTCTGATAACCGTCGCTCTTCATGTCCTTGGCCTCGGTGTAGAATGTGTAGCCGTTGATATCGTACGCCTCATAGGTCATCAGGTTGTGCTCGGCGCCCTGTGACAAGGCGAATATGAGTTGTTCTTCCGCGAAAGAATCCTCATGTAAAGGGTACGACAGAAGCTTCTGCTTGAACCAACGCGTGAAACATGAGTTGTGATCTTTGAGTATATCTCCGTCCGTCCTCTGTTGGCCTCGGTCATTGTACGTCTTCTTAATAAAGGTTTTGTGCTCTACCACCCAAGGATCGACCACGTCTATGTGTTGTAGCGCGACTAGGTTTGCTCTTTCAAATTCGGCGAGCCGACCCTCGAAGTCGACATGCATTTCACGACGACCCTCACGGTGACCCCATCCAGCGAGCCTGCCGAGGTGCCTGTTGACGGGCAGACCAACGGGGTTCTCGATGCCTAGATAATTCTTGCAGTAGGAGATGCACTCTTCGGTCAGAAAGCCCCTGGCTATGCTTCCCTCTGGACGTGACATGTTGCGAACGTATCCTTTGATGACACCATTCATCCTTTCGAACGGCATCATGCTGTGCAGGAACGTCGGCCCGAGTTGGATGATATCGTCCACGATATGGACCAGCAGATGCACCATAACGTCGAAGAATGCAGGCGGGAAGTACATCTCAAGCTCGCATAGTATCACCACGATCTCTTCCTGTAGCCTTCTGAGTTGCCTCACGCCAACAGACTTCCGAGAGATGACGTCGAAAAAGTTGCATAGGCCAAATAGGGTTTCACGGACGTGCGCGTCCATGATCCCATGGATTGCAACTGGAAGTATCTGTGTCATCAACACGTGACAGTCGTGAGACATCATCCCGCTGAACTTCTGCTTCGCTGGGTCTAGGTATCTGCTTATCTTCCCCGCGTAACCGTAAGGAAGTTTTACTCCTACGAGGCAGGTGAAAAACTGCTCGATCTCCTCCTGACTTAAGAGTGAAGCACGCGGGAGGGTAGTCATTTCCGGTCTTCTTGGCCTTTTTGCCTTTGCGAGAATTTCCGTGTCCTGCTTCGCCTCATCATCATCGTCATCATCATCATCATCATCATCATCATCATCATCATCATCATCATCATCATCATCATCATCATCATCATATATAGCGTGAAGCTCCTGCCTGATGCCCATTGATTTCAAGTCTGCCCTTGCTTTCGGCCCATCTTTGCTCCTCTCTGGCATGTAGAGCAGGGTACCAAGCAGACTCTCGCACATGTTCTTCGTGATATGCATGACATCAAGGCTGTGAGGCACACGGTGGATCTTCCAGTACGGCAAGTCCCAGAAAACAGACCTCGTTTTCCATACCTTCAGCAGTGGCTCTAGCGCCTCTCGCTTCTTTCCCGGCTCTAGCGCCTTTTGCTTCTTTCCCGGCAGGGGGCAGTCTTTCCAATTTTTCAACAGCTCGTCTATTTCCTCGCCGCTCCTCGTACGCGGGCGTCCTCGGGGTTCGGTTTCACCATGGAATAGATCCTTGCGTTTTCTACACGGGTCATCGTCGTGAATCCACCTTTGATGTCCCATGAACACGGTTTTCAAAGACCCAGGATCTCTGTCGGGTGGTAGGTGCGACATATGCCAACGGGTGGATTATCATTGTGGGAGCCAGTAAGACATCACCAGTGCCTGGAAACGGGATAAGGCGAAGACATGCACGCCGGCGGATCTTACCCAGCTTCGGGGCTCTCCGTGGAGATAACACCCCTACTGCTGCTCTGCGGGGTCTCCGCATGTTCACTAGATGAATCGAGTAGCTACACAACGCTCCTTGAGCTGTTTTTGGGGGGAGGAGGAAGAAAGGCACGGCTAGCCTGCTTCTTCTCCTTGTGTGGTGTCTAGGACTAGTAAGGGGTCGAACCCTTTGCATGGGTGCTCCGGGGGGTTTATATAGGCCTACCCCCCGGGGGTACAATGGTAATCTGACTGGGCGTGGGGCCCAGCCGTCTGTGACTGCGCTCGCCGGCTTCTACGCCGGCTGCTGGGGCCAGCCGACTGGTGGGTCCCACCGGCTGCCGACCCCTTGGTCGACAGGCAGGCCCCACTGTCCCGGGCCTGGTCGGCGGCTGGTTACTGTGGCTCCATCTTGTTGACGTGAGCTTCATCGTGGTAAGCGCGGCTACAGTACCGCCGCCTGTCAGGCGATCGCTGTAGCCTTACCGCATCTTGTCTCCTTAATGGGGCGTCCTCTTCGAGGGAGGCGGCAAGCCGGCTGTGGGGAACCGGCTCTGTCTTGGGCCGACTGGTTGGAGGCGTGGCCGCCTTCGGGCGTCTCTGTGCTCAAAGGGGCCCACCGTCTGTGGGCCACGCTGGCGGCCCGTCGTGGGTGATGCCAGGGTCAACATGGCAACAGTGCCGCACCGGACGGGTCATGCTTACCCCGTACGGCGCACTGTGCCAGGCGTGCTCCGGGATTCGGGGGTGGCAAGCTTTACTGTAGCGACGCCCCGTCGCACCGCTGTTAGGTGGGTGCAAACTTTTGTGGGTACGGTCTTGATCGCTTTATGGGGAGCCGGCTTCTTGGAGTCGGCCTTCTCATGGCCGGCTTCTTGGAGTCGGCCTTCTCATGAGGGCTAAAGTCGGACCGCCTTCCGAAAGCCGGCCTGGGTGGCAGCCAACAAGGGGAAGGCGGCCCCATGTCTTGGATTCTTGAGAGCCGGGCGGGCTCACATCTTTTTAAGAAGGGCCAGGGGAAGCCGGCTAGGCTACCCATGGCTATTTACTCCGACAGTAGTCCCCGAAGCTGATCGAGCTCCGAGGCGAGCAGGGGGACGAGAAGCTTGGTCAGCTTCCCATCCTGAAGAGCCGGCTGAGCGGGCGTACGCCGACTTCAGAGAGCCCCGCGTCTTGTAGGCGGGAGGAGGAGGGGGTGCCTGTGCGCTGACTACGGGCCCTCCCGCGGCCACGTGGCGGCGAGATCCTGCGAGCGCACACGCGCGACGGGACGCCGCCGCAGGCCCGGGCCCGCCACTCGTGAGCCTTGGTCCGGGCGCGGATCTTCCGTGGCCCACAGGGGCCGCTCGCCTTCTCGAGGCAGTTTTGTTTCGCCGTTAAGGCTCAATAATCGCGGGACGTGGGGAGTGGGCACGATCGATCCCCACGCTTCCCCACGCCGCGCCTCCTCGGCTCCGCCACGTGAGTCTATAAGTAGGGGGAGGAGGGAGAGCGACAGAGGTTCGCACGCTCTCTCCCGCTCCGCCCCTCCTAACCCTCGTTTTCTTCCTCTCGCTGCCATCGCAGCTTCCCGTCTCAGTGCCGCCGCGCCACTACACCGCCTCGCTCCCATGGCGTTTTCAAGCTCGTGGGACGACTCCAACTTCCATGAAGACCATGTGGAGTTCCTCCGCCAGACCCGGCGCCTGCCCGGCGCCGACCGCGTACAGGTCCGCCTAGCGCCGGAGAAGGAGATCTTGCCGACACCGGAGGAGGGCGAGCGGGTCGTCTTCCGCTCGCACTACCTGCGCGGCTTCGGCCTTCCGGCGAGCGGGTTTCTGCGCTCTTTCCTGGAGTTCTACAAGCTCCAGCCGCATCACCTCACGCCCAATGCGGTGATGCTGTTGTCGGCCTTCGTCTCCCTCTGCGAAGGCTTTTTGGGGCTGCTCCCCACGCTGGAGCTCTGGGGAGAGTTCTTCCAGAGCAAGCTCGGCACAGTCGTCGCTGGCGTGCCCGCCCCCTGCGGGTCCTTCATTGCCATGAGGAGGGCGAGCGAGAACAACCCATTCCCGCCCATCCCCCTGATCCAGTCGGTGAAGGTCTGGCAGAGATCATATTTCTACATGAAGAACATCGCCGAGCAAGGAGACTACATCAACCTGCCGGCTTACGTAGCCGGCCAGCCGGCTGGGAGGCAGCCCTCGTGGAGCTTCCGGGCCCGGTCACTGTCTCCGGCCGGGAACGCCGCCATCTCCCGGCTTCGGGTGATGATTCAGTCGGAAGGCCTGCGCGGGGCCGACTTGGTGGCCGCCTTCGTGGAGCGCCGGATCCTTCCTCTCCAAAACTGGCCCCATACGATGTGTCAGATGAGCGGCCGCTTCGACCCAAGCCGGCTGAGCACATGGGAAATGCCCCACGCGGAAGTGGCGCTCATGGTTAACTACATCGCCAACTGCAAGCTCGCCGGGGACTGGCAATACGGCAAGGTGCCGTATTCTCGCGCCAATCCTCCGCCCGTGGTAAGCTTCTCTCGCTATTTTCTTTTTGTCGTCGGCCGGCTTTATGACGGCCGGCTTCTGACCAGTCGGTTCTTTTTTGAGCAGAACCCTCTTCTTGCACCGCCGGCCGGGGCGGCAGGGATTGAATGCCAGTATGCCCCCGACCGCACGGTGGACGACGTTGACGACCCGGACTTGGGGGCGGCCGCCATGGAAGACGCCGTGGTGGGGGACAGCGCCGAGCCCGGAGGCTCAAGGTTCACCGCGAGCTTCGAGGACTGGCCGGACGATTTCGAAGCCGAAGTCGCCCCGCGCCGCCAGCCGGCGGCCGACCATCAGGGCGCGGGCTTGTCTACCGCGCCGGCTGCCGGCGGCGACGGACAGAAGCGCCGGGCCACTTCAGGCCTCTTCGGCAGTCGACCGAAGAAGTCCAAAGCCTCCGCCGCGGCTACCAAGCGAGACGAGGTGGCTGCGAAAGCGGCCCGCTTCCGCAAGGCGGTGAAGCAGCCTCCGGCGGTCTCAGCGTAAGTCTTCGATTGCCTTGCCGCATGCTCGTCATCATTCTCTTTCTCTTCGAATATTCTTCTTAACTTTTTCTCGCTTGCTGGACAGGGCGTCGCTTTCCCTTGAGCGGGGTCCGAGCGGCTCCGTCATGGGGCCGGCTGGAGGGTCTTCGAGTTCCCGCCGCGTGGACCCCCGCGCCGATCTCAGGGAGGCCACAGAGCGGAACACCCGCGAAGCGCGGGAGGAGCGCGAGGCGGCGGAGAAGGCGGCCGCCCAGGCGGCGAGGGAGCAGGCCGACGCGGCAGCCAAGGCCCAGACGGAGGCGGCTACCGCGGAAACGGAGGCGGAAAGCTCGTGCAACCAGCCTCCGCTGCTCGCCATTCCTCTCCGAGCCGTAGCCCCCGACACCCCACTGCCCTTGGCGGAGGAGATCGTCCAAGACCCGCCGCTGTTGGAGAGGGGGGAGGACCCCGTGGCCTTTGCGGGGAGAGCGTCGCCAGCAGCGCCAACCAGAGCGGGCCAAGGCGGCCAATCGTCAGCGGCGCCAGAGGGGCCAGCCGGAGGTGAGCCGGAGAACAGAGCCGGCCTCGAGGTGCAGCCGGTGGCGAGCCGGCGCGTAGGGGGAGGCGCCGCTCCACCGGAGTTGCGCCGTGTTGCGGGCGTAGGCCAGTCGGCGGAAGACCTGGAGGCGGCCAGCATCGCCATGTCCGAGTGGACTCCCAGCAGGGGGACTGGCGAGCTGGATGTGGCGGCTCAAGGGGTCCGGAGCCGGCTGCAAGCTCAGGCCGCCCTGCTGCAACAGTTCAACCAAGAGTTCTTGTCAACGCGAGCCACTATCCGGGTGAGTCCTTCGTTCTTGGCTGCTTTGCTTCCTTAATTTCTTCCGTGGGGGCGCGTCAGCGCACCCATTGGGTGTAGTCCCCGAGATTCGGGTCGACTGCTGCGCAGTCGGGTCGGATCTTTCTCGACGGCTACCTTACTTTGCTTTTTTTCCTGAACTTTCAGGAATACCACAACCTTCGTGCTGCCGCCTTCAACTCCCAGTCTAGGGAGTTGAGCCGGAGCACCGACGACCTGGCCGACAGCCGAAGTAAGTACTCGATTTTGTCTGTCTCCTATGGGGGCGCGTTAGCGCACCCACTGGGTGTAGTCCCTGAGATTCGAGCCGACTGCTGCGCAATCGGGTCGGATCTTTCTTGACGACTCTTTCCTTATTGGTTTTTCTTTTTCTTTGTCTTCAGGGACCAACGCCGACTTCAGGAAGGAGCTCGGCGAAGCGAAGGCCGCCCTTCATACCAAGGAAGCCGAGTGCGCCGCCTTGGTCCTGGAACGGGATCGCCTAGCCAAGAAGCTGGCCGACCAAGAGGAGAGCCACAAAGTGGCCCTGCAAGCGGCGTAGGAAAGCGAGGCCGCCTTGAAGGCGGAGTATGAGACCGAGGCGGCGAGCTGGTCTGAGACCCGGCGAGCCCTGGACAAAGGCTTCGGTCGGATCGAGGACTTGATCGACGGTAAGTTGCCTTCTTAGCCCTTCTCCTGCCCCTTGCCGCCTGGGTTTTTTGACTTATCATGAGCTGTTTCTTGTTTTTGGTGCAGACTACTTCCCCGGCTACTCCGCCTTCGCCGCCCAAAGCATTGAGGCCCATCGCGAGGCGCGTCGTCAGTTGGGGGCCAACATCGCGCCGGATGCGAACCGGACACTTGAGGAGCAGCTCCTGGCTGTCCAGGCACGGTTGCAGCCGGCTCATCGGATGCTTCGCCGGCTCCAACGTGCCGGGGTGCAAGTGTTGGCCGCCCTCTGGCCTGGCGAGACGATCCCGCGCACCCCAAGCCGAACTGCCGACTGGCTGGAAGTCGCAGTTGGTCGCTTTGAGGCTTGGAAGGCGTCGGCGGCCCGCCTCGGAGCCGGGCGGGCGTTGGAGTTCGTTCGGGCTTGGTACCCAGGACTGAGCCTGGACCAGCTGCGCACTTGGCGGATGGAGGCCGATGCGGAGCTGGAGGAGGTGAGGCCGGCTATCTCCCAGCGAGCTTCGACGATCGCCGAGTGCACCACATCAGCGTTTTCGCACCCGAAATCGATGATGACGGTGTTGCTCAGCCGGAGGAGTGGTTCGGGCTGAACCCGGCCGTGGGCGAGGACTCGGCGGAGGAGATTGCCTCCAGCAACGAGGGCGAGGAAGACGAAGAGGAGGACGGCGAAGACGTCGAGCCGGCTGGTGGAACAACCGGCCGACCTCAAGCCGATCGTGCTTCCAGCAATGAGGCGCGTGGAAGCGCGCCCTCTGCGGGAGGCGGCGACCAAGCCGAAGTTCATCAGCCGGCCGCTCCTTCAGCCAGCACGACCGTCTCCGCCAACCAGTCTGGCTCGTCGGCCGCTCCGCCAGCTTGACCTGCCGTCTTTATCTTTCCTACTTTGTTGTCTTTTGAACAATCTTTGTTAAGTTTTCGCAGTTCCACCCACTGGGGGTGTATCCAAACTATGTTGAATGCTGGCCTCTCGGAGGTCTTTTTATGTAAATATTATCATGTGCATGTTTGGTTTCCATTCGCGTATGCTTTTTTATCCTTAGACTTTTTCCTTTGCCGCCTTCCCTCTTTGGGGAGGCAAGTACTTGAGCTTTCTTGGATTGAAGTGAAGTGAATGGAAACAAACCGGCCGGCTACTCTGGTAGCCAGTCGGCGGTGTGAGAAAAACCGGCTTTTGTTATATTAGTCCGTTAGTCCCTAGCTGTTTTTCATGTGGGCGCCTGTTCCTGCCTTTAACTCTTGCCAGCCGGACAGCCGATTCTTCGAACTGCGACTTTTGGCAAGAGAAGGCTTGGGAGCCGGCACACTACTTTTCTGACTGCGGGTAGGACGTCTAACATAACTCCAGTCGGCCAGTCCCCGAGCCGACTTAGTCGGACTCGGTGCCGTACGGAATAAGTAAATGAAACGACAAGGTCATAAGCATGATACTTTTCATTCATAAATAAGGGATGGCAGTCCCCGAGCCCTCCTCGGGGGGCCTATTGTCTTGTACTTAATACAAAAGTTAGCGTGATACATACTGCCTTTCAACTGTAAAACCTTCGAAGGAGGTTGGCGTTCCATGGTCGTTCCGACTCCTTGCCGGAGTCGTCTCTCTTGCGTGCCTTCGGCTTCTGTGCATCGATCAGGTAGTAGGAGTCGTTGCCTAGATCTCGACTGATGACGAAGGGGCCCTCCCAAGGGGCTGAGAGCTTGTGCTGGCCGGTTGTTCGCTGGATCAGCCGGAGCACAAGATCGCCCTCTTGAAAAGATCTTGGCCTGACCTTCCGGCTGTGGTAGCGGCGCAAACCCTGCTGGTAGATGGCAGATCGGCTGAGGGCTAACAACCGGCTTTCTTCTAGCAGGTCGACGCCGTCTTCTTGTGCTTCCTTGGCCTCCGCTTCCGTGTACATGGTTACTCGAGGCGAGTCGAATTCGATGTCAGTTGGGATGACCGCCTCGGCACCATACACAAGGAAGAAAGGGGTGAAGCCGGTTGACTTGTTTGGTGTAGTGCGCAGACTCTAGAGGACAGCCGGCAGCTCATCGAGCCAACAGCCGGCTGAGCGCTCCAGAGGTACGACCAGTCGGGGCTTGATGCCGGAGAGGATGAGGCCGTTAGCTCGCTCGACCTGGCCGTTTGACTGCGGGTGGGCGACGGATGCTAAGTCCAGCCGGATACCTTGGGCTGCGCAGAAACGTGCCAGGGCTCCTTTGGCAAAATTCGTGCCATTGTCGGTGATGATGCTGTGTGGCACGCCGTACCGTGCTGTTATGTCTGCGATGAATGTCACAGCAGTCGGCCCATTCAGCTTCTTGATCGGCTTTGCCTCAATCCACTTGGTGAATTTGTCCACGGCGACGAGCAAATGCGTCATGCCGCCGCGCGCCGTCTTGAATGGGCCCACCATGTCCAGTCCCCAAATGGCAAAGGGCCAAGTGAGGGGAATGGTCTTGAGTGCCGAGGCCGGCATGTGTTGCTAGGAGCTGAAGAGTTGACACCCCTTGCAATGTTTAACTAATTCTTTGGCATCATCCAAAGCAGTCGGCCAGAAGAAACCATGGCGGAAGGCTTTGGCGACAAGTGATCTTGAGGCCGCATGGTGGCCGCATTCTCCTTGGTGAATGTCTCTGAGGATTGCAATGCCTTTCTCTTGCTCGACGCACCGTTGGAGGACTCCAGTGACACTGCGCTTGACGAGCTCTCTGTTGACGATTGTGTATGCTCCGGCTCGACGTTGGACTTGTCTTGCTTCTGTTTCGTTAGCTGGCAGGTCTTGGTTTACTAGGAAGTTGAGGATGGACTGAGCCCATGATGGAGCCGCGACTTCTTCTACTGCCAATGTGGCTACTGCCACAAGGGTGGGCGGGCTGGGTGGTGAGGTGCTGGAGTCGGCCGCCGGTTGTTGTGTTGGTGCAGTCCCCGGGCCGGCTACCGCAGTCCCCGAGCCGGCTGCCGAAGTCCCCGAGCCGGCTGCCGAAGTCGCCGGGCCGGCTACAGGAGTCTTGGGGTCGCCTACTTGGTTCTTCGAGCCGGACCCGGCCGCATCGGGGTTAGGCGGCACGAAGATGGAATCGGACTCTGGAGACGGCTTGATAGACGGCTTGAGGAGGCGTTGGAGAGCGACGCCGGTTGGAATTGCTTGCCGGGTGGAGCCTATTCGAGCCAGGGCATCGGCTGGCTCGTTGTCGACTCGCGGTATGTGGAGGAACTCGCATCCTTCAAAGTATCCGCTGAGTTGTTGGACCAGGAAGTGGTAGCTCGGCATATTCACGTCCTTGGCGTCCCAGTCGCCGGATGATTGCTGGATCACTAGGTCCGAATCGCCATAACATAGGATCCGGTGAATGCCAAGTTCTTTGGCAAGCCGGAGCCCGTGTATGAGCGCCTCGTACTCGGCCACATTGTTGGAGGTGGCAAAGTGGATCTGTAGCGTGTATCTGAGCTTGTTGCCTTTCGGAGAGGTAAGGACGACGCCGGCTCCCAAGCCGGTGTGCATCTTGGACCCATCGAAGTGCATGCGCCAATGGGTGGAGTCGGGAGCCGGCGGCAGGTACTGGGTCTCGGCCCAGTCGACGAGGAAGTCGGCCAGTGCTTGGGACTTGATGGCAGTGCGGGGTTGGTAGAAGATCGTGTGGGGGGCCAGCTCGATGGCCCATTTTGCCACCCGGCCGGATGCGTCCCGGCTGCCTATGATCTCGGCTAGCGGAGCAGTGCATACGACCGTGACGGGATGCTCTTGAAAGTAGGGCTTCAGCTTCTTGGCGGTGAAGTACACGCCGTAACACATCTTTTGGTAGTGCGGGTAGTTCTGCTTTGAGGCGGACAGCACCTCGCTCAAATAATACACCGGCCTCTGGACCGGCTGGGCTCGGCCTTCTTCTGGGCCCTGGACTACGATGACGGTGCTGACCACCCGGCTGGTTGCGGCGATGTAAAGGAGCATGGGCTCTTTCTCAGTCGGCGCCGCGAGGACAGGCGGCGTGGCCAGCATCTTCTTCAGCTCATGAAAAGCTTGGTTGGCCTGGTCGTTCCACTCGAAGTGAGTGCTCTTCTTCATGAGGCAGTAGAGGGGGAGAGCTTTCTCTCCGAGCCGGCTGATGAAGCGGTTCAAAGAGGCTAAGCACCCGGTAAACATCTGAATGTCTCTAAGCTTGGTGGGGATCGCCATTCTCTCGATGGCCTTGATCTTCACTGGGTTGCATTCGATGCCGCGTTCGGAGACCAGGAAGCCTAGGAGCTGGCCGGCTGGCACTCCGAACAAGCATTTCTCGGGGTTGAGCTTGATTTGGAACCGGCGTAAGTTCTCAAAAGTTTCCTTGAGGTCTCCCAGCAAGGTGCCACGCTTCTCCGTCTTCACCACGATGTCATCCACGTAAACATGAGTGTTTCTGCCGAGTTGCTTGAGGAGGCACTTCTGCATGCAACGCTGAAAAGTGGCACCGGCATTTCTCAAGCCGAATGTCATAGTCAGGTAGCAGAAGGCTCCAAATGGCGTGATGAAGGCGGTCTTCAGGTGGTCGTCCGGATCTAGCTTTATCTGATGATATCCGGAGTAAGCATCCAAAAAACTCAACAGCTCGCATCCGGCTATGGAGTCTATCACTTGGTCAATTCTTGGCAGGGCAAAAGGATCTTTGGGGCAGGCCTTGTTGAGGCTCGTGTAGTCTATACACATGCGCAACTTGTTGTTCTTCTTTAGCACAAGGACCGGGTTGGCGAGCCACTCAGGAAAGAAAACTTCCATGATGAAGCCGGCCGCCAAGAGCCGGGCTATCTCCTCCCCTACAATCCTGCGTTTCTCCTCCGACAGTCGGTGAAGGGGTTGTCTGACTAGCTTTGCATCTTCACGAACGTGTAGTTTGTGCTCGGCGAATTTCCTCGGAACACCCGGCATGTCCTTGGGGGACCATGCAAAGATGTCCCGATTCTCACGGAGGAAATCGGCGAGCTCGCCTTCCTATTTGCTGTTCAGGTTTGCCCTGATGACGGCAAACCTCTCTGGATGCTCGGGGTCAAGAGGTATCTTCTTCGTCTCCTTGGCCAGCTGGAAAGATCCTTGAGTATCAAGCTCCTTGGGGTCGGGGGACACGGCCGACTGCTTGCCGGCTATGGCCACGACTCGGTCCAACATCTTCTCTCTTCGGCAATCACAAGGGACTCGGCTAGCCGGCTGCTGGCGGCCGCACACTCAGAGGACTTCTTGTAATCGCCGGCTACGGTGATGACGCCTTTGGTTCTTGGTATCTTCATCTTGAGGTATGCATAGTGGGGAACTGCCATGAATTTGGCCAAGGCAGGTCGGCCAAGCAATACATGCTAAGGGCTCTCCAGGTCCACCACTTCAAACCAGATCGCTTCCCGGCGGAAATGCTCCTTGTCCCCAAAAAGTACATCAATCTCGATCTTGCCAATGGGGGCGCAGGACAGGCCGGGTACGATGCCATGGAACACTGTTCGAGTAGGCACGAGCTGCTTCGTCTTGACATTTAGCTTCTCTAGGGTGTCACGGTACAGGATGTTGATGCTGCTCCCGCCGTCTATCAACACACGGGAGAAGCGGGCGGCGCGTCTGTCCGTTGCAAGGGTGGCTTCCAGGACCAAAGCATAAGAGCCGGGAGACGGCATCACCTCCGGATGGTCGGTCCGGCTCCAGCTGATGGGCTTTTCTGACCAATGCATGTGTCCGGCGGGGTTGGCAGCGACCACGCTAACTTCCTGGCGCTCTTGGCGTCTGCTGCGCCGGTCTTCGGGCTGGCTTGTAAAGACGATGTAGGTTGCTTGCTCGTCAAGGAACTCGTCATGCATGGCTCCGACTGCGGGCCGAGCGGCCGGAGGCGGTGGAGGCAGAGGTGGCGGGCCGGCAGGCGGAGGCGGTGCGAGCCCTTCGCCTTTAGAGATTCGGGTGAGCCAATGGCACTTCCGAGTCGTGTGGTTGGACGGCTTCGCGCTGTTGGGTTTCGTAGTAATTTCAAAAATTTCCTACGCACACGCAAGATCATGTGATGCATAGCAACGAGGGGGAGAGTGTTGTCTACGTACCCAACACAGACCGACTGCGGAAGCGATGACACGACGTAAAGGAAGTAGTCGTACGTCTTCACGATCCAACCGATCAAGCACCGAATCTACGGCACCTCCGAGTTCGAGCACACGTTCAGCTCGATGACGATCCCCGGACTCCAATCCAGCAAAGTGTCGGGGAAGAGTTCCATCAGCACGACGGCGTGGTGATGATCTTGATGTACTACAGCAGCAGGGCTTCGCCTAAACTCCGCTACAGTTTTATCGAGGTATATGGTGGCAGGGGGCACCGCACACGGCTAAGGAATAGATCACGTGGATCAACTTGTGTGTCTAGAGGTGTCCCTTGCCTCCGTATATAAAGGAGTAGAGGGGGGGAGGCTGGCCGGCCAAGGAGGGAGGCGCAGGAGGAGTCCTACTCCTTCCGGGAGTAGGACTCCCCCCCAATCCTAATCCAAGTAGGATTCCCAAGGGGGGGAAGAGAGAGAGGGGGGCCGGCCACCTTCTCCTAGTCCTAATAGGACTAGGGGAGGGGGAAGTGGTGCAGCCACCTTGGGCTGCCCCTTTCTCCTTTCCACTAAGGCCCATGTAGGCCCATATGGCTCCCGGGGGGTTCCGGTAACCCGGTAAAATCCCGATTTCACCCGGAACACTTCCGATGTCCAAACATAGGCTTCCAATATATCAATCTTTACGTCTCGACCATTTCGAGACTCCTAGTCATGTCCGTGATCACATCCGGGACTCCAAACAACCTTCGGTACATCAAAATGCATTAACTCATAATGTAACTGTCATCGTAACCTTAAGCGTGCGGACCCTATGGGTTCGAGAACAATGTAGACATGACCGAGACACGTCTCCGGTCAATAACCAATAGCGGGACCTGGATGCCCATATTGGCTCCTACATATTCTACGAAGATCTTTATCGGTCAGACCGCATAACAACATACGTTGTTCCCTTTGTCATCGGTATGTTACTTGCCCGAGATTCGATCGTCGGTATCCAATACCTAGTTCAATCTCGTTATCGGCAAGTCTCTTTACTCGTTCCGTAATACATCATCTCACAACTAACATATTAGTTGTAATGCTTGCAAGGCTTATGTGATGTGTATTACCGAGAGGGCCCAGAGATACCTCTCCGACAATCGGAGTGACAAATCCTAATCTCGATATACGCCAACCTAACATCTACCTTCGGAGACACCTATAATGCTCCTTTATAATCATCCAGTTACGTTGTGACGTTTGGTAGCACCCAAAGTGTTCCTCCGGCAAATGGGAGTTGCATAATCTCATAGTCATAGGAACATGTATAAGTCATGAAGAAAGCAATAGCAACATACTAAACGATCGTGTGCTAAGCTAATGGAATGGGTCATGTCAATCAGATCATTCAACTAATGATGTGACCTCGTTAATCAAATAACAACTCATTGTTTATGGTTAGGAAACATAACCATCTTTGATTAACGAGCTAGTCAAGTAGAGGCATACTAGTGACACTTTGTTTGTCTATGTATTCACACATGTATTATGTTTCCGGTTAATACAATTCTAGCATCAATAATAAACATTTATCATGATTATAAGGAAATAAATAATAACTTTATTATTGCCTCTAGGGCATATTTCCTTCAGTCTCCCACTTGCACTAGAGTCAATAATCTAGATTACACTGTAATGATTCTAACACCCATGGAGCTTTGGTGCTGATCATGTTTTCCTCGTGGAAGAGGCTTAGTCAACGGGTCTGCAACATTCAGATCCGTATGTATCTTGCAAATCTCTATGTCTCCCACCTGGACTAGATCCCGGATGGAGTTGAAGCGTCTCTTGATGCGTTTGGTCCTTTTGTGAAATCTGGATTCCTTTGCCAAGGCAATTGCACCAGTATTATCACAAAAGATTTTCATTGGACCCGATGCATTAGGTATGACACCTAGATCGGATATTAACTCCTTCATCTAGACTCCTTCGTTCGCTGCTTCTGAAGCAGCTATGTACTCCGCTTCACATGTAGATCCCGCTACAACGCTTTGTTTAGAACTGCACCAACTGACAGCTCCACCGTTTAATGTAAACACGTATCTGGTTTGCGATTTAGAATCGTCCGGATCAGTGTCAAAGCTTGCATCAACGTAACCTTTTACGGTGAGCTCTTTGTCACCTCCATATATGAGAAACATATCCTTAGTCCTTTTCAGGTATTTCAGGATGTTCTTGACCGCTGTCCAGTGATCCATTCCTGGATTACTTTGGTACCTCCCTGCCAAACTTATAGCAAGGCACACATTAGGTCTGGTACACAGCATTGCATACATGATAGATCCTATGGCTGATGCATAGGGAACATCTTTCATATTCTCTCTACCTTCTGCAGTGGTCGGGCATTGAGTCTTACTCAATTTCACACCTTGTAACACAGGCAAGAACCCTTTCTTTGCTTGATCCATTTTGAACTTCTTCAAAATTTTGTCAAGGTATGTGCTTTGTAAAAGTCCAATTAAGCGTCTTGATCTATCCCTATAGATCTTAATGCCTAATATGTAAGCAGCTTCACCGAGGTCTTTCATTGAAAAACTTTTATTCAAGTATCCCTTTACGCTATCCAGAAATTCTATATCATTTCCAATTAGCAATATGTCATCCACATATAATATCAGAAATGCTACAGAGCTCCCACTCACTTTCTTGTAAATACAGGCTTCTCCGAAAGTCTGTATAAAACCAAATGCTTTGATCACACTATCAAAACGTTTATTCCAACTCCGAGAGGCTTGCACCAGTCCATAAATGTATCGCTGGAGCTTGCACACTTTGTTAGCTCCCTTTGGATCGACAAAACCTTCCGGTTGCATCATATACAACTCTTCTTCCAGAAATCCATTCAGGAATGCAGTTTTGACATCAATCTGCCAAATTTCATAATCATAAAATGCGGCAATCGCTAACATGATTCGGACGGACTTAAGCATCGCTACGGGTGAGAAGGTCTCATCGTAGTCAATCCCTTGAACTTGTCGAAAACCTTTCGCGACAAGTCGAGCTTTGTAGACAGTAACATTACCATCAGCGTTAGTCTTCTTCTTGAAGATCCATTTATTCTCAATTGCTTGCCGATCATCGGGCAAGTCAACCAAAGTCCATACTTTGTTCTCATACATGGATCCCATCTTAGATTTCATGGCTTCAAGCCACTTTGCGGAATCTGGGCTCACCATTGCTTCTTCATAGTTCGTAGGTTCATCATGATCTAATAGCATGACTTCCAGAACTGGATTACCGTACCGCTCTGGTGCGGATCTTACTCTGGTTGATCTACGAGGTTCAGTAGTATCTTGTTCTGAAGTTTCATGATCATTATCATTAACTTCCTCACTTATTGGTGTAGGTGTCGCAGAAACAATTTTCTGTGATGTACTACTTTCCAACAAGGGAGCAGGTACAGTTACCTCGTCAAGTTCTACTTTCCTCCCACTCACTTCTTTCGAGAAAAACTCCTTCTCAAGAAAGTTTCCGAATTTAGCAACAAAAGTCTTGCCTTCGGATCTGTGATAGAAGGTGTATCCAATAGTTTCCTTTGGATATTCTATGAAGACACATTTCTCCGATTTGGGTTCGAGCTTATCAGGTTGAAGCTTTTTCACATAAGCATCGCAGCCCCAAATTTTAAGAAACGACAACTTTGGTTTCTTGCCAAACCACAGTTCATAAGGCGTCGTCTCAACGGATTTTGATGGTGCCCTATTTAACGTGAATGCGGCCGTCTCTAGAGCATAACCCCAAAATGATAGCGGTAAATCAGTAAGAGACATCATAGATCGCACCATATCTAGTAAAGTACGATTACGATGTTCGGACACACCATTATGTTGTGGTGTTCCGGGTGGCGTGAGTTGCGAAACTATTCCACAGTTTTTCAAATGTACACCAAACTCGTAACTCAAATATTCTCCTCCACGATCAGATCGTAGAAACTTTATTTTCTTGTTACAATGATTTTCAACTTCACTCTGAAATTCTTTGAACCTTTCAAATGTTTCAGATTTATGTTTCATTAAGTAAATATACCCATATCTGCTTAAATCATCTGTGAAGGTGAGAAAATAACGATATCCGCCACGAGCCTCAATATTCATCGGACCACATACATCGGTATGTATGATTTCCAACAAATCTGTTGGTCTCTCCATAGTACCGAAGAACGGTGTTTTAGTCATCTTGCCCATTAGGCACGGTTCGCAAGTACCAAGTGATTCATAATCAAGTGGTTCCAAAAGTCCATCAGTATGGAGTTTCTTCATGCGCTTTATACCGATATGACCTAAACGACAGTGCCACAAGTAAGTTGCACTTTCATTATCAACTCTGCATCTTTTGGCTTCAACATTATGAATATGTGTATTACTACCATCGAGATTCAATAAGAATAGACCACTCTTCAAGGGTGCATGACCATAAAAGATATTACTCATATAAATAGAACAACCATTATTTTCTGATTTAAATGAATAACCGTCTCGCATTAAACAAGATCCAGATATAATGTTCATGCTCAACGCTGGCACCAAATAACAATTATTTAGGTCTAATATTAATCCCGAAGGTAGATGTAGAGGTAGCGTGCCGACCGCGATCACATCGACTTTGGAACCGTTTCCCACGCGCATCGTCACCTCGTCCTTAGCCAATCTTCGCTTAATCCGTAGCCCCTGTTTCGAGTTGCAAATATTAGCAACAGAACCAGTATCAAATACCCAGGTGCTACTGCGAGCATTAGTAAGGTACACATCAATAACATGTATATCACATATACCTTTGTTCACTTTGCCATCCTTCTTATCCGCCAAATACTTGGGGCAGTTCCGCTTCCAGTGACCAGTCTGCTTGCAGTAGAAGCACTCAGTTTCAGGCTTAGGTCCAGACTTGGGTTTCTTCTCTTGAGCAGCAACTGGCTTGCTGTTCTTCTTGAAGTTCCCCTTCTTCTTTCCTTTGCCCTTTTTCTTGAAACTAGTGGTCTTGTTGACCATCAACACTTGATGCTCTTTCTTGATTTCTACCTCCGCAGCTTTTCAGCATCGCGAAGAGCTCGGGAATAGTATTGTTCATCCCTTGCATATTATAGTTCATCACGAAGCTCTTGTAGCTTGGTGGCAGTGATTGGAGAATTCTGTCAATGACGCAATCATCTGGAAGATTAACTCCCAATTGAATCAAGTGATTATTATAACCAGACATTTTGAGTATATGCTCACTGACAGAACTGTTCTCCTCCATCTTGCAGCTATAGAATTTATTGGAGACTTCATATCTCTCAATCCGGGCATTTGCTTGAAATATTAACTTCAACTCCTGGAACATCTCATATGCTCCATGACGTTCAAAACGTCGTTGAAGTCCCGATTCTAAGCCGTAAAGCATGGCACACTGAACTATCAAGTAGTCATCAGCTTTGCTCTGCCAGACGTTCATAACATCTGGCGTTGGTCCAGCAGCAGGCCTGGCACCCAGCGGTGCTTCCAGGACGTAATTCTTCCGTGCAGCAATGAGGATAATCCTCAAGTTACGGACCCAGTCCTTGTAATTGCTACCATCATCTTTCAACTTTGCTTTCTCAAGGAACACATTAAAATTCAATGGAACAACAGCACGAGCCATCTATCTACAATCAACATAAACAAGCAAGATACTATCAGGTACTAAGTTCATGATAAATTTAAGTTCAATTAATCATATTACTTAAGAACTCCCACTTAGATAGACATCCCTCTAATCCTCTAAGTGATCACGTGATCCAAATCAACTAAACCATGTCCGATCATCACGTGAGATGGAGTAGTTTCATCGGTGAACATCATTATGTTGATCATATCTACTATATGATTCACGCTCGACCTTTCGGTCTCCGTGTTCCGAGGCCATATCTGTATATGTTTGGCTCGTCAAGTATAACCTGAGTATTCTGCGTGCGCAACTGTTTTGCACCCGTTGTATTTGAACGTAGAGCCTATCACACCCGATCATCACGTGGTGTCTCAGCACAAAGAACTTTCGCAACGGTGCATACTCAGGGAGAACACTTCTTGATAATTTAGTGAGAGATCATCTTATAATGCTACCGTCAATCAAAGCAAGATAAGATGCATAAAAGATAAACATCACATGCAATCAATATAAGTGATATGATATGGCCATCGTCATCTTGTGCCTGTGATCTCCATCTCCGAAGCACCGTCATGATCACCATCGTCACCGGCGCGACACCTTGATCTCCATCGTAGCATCGTTGTCATCTAGCCAATCTTATGCTTCCACGACTATCACTACCGTTTAGTAATAAGGTAAAGCATTACATCGCGATTGCATTGCATACAATAAAGCGACAACCATATGGCTCCTGCCAGTTGCCGATAACTCGGTTACAAAACATGATCATCGCATACAATAAAATTCAGCATCATGCCTTGACCATATCACATCACAACATGCCCTGCAAAAACAAGTTAGACGTCCTCTACTTTGTTGTTGCATGTTTTACGTGGCTGCGACGGGCTTAAGTAAGAACCAATCTCACCTACACATCAAAACCACAACGATAGTTTGTCAAATAGACTCCGTTTTAACCTTCGCAAGGACCGGGCGTAGCCACACTCGGTTCAACTAAAGTTGGAGAGACAGTCGCCTGCAAGCCATCTATGTGCAAAGCACGTCGAGGGAACCGGTCTCACGTAAGCGTACGCGTAAGGTTGGTCCGGGTCATCTCATCCAACAATACCGCTGAACCAAAGTATGACATGCTGGTATGTAGTATGACTTGTATCGTCCACAACTCACTTGTGTTCTACTTGTGCATATAACATCAACATAAATAACCTAGGCTCGGATGCCACTGTTGGGTTTCGTAGTAATTTCAAAAATTTTCCTACGCACACGCAAGATCATGTGATGCATAGCAACGAGGGGGAGAGTGTTGTCTATGTAGAGGAAGTAGTCGTACATCTTCACGATCCAACCGATCAAGCACCGAATCTACGGCACCTCCGAGTTCGAGCACACGTTCAGCTCGATGACGATCCCCGGACTCCGATCCAGCAAAGTGTCGGGGAAGAGTTCCGTCAGCACGACGGCGTGGTGATGATCTTGATGTACTACAACAGCAGGGCTTCGCCTAAACTCCGCTACAGTTTTATCGAGGTATATGGTGGCAGGGGGCACCGCACACGGCTAAGGAATAGATCACGTGGATCAACTTGTGTGTCTAGAGGTGTCCCCTGCCTCCATATATAAAGGAGTAGAGGGGGGGAGGCTGGCCGGCCAAGGAGGGAGGCGCAGGAGGAGTCCTACTCCTTCCGGGAGTAGGACTCCCACCCCAATCCTAATCCAAGTAGGATTCCCAAGGGGGGAAAGAGAGAGAGGGGGGCCGGCCACCTTCTCCTAGTCCTAATAGGACTAGGGGAGGGGGAAGTGGCGCAGCCACCTTGGGCTGCCCCTTTCTCCTTTCCACTAAGGCCCATGTAGGCCCATATGGCTCCCGGGGGGTTCCGGTAACCTCCCGGTAACCCGGTAAAATCCCGATTTCTCCCGAAACACTTCCGATGTCCAAACATAGGCTTCCAATATATCAATCTTTACGTCTCGACCATTTCGAGACTCCTCGTCATGTCCGTGATCACATCCGGGACTCCGAACAACCTTCGGTACATCAAAATGCATTAACTCATAATGTAACTGTCATCGTAACCTTAAGCGTGCGGACCCTACGGGTTCGAGAACAATGTAGACATGACCGAGACACGTCTCCGGTCAATAACCAATAGCGGGACCTGGATGCCCATATTGGCTCCTACATATTCTACGAAGATCTTTATCGGTCAGACCGCATAACAACATACGTTGTTCCCTTTGTCATCGGTATGTTACTTGCCCGAGATTCGATTGTCGGTATCCAATACCTAGTTCAATCTCGTTATCGGCAAGTCTCTTTACTCGTTCTGTAATACATCATCTCACAACTAACATATTAGTTGTAATGCTTGCAAGGCTTATGTGATGTGTATTACCGAGAGGGCCCAGAGATACCTCTCCGACAATCGGAGTGACAAATCCTAATATCGATATACGCCAACCCAACATCTACCTTCGGAGACACCTGTAATGCTCCTTTATAATCACCCAGTTACGTTGTGACGTTTGGTAGCACCCAAAGTGTTCCTCCGGCAAACGGGAGTTGCATAATCTCATAGTCATAGGAACATGTATAAGTCATGAAGAAAGCAATAGCAACATACTAAACGATCGTGTGCTAAGCTAATGGAATGGGTCATGTCAATCAGATCATTCAACTAATGATGTGACCTCGTTAATCAAATAATAACTCATTGTTTATGGTTAGGAAACATAACCATCTTTGATTAACGAGCTAGTCAAGTAGAGGCATACTAGTGACACTTTGTTTGTCTATGTATTCACACATGTATTATGTTTCCGGTTAATACAATTCTAGCATGAATAATAAACATTTATCATGATTATAAGGAAATAAATAATAACTTTATTATTGCCTCTAGGGCATATTTCCTTCACGCGCCACTGTGGAACTTGCAAGGGGCGTCGAGAGTTTGCTCGTAGGAGAAGGCGGGCTGCCAAGCCGGCCTGCCGCCCTTGGGCTTCTTGGGCGCCGGTCGCTCTTCAGGCGGCGCGTCTTCGACTGTGGCCACCTGCCGGCTGGCGGGAGGCGGCGCGGGGCCCTTGCGCTTGTGGTCGTTCGAGTGGGGGAGTCGGCCGGAATCCCCTGCCGGCGTCTTGGGCGCCGGGTTGAGAACCTTTCTGGACGCGTCTACCCGAAGCTCGGTCTTCATCGAGGAGTCAGCGGTGGCATACTTGTCCGCTATGTCCAGAAGCTCGTTGAGGGTAGCCGGCTTGTCGCAAAGGAGCTTGTGCTTGAGGAGGGTGCCTTCTTGGCATCCGGCTATGAAGTATTCTATGGCTTGGACCTCGTGCACTCCTTCATAGGAGTTGCGGAGCTCGGCCCAACGCATGAGGTAATCGCGAGTGGACTCGGCGGGGCCTTGTATGCACAAGGAGAGATGTCTGGGCTTGGGAGCCCGCTTGTAGGTGCCGGTGAAGTTGCGGATGAAGGCTTCTGTGAAATCTAGCCAGCTGTTGATGCTACGCGGCTTGAGGCTGTTGAGCCAGGTCCGCGCCGTGCCCTGCAGCATGAGGGGCATGTACTTCACGGCAACGCGCCGGTTGCCGTTGGCTATGCTAACCGCCGTGGAGAAGTCGATCAACCAATCTTCCGGCTTCACGGAGCCGTTGTACTTGGGCGTGTCTCTTGGGAGCGAGAACCCTTTGGGAAATGGCTCGTCGCGGATGCGGGGGCCGAAACAAGGCGGGCCGACATCTTCTTCTTCTTCCAACGCCAGGGATCGCGCCAGGCGGTCGATCCGGTGGCGGGCGTCGTTCTCGCCGATTCCTTCGCGGCGGCCTAGCCGGCCGCTGAGAGACGGGTGTGCCACTGGCGGCGGGGCGGGATATCTCTCTCCACGGGGCGGAGGCGGAAGCGGGTCGCCCCGCCATTCCATAGCTCGGGGATGACCGTCACGTCTCGCTCGATGGAGATCCGGGTCCGGCTGCGGCTGGCAGCCGACTCCTTCTCACGTCGCGCGCGGGTATTGCTCGTAGTCGGCGTCCGGGACGTCGCGCCGTGTTCTCGGCGCGGGGGAGGGCTTTCCGCGCGGGCGTCAGCTTCGTGTCGCTGCGCGGCTGCGTCAATCAATTGCTGGATGCGCCGGGTCATGTGGGGGAGGTCTTCGGCCTCCAAGCCGTCCAACTCGTCTACAGCCGCCTGGGCGGCACGCAAGTTCTCGAGCGGAGTGGCATAGACCGGGCGGTTGACTCCCAGTGTGTCGGCGATGACGGCGCCGCGTTGCTTGACAAGGCCGGCCCGGCTTGGCCCGCCCGGGGCCGGCGTGCCGAAGGCGGCGCGGTCAGCTTCGCGCTGGTAGGCCTCAGTGAGGCGTCTTACGGAGGCCAGCCTCCGGCCCTCTACGAGGAGGGCGAGGCGGCGTGCCTCCAGTGCTTCGTCGTCGGCATTAGCCGGGAGGGGAGCGGACAAGTCGTGGGCCGCCGCGCGCGAGGCGTCGTGGGCGCTCTCGTCGGCCAGGCCGCCGTGGCCGACAACCATCACTTCGGTGGTGACAGCATCGCTGCCGTCGGCTCGAGGAAGCGGGTCGTTGTAGATCGTGACGTTGGTGGGGAAGGTGTCGTAGGAGGCCGTGTCGGAGTTGACGGGCATCGGGTCGGTGGAGCCAACCGACTCCAGGTCCACAGCGGGCTCGCTGGAGACATGGAGCTGGCCGAGAAGGTTGGTGAGGTGGTCGGTGCCCGCATCGGAGGCGAGCTCATTGGAGATGAGAGTTTCGTCGAGGAGATCGGCGAGGCCACTTGCCACGCAGATGCCGGTGACGCCTTGCAGTGCGTCGTGGCAAGCGCCATCGGGCGTGCCGGGCTAGCTACGCTCGCGGGGGAGGAATAAGGTTCCCGTCCAGAACAGGTCTCCGGACGATGGTGCACCTGGCCCCACGGTGGGCGCTAAATGTCGGGTGGTAGGTGCGACATATGCCAACGGGTGGCTTATCATTGTGGGAGCCAGTAAGACATCGCCGGTGCCTGGAAACGGGATAAGGCGAAGACATGCACGCCGGCGGATCTTACCCAGCTTCGGGGCTCTCCGTGGAGATAACACCCCTACTGCTGCTCTGCGGGGTCTCCGCATGTTCACTAGATGAATCGAGTAGCTACACAACGCTCCTTGAGCTGTTTTTGGGGGGAGGAGGAAGGAAGGCACGGCTAGCCTGCTTCTTCTCCTTGTGTGGTGTCTAGTGTTGGGGAACGTAGCAGAAATTCAAAATTTTCCTACGTGTCACCAAGATCTATCTATGGAGAGACCAGCAACGAGTAGAAAGAGAGTGCATCTACATACCCTTGTAGATCGCTAAGCGGAAGCATTCAAGTGAACGGGGTTGATGGAGTCGTACTCGTCGTGATTCAAATCACCGATGATCCTAGTGCCGAACGGACGGCACCTCCGCGTTCAACACACGTACAGCCCGGTGACGTCTCCCACGCCTTGATCCAGCAAGGAGAGAGGGAGAAGTTGAGGAAGACTCCATCCAACAGCAGCACAACAGCGTGGTGGTGGTGGAGGAGCGTGGCAATCCAGCAGGGCTTCGCCAAGCACCATGGGAGAGGAGGAGTAGGAAGAGAGGTAGGGCTGTGCCAGAACTTCGTGTATACTTCCCATGCGCCTCCCCACTATATATAGGGGTGGAGGGGCTGGTTTCTTGCCCTCCAAGTCCATTGGGGCGTTGGCCAAGGTGGGAGGAAAGAAATCTCATTATTTCCTTCCCCACCGATTGTTATCCCCCCCTTTTAGGGATCTTGATCTTATCCCTTCGGGATATGATCTTATTCCTTCTAAGGGGGGATCTTGGTGCGCCTTGACCAGGGGTGTGGGGCCTTGCCCCCACTACCCACGTCCATGTGGGTCCCCCCATGCAGGTGGGCCCCACTCCGGAACCTTCTAGAACCTTCCCGGTACAATACCGAAAAATCCCGAACATTTTCCGGTGGAAAATAGGACTTCCCATATATAAATCTTTACCTCCGGACCATTCCGGAACTCCTCGTGACGTCCGGGATCTCATCCGGGACTCCGAACAACATTCGGTAACCACATACAAACTTCCTTTATAACCCTAGCGTCATTGAACCTTAAGTGTGTAGACCCTACGGGTTCGGGAGACATGTAGACATGACCGAGACGTTCTCCGGTCAATAACCAACAGCGTGATCTGGATACCCATGATGGCTCCCACATGTTCCACGATGATCTCATCGGATGAACCACGATGTCAAGGACTTAATCAATCTCGTATTCAATTCCCTTTGTCTATCGATATGTTACTTGCCCGAGATTCGATCGTCGGTATCCAATACCTTGTTCAATCTCGTTACCGGCAAGTCACTTTACTCGTTCCGTAACACATCATCCCGTGATCAACTCCTTGGTCACATTGCGCATATGATGATGTCCTACCGAGTGGGCCCAGAGATACCTCTCCGTTTACACGGAGTGACAAATCCCAGTCTCGATCCGCATAAAACAATAGATACTTTCGGAGATACCTGTAGTGCACCTTTACAGTCACCCAGTTATGTTGTGACGTTTGATACACCCAAAGCACTCCTACGGTATCCAGGAGTTACACACTCTCATGGTCGAAGGAAGAGATACTTGACATTGGCAAAGCTCTAGAAAATGAACTACACGATCTTTTGTGCTAGTCTTAGGATTGGGTCTTGTCCATCACATCATTCTCCTAATGATTTGATCCCGTTATCAACGACATCCAATGTCCATAGCCAGGAAACCATGACTATCTGTTGATCACAACGAGCTAGTCAACTAGAGGCTCACTAGGGACATATTGTGGTCTATGTATTCACACGTGTATTACGATTTCCGGATAATACAGTTATAGCATGAATAAAAGACAATTATCATGAACAAGGAAATATAATAATAATACTTTTATTATTGCCTCTAGGGCATATTTCCAACAGTCTCCCACTTGCACTAGAGTCAATAATCTAGTTCACATCGCCATGTGATTAACACTCACAGGTCACATCGCCATGTGACTAATACCCAAGAGTTTACTAGAGTCAGTAGTCTAGTTCACATCACTATGTGACTAACACTCAATGAGTTTTATGTTTGATCATGTTGCTTGTGAGAGAGGTTTTAGTCAACGGGTCTGAACCTTTCAGATCCGTGTGTGCTTTACAAATCTCTATGTCATCTCCTAGATGCAGCTACCACGCTCTATTTGGAGCTATTCCAAACAACTGTTCTACTTGGAGCTATTCTAAATTATTGCTCCATTATATGTATCCGGTCTCTCTACTCAGAGCTATCCGGATAGGTGTCAAGCTTGCATCGTCGTAACCTTTACGACGAACTCTTTTACCACCTCCATAATCGAGAAAATTCCTTAGTCCACTAGTTACTAAGGATAACTTTGACCGCTGTCCTGTGAGCCATTCTTGGATCACTCTTGTACCCCTTGACTGACTCATGGCAAGGCACACTTCAGGTGCGGTACACAGCATAGCATACTGAAGAGCCTACATCTTAAGCATAGGGGACGACCTTCGTCCTTTCTCTCTATTCTGCCGTGGTCGAGCTTTAAGTCTTAACTTCGTACCTTACAACTCAGGCAAGAACTCCTTCTTTGACTGGTCCATCTTGAACACCTTCAAGATCATGTCAAGGTATGTGCTCATTTGAAAGTACCATTAAGCGTTTTTGATCTATCCCTATAGATCTTGATGCTCAATGTTCAAGTAGCTTAATCCAGGTTTTCTATTGAAAAACACTTTTCAAATAACCCTATATGCTTTCCAGAAATTCTACATCATTTCTGATCAACAATATGTCAACAACATATACTCATCAGAAATTCTATAGTGCTCCCAGTCACTTCTTTGGAAATACAAGTTTCTCATAAACTTTGTATAAACCCAAAATCTTTGATCGTCTTATCAAAGTGCACATTCCAACTCCAAGATGCTTACTCCAGTCCATGGAAGGATCGCTAGAGCTAGCATACCTTTTAGCATCCTTAGGATCGACAAAACTTTTCTGATTTTATCACATACAACCTTTCCTTACGAAAACTGGTAAGGAAACTCGTTTTGACATCCATCTACCAGATTTCATAAATGCAGCTAACGCTAACATGATTCCGACGGACTTAAGCATAGCTACGGATGAGAAAATCTCATCGTAGTCAACTCCTTGAACTTGTGAAAAACTCTTTGCCACAAGTCGAGCTTCATAGACGGTGACATTACCGTCCACGTCCGTTTTCTTCTTAAAGATCCATTTATCTCAATGGCTTGCCGATCATCGGGCAAGTCCACCAAAGTCCATGCTTTGTTCTAATACATGGATCCTATCTCGGATTTCATGGCTTCTAACCATTTATCAGAATATGGGCCCACCATCGCTTCTCCATAGCTCGTAGGTTCATTGTTGTCTAGCAACATGACCTTCAAGACAGGATCACCGTACCACTCCGAAGCAGTATGCGTCCTTGTCGTCCTACGAGGTACGGTGGTGACTTGATCCGAAACTTCATGATCACTATCATAAGCTTCTACTTCAATTGGTGTAGACGCCACAGGAACAACTTCCTGTGCCCTGCTACACACTAGTTGAAGTGACGGTTCAATAACCTCATCAAGTCTCCACCATCCTCCCACTCAACTTTCCGAGACAAACTTTTCCTCGAGAAAGGACCCGATTAAAGAAACAATCACTTTTGCTTCCGGATCTGAATTAGGAGGTATACCCAACTGTTTTGGGTGTCCTATGAAGATGCATTTTATCCGCTTTGGGTTCGAGCTTATCAACCTAAAACTTTTTTTTTCACATAAGCGTCGCAGCCCCAAACTTTTAAGAAACGACAACTTAGGTTTCTCCAAACCATAGTTCAGACGGTGTCGTCTCAACGGAATTACGTGGTACCCTATTAAAGTGAGTGCGGTTGTCTCTAATGCCTAACCCATGAATGATAGTGGTAATTCGATAAGAGACATCATGGTATGCACCATATCCAATAGGGTGCAGTTATGATGTTCGGACACACCATCACACTATGGTGTTCCAGGCGGTATTGGTTGTGAAACAACCTCCACAATGTCTTAATTGTGTGCCAAACTCGTAACTCAGATACTCATCTCTATGATCATATCATAGACATTTTATCCTCTTGTCACAATGATCTTCAACTTCACTCTCAAATTACTTGAACCATTCAATAATTCAGACTTGCGTTTCATCAAGTAAATATACTCAACATCTACTCGAATCATCTGTAAAGTAAGAACATAACGATATTCACTGCATGCCTCAACACTCATTGGACTGCACACATCAAAATGTGTTACTTCCAACAAGTTGCTATCTTGTTCCATCTTACTGAAAATGAGGCTTTTCAGTCATCTTGCCCATGTGGTATGATTTTCATATCTCAAGTGATTCAAAATCAAGTGAGTACAAACGATCCATCTGCATGGAGTTTCTTCATGCGTATACACCAATAGACATGGTTCGCATGTCTCAAACTTTTCAAAAACGAGTGAGTCCAAAGATCCATCAACATGGAGCTTCTTCATGCGTTTTATACCAATATGACTTACATGGCAGTGCCACAAGTAAGTGGTACTATCATTACTATCTTATATCTTTTGGCATGAAAATGTGTATCACTACGATCGAGATTCAATAAACCATTCCTTTAGGTGCAAGACCATTGAAGGTATTATTCAAATAAATAGAGTAACCATTATTCTCCTTAAATGAATAACCGTATTGCGATAGACATAATCCAATCATATCTATGCTCAACGCAAACACCAATAACAATTATTTGGGTTTAACACCAATCTCGATGGTAGAGCGAGCGTGCGATGCTTGATCACATCAAGCTTGGAAAAACTTCCAACACATATCGTCAGCTCACCTTTAGCTAGTCTCCGTTTATTCCGTAGCTTTTATTTCGAGTTACTAACACTTAGCAACCGAACCGGTATCTAATACCCTGGTGCTACTAGGAGTACTAGTAAAGTACACATTAACATAATGTATATCCAATATACTTCTATCGACCTTGCCAGCCTTCTCATCTACCAAGTATCTAGGGTAATGCTGCTCCAGTGGTTGTTCCCCTTATTACAGAAGCACTTAGTCTCGGGTTTGGGTTCAACCTTGGGTTTCTTCACTAGAGCAGCAACTGAATTGCCGTTTCATGAAGTATCCCTTTGTTCCCTTGCCCTTCTTGAAACTAGTGGTTTCACCAACCATCAACAATTGATGCTCCTTCTTGATTTGTACTTTCGCGGTGTCAAACATCATGAATATTTCAAGTATCATCATATCTATCCCTGATATGTTATAGTTAATCACGAAGCTCTAGCAGCTTGGTGGCAATGACTTTGGGGAAACATCACTATCTCATCTGGAGGATCAACTCCCACTCGATTCAAGTGATTGTTGTGCTCAGACAATCTGAGCACAAGCTCAACGATTGAGCTTTTCTCCCTTAGTTTGCAGGCTAAGAAAATCGTCGGAGGTCTTATACCTCTTGACGTGGGCACGAGCCTGAAATCCCAATTTCAGCCCTCAAAACATCTCATATGTTCCGCGACGTTTCGGAAACGTCTTTGGTGCCTCTACTTAAACCATTTAATTGAACTATCACGTAGTTATCAAAACGTGTATGTCCGATGTTCGCAACGTCGACAAACGATGTTGGGGTTCAGCACACTGAGCGGTGCATTAAGGACATAAGCTTTCTACTGATCGCATAATCGCTACTATCAACTTTCAACTATATTTTCTCTAGGAACATATCTAAACAGTGGAAATAAAGCGCGAGCTTACGACATAATTTGCAAAAGGTCTTTTGACTATGTTCAGGATAATTAAGTTCATCTTATGAACTCCCACTTAGATAGACATCCCTGTGGTCATCTAAGTGATCACATGATCCGAGTCAACTAGGCCGTGTCCGATCATCACGTGAGACGGACTAGTCATCATCGGTGAACATATTCATGTTGATCGTATCTACCATACGACTCATGCTCGACCTTTCGGTCTCCGTGTTCCGAGGCCATGTCTGCACATGCTAGGCTCGTCAAGTTAACCCTAAGTGTTTTCGCTGTGTAAAACTGTCTTACACCCGTTGTATGTGAACGTAAGAATCCATCACACCCGATCATCACGTGGTGCTTAGAAGCGACGAACTGTAGCAACGGTGCACAGTTAGGGGAGAACACTTCTTGAAATTTTGTAAGGGATCATCTTATTTACTACCGTCGTCCTAAGCAAACAAGATGCATAAACATGATAAACATCACATGCAATCAAATAGTGACATGATATGGCCAATATCATTTTGCTCCTTTTGATCTTCATCTTCGGGGCTCCATGATCATCATCGTCACCGGCACGACACCATGATCTCCATCATCATGATCTCCATCATCGTGTCTTCATGAAGTTGCCACGCCAACGACTACTTCTACTTCTATGACTAACGCATTTAGCAATAAAGTAAAGTAGTTTACATGGCGTTCTTCAATGACACGCAGGTCATACAATAAATAAAGACAACTCCTATGGCTCCTGCCGGTTGTCATACTCATCGACATGCAAGTCGTGAATCCTATTACAAGAACATGATCAATCTCATACATCACATATCATTCATCACATTCTTCTTGGCCATATCACATCACATAGCATACCCTGCAAAAACACGTTAGACGTCCTCTAATTGTTGTTGCATGTTTTACGTGGCTGCTATGGCTTTCTAGCAAGAACGTTTCTTACCTACGCAAGACCACAACGTGATATGCCAATTGCTATTTACCCTTCATAAGGACCCTTTTCATCGAATCTGTTCCGACTAAAGTGGGAGAGACTGGCACCCGCTAGCCACCTTATGCACCAAGTGCATGTCAATCGGTGGAACCTGTCTCACGTAAGAGTACGTGTAAGGTCGGTCCGGGCCGCTTCATCCCACAATACCGTCGAAACAAGATTGGACTAGTAACGGTAAGCATATTGAACAACATCAACGCCCACAACTACTTTGTGTTCTACTCGTGCAAAGAATCTACGCAATAGACCTAGCTCATGATGCCACTGTTGGGGAACGTAGCAGAAATTCAAAATTTTCCTACGTGTCACCAAGATCTATCTATGGAGAGACCAGCAACGAGTAGAAAGAGAGTGCATCTACATACCCTTGTAGATCGCTAAGCGGAAGCGTTCAAGTGAACAGGGTTGATGGAGTCGTACTCGTCGTGATTCAAATCACCGATGATCCTAGTGCCGAACGGACGTCACCTCCGCGTTCAACACACGTACAGCCCGGTGACGTCTCCCACGCCTTGATCCAGCAAGGAGAGAGGGAGAGGTTGAGGAAGACTCCATCCAACAGCAGCACAACAGCGTGGTGGTGGTGGAGGAGCGTGGCAATCCAGCAGGGCTTCGCCAAGCACCATGGGAGAGGAGGAGTAGGAAGAGAGGTAGGGCTGTGCCAGAACTTCGTGTATAGCTCCCATGCGCCTCCCCACTATATATAGGGGTGGAGGGGCTGGTTTCTTGCCCTCCAAGTCCATTGGGGCGTTGGCCAAGGTGGGAGGAAAGAAATCTCATTATTTCCTTCCCCACCGATTGTTATCCCCCCTTTTTAGGGATCTTGATCTTATCCCTTCGGGATATGATCTTATTCCTTCTAAGGGGGGATCTTGGTGCGCCTTGACCAGGGGTGTGGGGCCTTGCCCCCACTACCCACGTCCATGTGGGTCCCCCCATGCAGGTGGGCCCACCTCCGGAACCTTCTAGAACCTTCCCGGTACAATACCGAAAAATCCCGAACATTTTCCGGTGGCCAAAATAGGACTTCCCATATAGAAATCTTTACCTCCGGACCATTCCGGAACTCCTCGTGACGTCCGGGATCTCATTCGGGACTCCGAACAACATTCGGTAACCACATACAAACTTCCTTTATAACCCTAGCGTCATCGAACCTTAAGTGTGTAGACCCTACGGGTTCGGGAGACATGTAGACATGACCGAGACGTTCTCCGGTCAATAACCAACAGCGGGATCTGGATACCCATGATGGCTCCCACATGTTCCACGATGATCTCATCGGATGAACCACGATGTCAAGGACTTAATCAATCCCGTATTCAATTCCCTTTGTCTATCGGTATGTTACTTGCCCGAGATTCGATCGTCGGTATCCAATACCTTGTTCAATCTCGTTACCGGCAAGTCACTTTACTCGTTCCGCAACACATCATCCCGTGATCAACTCCTTGGTCACATTGCGCATATGATGATGTCCTACCTAGTGGGCCGAGAGATACCTCTCCGTTTACACGGAGTGACAAATCCCAGTCTCGATCCGCATAAAACAATAGATACTTTCGGAGATACCTGTAGTGCACCTTTATAGTCACCCAGTTACGTTGTGACGTTTGATACACCCAAAGCACTCCTACGGTATCCAGGAGTTACACGCTCTCATGGTCGAAGGAAGAGATACTTGACATTGGCAAAGCTCTAGCAAATGAACTACACGATCTTTTGTGCTAGTCTTAGGATTGGGTCTTGTCCATCACATCATTCTCTTAATGATGTGATCCCGTTATCAAGGACATCCAATGTCCATAGCCAGGGACATATTGTGGTCTATGTATTCACACGTGTATTACGATTTCCGGATAATACAGTTATAGCATGAATAAAAGACAATTATCATGAACAAGGAAATATAATAATAATACTTTTATTATTGCCTCTAGGGCATATTTCCAACATCTAGGACTAGTAAGGGGTCGAACCCTTTGCATGGGTGCTCCGGGGGGTTTATATAGGCCTACCCCCCGGGGGTACAATGGTAATCCGACTGGGCGCGGGGCCCAGCCGTCTGTGACTGCGCTCGCCGGCTTCTACGCCAGCTGCTGGGGCCAGCCGACTGGTGGGTCCTGCCGGCTGCCGGCCCCTTGATCGACAGGCAGGCCCCACTGTCCAGGGCCTGGTCGGCGGCTGGTTACTGTGGCTCCATCTTGTTGACGTGAGCTTCATCGTGGTAAGTGCGGCTATAGTACCGCCGCCTGTCAGGCGATCGCTGTAGCCTTACCGCGTCTTGTCTCCTTAATGGGGCGTCCTCTTCGAGGGAGGCGGCAAGCCGGCTGCGGGGAACCGGCTCTGTCTTGGGCTGACTGGTTGGAGGCGTGGCCGCCTTCGGGCGTCTCTCTGCTTAAAGGGGCCCACCGTCTGTGGGCCACGCTGGCGGCCCGTCGTGGGCGATGCCAGGGTCAACATTGCAACAGTGCCGCACCGGATGAGTCATGCCTACCCCGTACGGTGCACTGTGCCAGGCGTGCTCCGGGATTCGGGGGTGGCAAGCTTTACTGTAGCCACGCCCCGTCGCACCGCCGTTAGGTGGGTGCAAACTTTTGTGGGTATGGTCTTGACCGCTTTATGGGGAGCCGGCTTCTTGGAGTCGGCCTTCTCATGGCCGGCTTCTTGGAGTCGGCCTTCTCATGAGGGCTAAAGTCGGACCGCCTTCCGAAAGCCGGCCTGGGTGGCATGCAACAAGGGGAAGGCGGCCCCATGTCTTGGATTCTTGAGAGCCGGGCGGGCTCACATCTTTTTTCAGAAGGGCCAGGGGAAGCCGGCTAGGCTACCCATGGCTATTTACTCCGACAATCTCTATCTAGCTGGCGATACGTTGTGTCATCCATGCACCTGACGCATCCAGAAAATCCATGGACCACCTGCCCCGCGACATATCCGTAATCGAGATAGTCGTGCACCGTCGTGAGCAGCGCGGCTCTCATAGGGAAATATTCTTTCTCTGCAGCGTCCCACGTATTAGCTGGCATTTTCCACAGCGTGTCAAGCTCCTCTTTCAGCAGCCCCAGATACAGATTGATGTCGTTCCCTGGTTGTTTCGGTCCTTCAATTTGCATACTCATGTGAATGTACTTCCTCTTCACGCACAACCAGGGGGGAAGGTTGTACATCCACACAAACACAGGCCAGGTGCTATGTGTGCTTCTATGGCTGCCAAACGGATTGACTCCATCGATGCTCGCGCCCAGCACGATGTTCCTTGGATCGTTCCCAAATTCTAGGTCTTCGAAGTTCAACGCTTGCCACTGGCTCGCATCCTTAGGGTGACTCAACATCTTGTCTTTTTTATCTATCTCCGGATCATTTGCGTCATCTTCTCGTTTCTTCTCCTCCCTATCCGCGTGCCAACGCAGGAGCTTTGCTACCTTAGGGTCCGCGAAATACCGCTGCAGACGAGGAGTGATCGGAAAGTACCACACCACTTTTCGAGGAGCTTTCTTCCTCTTCTTGTATCGAGTGACGCCGCACACCGGACATATGGTAGACTCCGCGTGCTTGTCCTGATAAATGATGCAATTGTTCATGCACACATGGTATTTCACGTGCGGTAAATCCAGAGGACACACGATTTTCTTCGCCTCCTCCAAACTGGTCAGGCACTTGTTCCCCTTGGGAAGACGTTCGTGACAGAATGACATGTTCTCGTCGAAGCATGCGTCGGTCATTTTGTGTTTTACCTTCATCTCCAGAGCCATGAGCGTTACTTTCAGGCGGGTATCCTCGGGCCTGCATCCTTCATACAATGGAGTAACCGCGTCTAACTCAAGTTGATCCATCTTGGCTTTCTCTCGGGCGGTAGCTCTTGCGTTATCCGTCTGCTTGAGAAGCAGCTCTTGAATATGAGGGTCCTGCACCCAGCCCATCGATGGTCCAGCGTCGTCTGCTCCGCCGGCATCATCATCTTCATGATCATGCCCGTCATCTGCTCCGGCATCTTCCTCATCATCATGTCCTGCATCTTCTACATGATGACTGTGTACAGCATCACCGTCGTGATCATCTCCTGGGGATTCTTCGTCTTCTCGCCCGCCCGAGCCGCGGTGGTTGTCTTGCTGCCCTTCCTCATTTCTTGCCCGGCCCCCATGGACGACTTCGTAGTCATCTTCATCACCTTGCCACCGATAGCCATCCATGAAACCACGCAAGAGCAGGTGGTCCCGCACCTGCCCGGATTCCGGGTCCGCAATAAGGCTCTTCAGCTTGCATCTTCGACACGGACATCTTATCTCCGTCTCGTTCTTTTGAAGCATCTCGGCCTTCGCGGACCTCAAAAACCTATTCACGATGCCTTTGGTCATCATGCGGACCATGGTCTCCTGCGGGGTAGAGCAAAACGATATTTTAGAACCAAGAAAAAATTTGGCATGACTTTCCCTAAAAATAGGACCAAAAAGAATGCTTAATGCCAAAATTCTCGCCAAAACGGAAATGAATCAACATTCCGGCAAAATATTGGCAACTATCGCATTTCAAATACCGGTACACCTCCAAACACAAACACATATGCAACACCACAAACATATGCAACACCACGAACATACATAGATCTAGCTAGGCCATAAAAAGTGCATGTGCACATTGTTGTAGGGAGAACAACATAAATATAGCTTCCCCCCTTACTTACCTATCAAAACAAGGTAATTTAACCACTTAAATTGAATGAATCTATGGTGGAAATGAGGTGAAAAAGAGGAGGCACACGAGACAAGGAGGAGGTGGAGAGAATGAAGTGGGGAGAAAGTGAGTGTGGGTAGGAGAGGCTGTCCAAAATATCTTGTTGCTGCCCACTTACTAATGGCACACCAACTCTAAACGCGCCATTAGTAATCCAGGTTACTAATGGCGCACCTTCTGGTGGTGCGCCATTAGTAGTTTTGCAAAAAAAACATACTAACGGCGCACTGTTCCACAGTGCGCCATTACTAGTTTAAACTAGTAATGGCGCACGATGGAACAGTGCGCCATTAGTAGTTTTGCAAAAAGGGAATAAAAATATAATAGAAAAAACAACATTAGTGGCGCACTTCCCGGCAGGTGCGCCATTACTAGTTACAACTAGTAATGGCGCACTGTGTCTGGATGCGCCATTAGTATGTTTGGACAGGCGCACTAGTTAAATTTTTTTTGATACTAATGGCGCACCCTGGGCCAGGTGCGCCATTAGTAGTTTCAACTCTAATGGCGTATCAGAAGGTCGTGCGCCATTAGTATATACTAATGGCGCACCGCTTGTCTGGTGCGCCATTAGTGTCAATCCCATCTATAGCCCTTTTTCTAGTAGTGAATTCGGCATTGACTGTCATATTCTCGGTATTGACGTTGTTAATGCGGCGCTTATGCTTGTTATGACGTGACCTGCCATTGCCGTCCTTGGTATCTAAAGTACCATGGTTCTTTGATATGTTATTACTGCGAGCCAGCCAGCTGTCTTCTCCCGCACAAAAGTGGGTCATGCTGCTGAATTATGTGGCTCAAGTCATCGGCATCTGGTGGTCGCACGTAAGTGCCTTGAAAGTTGTCGAGGAATGCGTCTTCCAGATCTTCCCAACAGCCAATGGACTCTGCTAGCAAGCTGTTGAGACAATGCTGAGCTGGTCCTTTGAGTTTGAGTGGGAGGTATTTGATGGCGTGTAGGTCATCACCGCGGGCCATGTGGATGTGTAAGAGGAAATCCTCGATCCATACCGCAGGATCTGTTGTGCCGTCGTATGATTCTATATTTACGGGTTTGAAACCCTCTGGGATTTGATGATCCATTACTTCGTCTGTGAAGTATAAGGGGTGTGCGGCACCTCTGTACTGGGCTATATCGCGACGCAGCTCGAATGAGTCTTGCCCGCTGTGTTCGGCCCGGTCGGACTTACTTTTACTATATCCGGCGTGATGATTATCGTCTCGCATAGTGGTGCGCCCTCGTGATCCGTAGATCAATCTTGCATGTTTTGCTTTGTCCTCCAATACGTCTCACATGTCTGGCGTATTTCCCCATGCCTTTTTATTTGAATGACGTCGGGGTGCGGGCTGAGCTTTTGGCTGGAATGTCTCTCTGTCGCGGCCACGAGGTGGACGATCAGCCACGTCATACGCTGGGGATGTAGGTTTCGGTGCTTCCTCCTCCAGTTGGGGTAGCAACCTGCACTTTGGGTAACTCTTGGAGGGGCGTTCGAGTTTATATTCCTCGACCGCCAGGACTTCAGTCCATCTATCAGCTAGCAAATCTTGATCAGCTTGAAGCTGCTGCTGCTTTTTCTTAAGGCTATTTGCCATGGCTATAAGCCGGCGCTAGAAGCACTCTTATTCGTCAGGATCCCCTGGCACGACAAATTCGTCATCGCCGAGGCTTGCCTCGTCTTCGGAGGGAGGCATGCAATTATCATCCTCCGCCTCTCCATCTGCCGCTCTCTCAGGAGGGCTGGCTCCTCCATCCTCCTGCTCTAAATCTTGCCGGAGGGGATTGTTGTTGTCTTCGGCACTGTCCGGAGTGCTATTATCTCCGATGCCGGTATCACCACTTTTTCCTTGGCGGGACTTAGAGCGGCGCCGCTGACACCGGCGCTTGGGTTGCTTCTTGGAGGGGTCATCCTCCGTTGTCTCATCGCCATTGCCTTCTTTGGGTGTGTCCACCATGTATATATCGTATGATGAGGTGGCTGTCCAGTGCCCTGTGGGCAGTGGTTCCTCTTCGACTCCTGCATCGTCGTCCATATCGTCGATGTCTTCGGAGTCGAAGTCTAGCATGTTGGTTAAGTCATCGACAGTGGCTACTAAGTGGGTGGTGGGTGGGCGGCGAATTTCTTCATCATCGGCATCCCAATCCTGCCAGACGTGGTTCGGCCAGGATCCTCCTGACAAGGAGAGAGACCTTAATGAGTTCAGCATGTCGCCAAAGGGCGAGTGCTGAAAAATATCCGCGGAGGTAAACTCCATGATCGGCGCCCAATCGGATTCGACAGGAACGGGCGCAGGCGGTTCGGAGTCCGTGTCCGGAGAAGGATCCAGCAGTTTGGCAACACGGCTCTCGTGAAGGGTAAGGTCGATATTCGGCTCGATCGCCGCAAAGGATACAACCTCCGTGGTGGGGTCTATCCACCCGTTCATGGATGGCGCAACTGGCTCCGAATTGAGGGTTGGAGTGGTTGCCGGTGCGATCTCCTGAACACTGTCCGATGGTAGAGCTAAATCGTACTCATCGTGACCGCGTGATACGTCTCCAACATATCTATAATTTTTGATTGCTCCATGCTATATTATCTACTATTTTGGGAAATATTGGGCTTTATTATCCACTTTTATATTATTTTTGGGACTAACCTATTAACCAGAGGCCCAGCCCAGATTTGTTGTTTTATGCCTATTTCAGTGTTTCTAAGAAAAGGAATATCAAACGGAGTCGAAACGGAACGATATCAACTGGAGAAGTTATTTTTGGAACGAAAGCCACCAGATAGACTTGGACTCCACGTCAGGAGATACGGGAGGTGCTCACGAGGGTGGGGGCGCGCCCTCGTGGGGCCCCCGTGGCTCCTCCGACATACTTCCTGCACTCATATATATCGTCGTACCCTAAAACTTCCAGAACGGACAATAGATCAGGAGTTCCACCGCCAGAAGCCTCCGTAGCCACCAAAAACCAATCTAGACCCGTTCCGGCACCCTGCCGGAGGGGGGGAATCCTTCTCTAGTGGCCATCTTCATCATCCCAGTGCTCTCCATGACGAGGAGGGAGTAGTTCTCCCTCGGGGCTGAGGGTATGTACCAGTAGCTATGTGTTTGATCTCTTTCTCTCTCTCGTGTTCTTGAGGTGATACGATCTTGATGTATCGCGAGCTTTGCTATTATAGTTGGATCTTATGTTTCTCCTCCCCCTCTACTCTCTTGTAATGAATTGAGTTTCCCCCTTTGGAGTTATCTTATCGGATTGAGTCTTTAAACATTTGAGAACACTTGATGTACGTCTTGCCATGGATATCTGTGGTGACAATGGGATATCACGTGATTCACTTGATGTATGTTTTGGTGACCAACTTGCGGGTTCCGCCCATGAACCTATGCATAGGGGTTGGCACACGTTTTCGTCGTGATTCTCTGGTTGAACTTTGGGGCACTCTTTGAGGTACTTTGTGTTGGTTGAATAGATGAATCTGAGATTGTGTGATGCATATCGTATTGCCGGGGTACTGATCCACGGGCACCTATGGGACTGGCGGACCGAGTCCCTTTCGGTTCGGCGGGGGCGGAGATCGTGCAAAGAGCAAATCGAGGCGATACACGCGAGCGATTTACCCAGGTTCGGGCCGCACGGATGCGTAAAACCCTACTCCTACTTTGTGGTTTGTATTGATTTCTTGCTCGGGAGCGCGGAGTGCTACAGTACACTTCAGCAGCTAGCAAGACCGAGCGTGAGTGTGTTTTGAACCCCCCTTCTACGTTGCACATGGGCCTCCTTTTATATGCTCAAGGGGTCACCGACAGGTGGCAACGGAGGCAAAGGGTAAAAATGGAAAGGTGCTGTGGTAGGTACAGCTACCTGCTACAGTGTATCATACCTAACCCTGACGGCAGGGGACAAGGGCCTTAAATGCCCGTCTGTGTCGCCTAAACAGTGCAAAAAAGGACCGCCAGGGACGCCACCGTTCGCCACGATGGCGATCTTGTCAGCGCCGCTTGCCACCGCACACTGCAAGCTGCACAGCCCTCCGCCACGTACGCCTGGAGGGGTCCCAGAGCGACACGTTGGTGGATGTGCTGGAGCGCGGGCACAGTGGTGTCTTGCCGCGGCAAGCGCCTTGCCGCGGTTGTTGTCTTGTCGCGTCCGGGAGCTTGTCGCTCACCGGGCCTTGCCGGGACGCGTGGTGCGCCGCAGCAAGTTCCTTAAGATGCCTTGGTTGGCCTTCCCGGCAAGCTCCTCTTGCCGGGGTCTTGAGGTGCCTTGGTTGGCCTTCCCGGCAAGCTCCTCTTGCCGGGGTCTTGTCTCTTTGACTTGGATACTTTGTTCTTGAATGGCTCCAAAGGAACCACGGAGGACCCTGGTGGTCACCCGGCAAGCCTTGCCGCGGGATGCTGCGACTGCCCGTGCACAAGTTCGGGATACTAGGGTACCCCTACTCTAGTACACCGACAGGAGCCCCCGGGCCTGGGCCATACACGGTGCCGAGCGCTGTTGGGCCGGGCCCAAAACAGGGCACGGGCACGCGCGACCTAGTTACGCCGTATCTCACTCCGTATCCACCGCGCCCTCCCCGAACGGCACGCGTTGAATGCGGCGTCGTGGGAGAGATCGTGGGTGGTTTCTTTATTCGGAAATGCGGAACGTCCGCCCCCTCCCTCTTTATAAGCAGGGGAAATAGGGGCAGTTTGCCCACTTGCCCGTTGCCGTTCCAATCTCAGAAATCTCCGCCGCTCCCTCGCCTTCCCAAAGCTGAGAGAGAGAGCAGCGCTCCGCCCCCATCACCACCAGCACCACCGACGCCGTCGACCTCCTCCACTGCTTCCGCCATGGCTCCAAAAGCCGACAAGGGGAAGGCCGTGAAGTCGACCGAGGCGCAGTGGCTCGCGGCGCTGCGGAAGGAGCGGGTCGTCTTCCCCTTCAAGCTTGGCGCGAAGGAGCTGAGGGAGAACTACTACCTTTTCTGGTCGGCGGAGACGCGCGCGCATCCGCGCATGTAGGTACTCCCCGCCGCCGCTTGGAACAAGGCCCCAAATGGATACCCTTTTTTGCTCTGTTCTTCTACTGCGGGCTCTGCCCGCCTTTCTCTGAGTTCTTCTGCGACATCATGAATACCTACGGATTCCACCTCCTTGACTTCACCCCCAATGCCGTTCTGACCATGGCAGTTTTCACACATCTCTGCGAGAACTTTGTCGGAGTCCTTCCCAACGTAGCCCTCTTCCGCCACTTCTTCATACCCCAAGTAGAGAGAGGAGAGCCTCTATCCGGCGGAATCGCCTGGATCTCAAGGGCTGGCAAGAAGGAAACGTATCTGGAGGGAGAATTCCGCGGCAAGTGGGAGGAGTGGAGGGCAAATTGGTGCTGGATTGATGAGGAGAACCCGCAGCCATTCACCACCCGGCGCAAAACCCCAGTGGCACGCGGCAGCGATTGGAGCGATGTGGCCCCAGAGGACGACAGGCTGACGATTGCCATCACCAGGATCCTGCACCTCAGGCTTGCCGGGCTCACTGTGGGCGCTGTTGGCGCGGATTTCCTTCGCCGCCGCATCGCCCCCCTGCAGGAACGGGGGAGGCCCACTTGGGAGTTCAAGAACGCGGCAGACATCATGAGGCTGCGGCCGGGCCTCAACTACAACTTCACTGTCCTGGAGCTCAACGCGATGCTGCAGGAGCTCTTCAAGTATGACCCCCAACATCCCGAGGTTTTCAGGTTGCCGGGAGGCGTCGTTCCGTTGTGCAACAATTCCTCACTCGACCGCATCCGCGCAATGATGCCGGAGTGCGACTCGCATGGAATTGTGCCAACTTGGCAGGAGCCTGCAGACGAGGTCGTGCAGCAGTTCTTCGACGACTTGGTTCAAGTGCCAATCCGCTCCGACGAGAAGGATGGCCTCACCCGCGACACCACCGACGCAGAGATGGCGCTCATCGCCACTAGGCTGGAGGAGGCAGCGGCAGCCGCAGCCGCGGGCGAGTTTGGGTTCATGGTGGAGGAGGCAGACGTAGTAGAGGCGGCAAGCCGTGCCGAGCGAGGGGAGACCGCCGGCAAGAAGGAGCTTGCCGGGCGTGGCGCCGAGCCGAGCGAGCCCGCCAAGGACACGAGCGGCTCGTTGGAAATCAACTCCTCTTCCACCTCGTCTTCAGACAGCCCACCGCAAGCAGAGCCTCCATCCCCACCAAGAAGGCGTCTCCGCAAGGTCGGTGACGTGCCGGAGCGGCAAGCGGGTCAACAGTCGCCACGCCGCGTGACACGCTCCACCGCGGCAAACACCGTTGCCGCGGGAGCGCCTCATGCTGCAACGGCAACTGGAGCGTAGTCTAGCCGGACCACTGCTTCAGTTCCTGCCGCTGCTCACGCCGCGCCGACAGCCGGAGCGGGGTCGTCTCAGACCGCCGCCACTGCTCCTGCCAAGCGGCCAAGGTAAGCTTCTCCTCCGCCTCCTCCCGCCAGGCGCGCGTCGGGCTTCGACTTCTCCGCGTTAAGCTTCGACGAGGAAGAAGAAGAAGAGTAAGCTTCTCTTGCTGTACTTGTAGTTCTTCAGTTCTTGTTGTTTGTCTTGTTTCTCACTTGCTTTTCTCTGAACTTGTTCCTCTGTAGAACTCTGGCCCAGAGAGCGGCAAAGAGGGACAAGGTCCCGGTGATCGTCAACGAGGACGAGCCCACTGCGACAGTAGGTGGCGCGCCCGAGACAACCTTGCCGGACCCGGCGACTTTTCTCCAAAGCAGCCCCCAGCGTAAGTGTATGATTTACTTTCCGCTGCGAGGCGCACATGGGTACTTGTCTTTGCTGATATCTGCTTGTTGACTTGTGTAGGAGCCGAGCAGCCCCACCAGGAGCCAAGGGAGAATTCTCCGACAAGGGAGAACTCTCCGACAAGGGAGGGCTTCCCGGTAAGGGAGAAGTCTCCGGCAAGGGAGGGTTCTCCGGCAAGGGACACCACCAGCAGCCCCCCGACGGCGGAGACCACGACTGCAGAACCTGGTGCAGGTACTCCTCTTGCTTCAAAACTTTCCTTGGGTTCTTCTTGGGTTTTTGCTGGATTTTGTTTGACTCTTCTCCCCTTGCCAGCTGTCAGACCCATCTGCTGCAGAGCGGATGGAGACCGAGGTCGCCGCCGAGGACGTAGCCGGCGCGGGTGATCCCGCCGGCACCGAGGCCGCCAAGGCTGGCGCCGCGGCGACTGGCGAGGGATCTGGTGATCGTACTGACGGCCCAGAGGCCGCAGGAGCGCCAGGCGCTACACCGACCACCGACCCGTCCGCCGAAGCCGCGGCGCCAAGCACCAAGGAGCCCCAGCCGGGCGTTTACTTGAAGGCCGTCGAAGGTGTCTTCGTCAATCTTCCCTGGGCATCAAGCTCCAGGGCGCCGGTCGAGGGGGAGATATTTGACGGGGAGGTGCTCGCCTCCGCTGGGCCGATGCTGGTCGACGCACCAAGCAGCAGCAGCAACGAGTCTGAGGAGGAGCGGCTGCTGCGGAAGCTGGTGTCGCTCTACCGCGCGCGGCAGGCCAAGTTGGAGTCCCGTGAGGCACTTGTCGCGAAGGCGGGAGCAGACATTGAAAAGCGCGCGGAAGAGCTCGGGGGTTTCCACTGGGAAGCCCTCCGGTCCCTAGCGGAGGAGCGGGAGCAGCTCGCTGAAGCGCAGAAGGCCTTCCTCCTCGAGAAGGCTGAGGTCGAAGAGAAGCAGCGACTTGCCGCTGTGAAGCTAGCCGCGGAGGAGGGCGAGCTGGCGTAGCGGAAGGTCAATCTCAACGCCCACGAGGAGGAGCTTGCCGCGCACGAGGAGAAACTTGGCGGAGCCCTCGAGCGAGCAGAGGACGCTGCCGCCGCCGCCGAGGCCGCCAAGAAGGAGTTGGAGACGAGGGTGGCGCGGCTAGAAGCCGATCTTGCCGAGAAGGGCAAAGAGCTCAGCGCCACCAAGGTCTTCAACGTGGATCTTGAGTTGAAGCTAACCACTTTGACCAAGACTCTGGACAGCGCCAAGAAGCGGGAGGCGGCCTTGAAGGAGGAAATCAAGGCCGACAAGGCGCTGCTGGAGAGTGCCGCCGCCGCCCAGAACACCTTCAGGGAGACTGTGACGCACTGGACGCAGAGTCTTGTGAATACCGCCACAGACATCGACAAGGAGCTGGCGCAGCTGGGGATGGAAGATCTCAGGTATCCCTCCGATGATAACCTCCAACCCAGCACCAAGATCGTCCTGTTCTTCAAGGGCGTGGCGACAACCCTTCAGCGGCTCCGGGAAAGAATCCCCAAGCAGCTGGCCGACGAGTCGCGCAAGATCTGCGCGGGAGCTCTTCAGAAAGTGTTGATGAAGGTGGCCTTCCGCAATCCGGGCCTCCGCCTCACCAACATCCTCAGGACCTTGCCACCGGAAGCAGATCTGGAGGAGCTCAAGGCCCTTTTCGCACCCATTGTGGACAAGGTGAGCGGGATCAAGAGGGTTGAAGGCGATCGCGTAGATTAGGCCGCCCATTTCTTCTTTCCTTGTCGCTGTTTATTATGTTATGAAAACAAACTGTTAGAGCTGCAACAAGCTATCTTTGTAATATAGCTTTGTTCTGGGTAATGATTGCAATGTTATTCCCTTTACTTGATCCCTCCCTTTGTATGTCTTTTTACCCTACGCTTTTAGGGAACTTGCCGGTGCAGGCACCAGAGCCGCGAGCGCTGAGTGCGGGACGTCAGCAGCCTGCTGGCGGTGCCACTACCGGCAAGAAACCTTGTCGCAACTAGTTGCAGCTCACTTAAGTTGCTGAGCGGAGTCGAAACAAAGTAAGGGCGCTAGCGGCTCACTTAAGTTGCTGAGCGGACTCGAAACAAAGTAAGGGTGCTAGCAGCTCACTTAAGTTGTTGAGCGGACTCGAAACAAAGTAAGGGCGCAACTAGCTACGAGTTGGTTCCTCCACGCACAGGTCTTCCATACAAAGTGCGGTCGTTCAAGGGAGATAACTTAAAATTTAAAAATTTGATTGCTCAAACTTTGGCAACTTAGCTTTTCTGTTGTTTGCTTCCCGGCAAGGTGAAACTTTCTTGAACGACGCCTGGTCCATTCCATCGTCTTCTCCTTTCCCCCCGGCAAACTTGTGGGCGAGGGGAGCCTTGCTTTCAAAAGAAAGTAGAGACAATACAGATATGGGCCTTTACGGCTCGTTATTGCTTACCGTGGGGTAGGTGCTGCACAAAGTGTCAGATCATATATGCAAAAAATAAAATGCATGAAATCGACAAAATGTGCGGAGCACATGAGCTTTACTTATGCATGGGGTCTGCGCCCGGCTTTGTACAAAGGATTACATGCAACAGCGGCAAGACTTGTACAAAAGGTGGTTGCCGGAACAGGTTCCGACAACCGAGTCTTACGGGTAAAACTTACGAAGATGCTCAATGTTCCAGGAGTTGCTCACCGGAATGCCATCTTCGGTCTCAAGGCGGACAGCGCCAGGCCTAGTGACTCGTTTCACCCGGTAAGGGCCTTCCCACTTTGGCGTCAACTTGTTGGAATTCTTGGCGGACTGAACTCGCCGATGAACAAGGTCGCCTTCCTCGAGACTTCTGGCGTTAACATTGCGGCTATGGTAGTGGCGCAAATCTTGCTGGTAGCGAGCAGCTCGCACAGCAGCCTGAAGACGGTCTTCCTCAAGGAGCAGCGCGTCATCTTGTCGCAGCTGCTCTTGCTCGAGCTCATCGTAAGCGAGCACTCGACGTGACCCGTATACGAGTTCCGTGGGGATAACTGCCTTTGCTCCATAGACTAGAGCGAAAGGTGTCTGTCCAGTGGCTCGATTTGGCGTCGTCCTGATCGACCAAAGAGCCGCCGGCAGCTCCTCGATCCAGTTTCTTCCGCACTTGTGCAGCTTGTCAAAAGTTCTGGTCTTGAGCCCGCGCAGCACTTCAGCATTTGCCCTCTCCGCTTGACCGTTGCTTCTCGGGTGAGCAACAGAAGCGAAGCAGACCTTGGCACCAAGATCTTGGACGTATTGCATGAAGGTGCGGCTCGTAAATTGTGTACCGTTGTCGGTGATTATCCTGTTAGGGATCCCGAAGCGGCAAACAATCGACCTGAAGAACTTGACTGCTGACTGTGCTGTCACCTTCCTCACTGGTTCCACTTCCGGCCACTTTGTGAACTTGTCGATTGCAACGTACAAGTACTCAAAGCCCCCAACTGCTCGGGGAAAGGGGCCGAGGATGTCGAGCCCCCAGAACGAAAATGGCCAGGATAAAGGGATCGTCTGGAGAGCTTGAGCTGGTTGGTGTATCTGCTTGGAATGGAACTGGCATGCTTCACACTTGGTTACTTGTGTAGTTGCATCCTAGAGGGCTGTTGGCCAGAAGAAACCTTGCCGGAATGCTTTACCGACAAGTGCTCTTGCGCCAATGTGGTGACCACATATGCCTCCATGTATCTCTGCCAACAGCTTTTGTCCATCTTCCCGGTGAATACAGTTCAATTCCATGCCGTTGAGTCTTCTTCTGTACAGTGTCTTGTCGACAAACTGGTACATACTTGACTGCCGGGCTACTCTTTCCGCTTCTTCTTGCTCTTCGGGAAGTTCTCCCGTCTGAAGGAAACGGACAATCTGCTGTGCCCATGCTGGAGCTTGTGGCTCGACAACAAGGACTAAAGGCAAAACTGCGGCTGCGAGAACGTCCGCTTCTACGGCAAGAACCTGCGGGTCTGCCGGAGCCTGACGTTCCCCGGCAAGCTTGCCAGAGCAAAACTTGTCCGGAGCCTGACGTTCCCCGGCAAGCTTGCCGGAGCAAAACTTGTCGGGAGCTTCTGCTTCAACGGAACAAACCCTAGGGCTTACCGGAGCAGACTGCTCCTCAGCCCTTTTGGCGTTGATCTTGGGGACTGCTGTGGGAACATCCGCTTCTATGGCGAGAACCTGCGGTTCCGCCGGAGCGTGACGTTCCCCGGCAAGCTTGCCGGAGCAAAACTTGTCGGGAGCTTCTGCTTCAATGGAACAAACCCTAGGGCTTGCCGGAGCAGACTGCTCCTCAGCGCTCTTGGCGTTGATCTTGGGGACCTTCTTGGCGGTGGCTTCGGGAAGCTCTGCCGGCAAATAGTCACCAGAAACCAACTTCCTCTTTTTGCTCTGTCCATTTGATGGCGTTACGGACGGTTGAGTCAGTTTGAGCACAAAGATCCCTGGTTCCACAGGTAACCTAAGTGCGGCACACTTTGACAGGCCGTCGGCAATGGCGTTCTGAGCTCTTGGAACATGCTCCATTTGTAGGCTGTCAAAGTGCTCTTCTAGCTTTCTCACTTCGTCAACGTAAGCTTCCATCAGAGGACTCTGATAGTTCTTGTTTACTTGGCGGACGAAAAGTTGTGAGTCACCCCTGATAATGAGCTTCTTGATCCCAAGGTCTGCTGCGATCCTGAGACCGGCAAGCAAACCTTCATACTCTGCAGTATTGTTTGTTGCTTGCTCCTTGGGAAAGTGCATCTGGACTACATACTTGAGGTGCTCTCCGGTGGGTGCGACAAGCAGCACGCCAGCGCCGGCGCCTTGCAGCGAAAAGGCACCATCAAAGTATATCAGCCACTCTTTGTTTGCTTCATCGACGGGGATGCTCGTCTCTGGAATTTCTTCATCTGGTGTCGGCGTCCATTCTGCTATGAATTCTGCCAATGCTCTGCTTTGGATAGTTGAAGTGCTCTCAAATTTGAGGCCAAAGCTTGACAGTTCCAGTGCCCACTCAACAATCCTGCCTGTCGCTTCTGGATTCTGTAATATCCTCTTCAGCGGAAAGCGAGTGACAACTGTGATCTCGTGTGCTTGGAAGTAATGGCGCAGCTTTCTCGAGGCCACGAGGAGGCCGAAAAGCAACTTCTGCACGCCAGAGTACCTTGATCTAGCCCCCTGCAGAAGGGAGCTGACAAAGTAAACTAGGCACTGCACCATTTTCTTCTGCATCTCCTCTTGCATCTGCGCAGATTCATCCTTGTCGGGACCAGAGCTTGTCGGGGAAGCCCCCTGCTTGTCGCTGGATGTGCTTGCCATGGTTGCTGGCTCGTCATCTGCCTCCCTCTCCGCTACTAACGCAGAACTAACCACTTGATTGGTTGCCGCTATATACAGCAGCAACTTCTCTTGTGGCCTAGGTGCGACAAGTATTGGAGGGGAGGACAGGTATCTCTTCAAGTCTTGTAGCGCAGCCTCCTCTTCTAGAGTCCATTTCATTGGACCTGCCTTTTTCAATAATTTGAAAAATGGCAGGGCGCGCTCAGCAGACCTAGAGATAAACCTGCTGAGAGCAGCCACGCAACCGGCAAGTCTTTGTACATCCTTGACGCGCTTTGGTGCTTCAATCTGCTCAATGGCCTTGATCTTGTCGGGATTGGCTTCAATTCCCCGCTGAGACACAAAGAACCCGGGAAGCTTGCCGGAGGGGACTCCAAACATACACTTCTCGGGGTTGAGCTTGAGGCTGATCTTGCGCAGATTTGCAAAGGTCTCGTCTAAATCTTGAATCAAAGTTGCTCTGTCCTTGCTCTTGACCACTATATTATCCATGTAGGCTTCTACATTTCTGTGTATTTGCGGCTCAAGGGCGACATGGACTACTCCTGCAAATGTTGAACCAGCATTTTTTAATCCGAAAGGCATCCGTACGAAACAGTACGTGCCACATGGAGTAATAAATGCGGTCTCCTCCTCATCCTCTTCTGCCATGAAGATCTGATGATATCCTGAGTATGCGTCAAGAAATGAAAGCAAATCACATCCGGCTGTGGAGTCAACAATCTGGTCAATGCACGGAAAAGGAAATGGGTCTTTGGGACAAGCTTTGTTAACATCGGTAAAGTCGATACAAAGTCTCCATTTCCCGTTTGCCTTGCGCACAACTACAGGATTGGCCAACCACGTAGGATGGAGCACTCCTCTGACAAGGCCTGCTGCTTCCAACTTCTTGATCTCTTCTGCGATGAATTCTTGGCGCTCCACTGCTTGCTTCCTGACTTTCTGCTTGACGGGCCGCGCGTGAGGACAAACGGCAAGGTGGTGCTCAATTACTTTCCTGGGAACACCGGGGATGTCAGACGGTTGCCACGCAAACACATCGACATTCGCCCGCAGGAAAGCAACGAGCGCGCTTTCCTATTTAGGGTCGAGAGTGGCGCTGATGGTGAAGGTACCACCAGTGCCGTCCTCCTTGGCGGACACCTTTTTCGTCTCTGGCGGAGCTGCCATCGTCTTCTTACACTTGCCGGTGGAGCTCGATGGTGCGTCCTCGACGGCAGCGCAGCACTCTGAAGAGGTGCGCTTGCCGGAGTGGGCATCAGGACTCTTGCCGGACTTGGTCTTCTTCCCCCCGGGAGCTTCAGCGGAAAGTGACTTGTGATCTGCTGCGGCTGTTGCTTCCCGGTAGATCTTGTCGGCACAGATAGGAGCATCCTTCTTGTCACCGGGGACAGAAATGACGCTTATCGGGCCTGGCATCTTCAGCGTGTTATATGCGTAGTGAGAGGCTGCCATGAACTTGGCGAGTGCCGGACGGCCAAGTATCCCATTGTAAGGTAATGGAATATCGGCAACGTCAAAAGTGACCCTCTCAGTCCTGAAGTTCAGCTCGCTGCCAAATGTTACTGGCAGCGTGACTTTCCCCTTCGGCTTGCTCTTTCCCGGGGTGATTCCTTGGAATGTGCCGGTCTCTTCGAGCTCGCTGTCAGGGATCTGGAGCTTCTTGAGTACAGCGGAGGAGATCAGGTTCAAGCCGGCCCCGCCATCGACTAGCATCTTAGTGACCTTGAGGTTGCGGATAGTTGGTGAAACCAACATCAGCAAGCACCCGACCGCAGTTGTGCGATCAGGGTGGTCCTCAATGTCAAAGATGATAGGCGTGCTGGACCATTTCAGAAGCTTGCGCGATTCGATAGGTGGTTCTGCTGCATTGACTTCCCGCACCCACTGTTTGAGTTGGCGGTGCGAAGTATGCAGAGAAGCACCACCGTCAACGCACAAGACCTCTGTGGCTTTCTGGAACTCCTGCTCACTGGTCTCGACATCATCCATATCTTCGTCGTTGTCGTCGTCGTCTTTATCGTTGTCGCGGCCGCGGGGAGGTCTATCTCCTTGCCGCTGCTTGGCCTTGCCGCGGCGTCCTCCTCGGCCGGCACATTTCTTGCCGGATTCTCCAGCACCTCCTTGGGCCCTCTCCTTGTCGCATCGCTCGTACTCAGCTTTTTGCTGCTAGACAAGCTGCTCGACCTTCTTGCAGCTCTGGAGGTCATGGCCCTTGGTGCGGTGAATCTTGCAATATTGCTTGTCGGAGCCGTCCTGCTTGTCGGCGACTGCCACAGCCTGGCAGTTGGCGCATGCGGCAATCTCCTTGCCGGAGCTACCAACCTTGGCTTTGTTGGCGCCACCTTCATTGCCGGACTACTCGACGACTAGCACCTCTTTGCCTTTCTTCTTCCTGTTCCGCCGCCGGTTCTTCTTTGCCGGGGCAGCATCCTCGCTGTCAGATCCTCCTGCTCCTGCATTCTCCCTGGGGAGTCTCCTCCCTTCCTCAGCACGTGCACACTTGTCGGCCAGGGCATATAACTCGCTGACGTCTCTGATCCTGCACATTGCCATCTCCTCCCGCATCCTGCGGTTACGCACGTTCTGATGAAATGCGCTGATGACCGCGGCGGGGTGGACGTCTGGGATGTTGTACTGTACACGGCTGAACCTCTGGATGTACTTGCGCAGGGGCTCTCCTTCCTTCTGGACGAGCAGATGAAAATCACTCTCTTGGCCATGAGGTTTGTGGCCGCCTGTAAAGGCGCCGACAAACTGATGGCATAGGTCTGCCCAGGAGGATATGGAGTTGTCCGGCAAGTGCATGAGCCAGGACCGGACGTTGGGCTTGAGCACCAACGGGAAGTAGTTGGCTAGGATCTTATCGTCCCGCCCCCCAGCAGCCTGCACCGTGATGGTGTAGATGTTGAGGAACTCTGACGGATGCGACTTCCCGTCGTACTTCTCTGGCACATCTGGTTTGAAATTCTTTGTGTTGGGCCACTAGACTTGCCGCAGCTCACGAGTGAACGCAGGGCAACCTACCGCGTACGGCAAGTCGCCTGGTTCCCCTGGCGCATGCATGTCGACAGAGGGCCCAGCGCGCTGGTCTGATTGACGTCGCGCTTCTCTTTGGCGCTCGATGCGAGTACGAGCGTCCTCTTGCTGCCGTTCTTGAAGAACTTGGCGCTGATCACGACGAACTCGCGGATCTGACGACGCGGTGGAGTCGCTGTCGAGGTGGATCCGGCGAGTCGGCGATCTTGGCCTTCGGGGCGGAGAGTGCACAGAGGTTGCACCCCCACCGGTTTTGTCGCCACCGGCTCGTGCCTGGCTGACTTGCCGCGGCTGCGACGCGCTCGGCTGCCGTGAAGTGTCGCCGTTGGCGAAGCCGATGAGACTCTGGATGGTGGCCCTCCAATCGTCGATCTTGTCCGCCGTTGGAGGGTAATCTAGGAGCAGGTGAGCTCGCGCCAAAGCTTCTGCTGCAGTGGCGGGTGGCGATGGTGAACGGTGCGAGGAGCGGGATATGCTCGGACTTCTAACCACGTTAGAAGGAGCAGTATCCCGTCCAGGCGACCGTGCCTCGCTCGTGCCAGCATGCTGACATGCATGGTGGTCCTGAGCGCTCCAAGATCCACCAGCTCGATCTTGGTCCAGCAAATGCATGGTACCGTGAGTACCATGACGCTGCCGGTCCCGCGCCTCCTGAGATGGGCGCGGTGCATGTATGGATGCCAAGGTCTTGGAGTGCGCCCGGTCGTTGTGGGAGCCGGCTACGCCGTCGATAGGCAGCGCGGCCTTGTCCTTGGACCTGGCAGCACCGTGAGCTCCCTCGTCGACACGCGTTCTTCTGCCGGCGCCCGTCCCGTCGGCCGTTTGCTCCGGCGATGGTGGGTTCGGCGCGGACGGAGCAGCCGCCTCCGAAACCTTCTTCTTCGGTGGCATGTTGATGAAGATGATGAAGATCTAGCTCGCGAGAAAGCCGGATCTGGTTCACACAACTTCGACGCCCCCTACCTGGCGCGCCAAAGATGCCGGGTTACTGATCCACGGGCACCTATGGGACCGGCGGACCGAGTCCCTTTCGGTTCGGTGGGGATGGAGATCGCGCAAAGAGCAAATCGAGGTGATACACGCGAGCGATTTACCCAGGTTCGGGCCGCACGGATGCGTAAAACCCTACTCCTGCTTTGTGGTTTGTATTGATTTCTTGCTCGGGAGCGCGGAGTGCTACAGTACACTTCAGCAGCTAGCAAGACCGAGCGTGAGTGTGTTTCGAACCCCCCTTCTACGTTGCACATGGGCCTCCTTTTATATGCTCAAGGGGTCACCAACAGGTGGCAACGGAGGCAAAGGGTAAAAATGGAAAGGTGCTGTGGTAGGTACAGCTACCTGCTACAGTGTATCATACCTAACCCTGACGGCAGGGGACAAGGGCCTTAAATGCCCGTCTGTGTCGCCTAAACAGTGCAAAAAAGGACCGCCAGGGACGCCACCGTTCGCCACGATGGCGATCTTGTCAGCGCCGCTTGCCACCGCGCACCGCAAGCTGCACAGCCCTCCGCCACGTACGCCTGGAGGGGTCCCAGAGCGACACGTTGGTGGATGTGCTGGAGCGCGGGCACAGTGGTGTCTTGCCGTGGCAAGCGCCTTGCCGCGGTTGTTGTCTTGTCGCGTCCGGGAGCTTGTCGCTCACCGGGCCTTGCCGGGACGCGTGGTGCGCCGCGGCAAGTTCCTTAAGATGCCTTGGTTGGCCTTCCCGGCAAGCTCCTCCTGCCGGGGTCTTGAGGTGCCTTGGTTGGCCTTCCCGGCAAGCTCCTCTTGCCGGGGTCTTGTCTCTTTGACTTGGATACTTTGTTCTTGAATGGCTCCAAAGGAACCACGGAGGACCCTGGCGGTCACCCGGCAAGCCTTGCCGCGGGATGCTGCGACTGCCCGTGCACAAGTTCGGGATACTAGGGTACCCCTACTCTAGTACACCGACACGTATAATCATGCCGACGGATACTTGAGGTGACATTGGAGCATCTAGGTGACATTAGGGTTTTGGTTGATTTGTGTCTTAAGGTGTTATTCTAGTACGAACTCTAGGGCTGTTTGTGACACTTATAGGAATAGCCCAACGGATTGATTGGAAAGAATAACTTTGAGGTGGTTTCGTACCCTACCATAATCTCTTCGTTTGTTCTCCGCTATTAGTGACTTTGGAGTGACTCTTTGTTGCATGTTGAGGGATAGTTATGTGATCCAATTATGTTAGTATTCTTGAGAGGACTTGCACTAGTGAAAGTATGAACCCTAGGCCTTGTTTCCTAGCATTGCAATACCGTTTACGCTCACTGTCGGTGTCAAAACCGGCGGATCTCGGGTAGGGGGTCCCGAACTGTGCGTCTAGGCCGGATGGTAACAGGAGGCAGGGAACACATTGTTTTACCCAGGTTCGGGCCCTCTTGACGGAGGTAAAACCCTACTCCTGCTTGATTAATATTGATGATATGGGTAGTACAAGAGTAGATCTACCACGAGATCAAGGAGGCTAAACCCTAGAAGCTAGCCTATGGTATGATTGTTGGGTATGGAGTTGATTCTGGCCTACGGACTACAACCCTCCGGTTTATATAGACACCGGATAGGGTTAGGGTTACATAGAGTCGGTTACAATGGTAGGAGATCTTGAATATCCGCATCGCCAAGCTTGCCTTCCACGCCAAGGAAAGTCCCATCCGGACACGGGATGAAGTCTTCAATCTTGTATCTTCAAAGTCCTGGAGTCTGGCTGAAGGTATAGTCCGGCTACCCGAACACACCCTAATCCAGGACTCCCTCAGTAGCCCCCGAACCAGGCTTCAATGACGATGAGTCCGGCGCGCAGATTGTTCGGCATTGCAAGGCGGGTTCTTCTCCAAATCTTGTGCACCTGTAGGAATAATGTCCGATTTTTGTAATGTAGTGCATCTCGGCTTCCACGCCCAATAATGGCCGTCTTCCACGTGTCAAACGAATGAGAAAAGCCAGGATGTTTTTTACACCCACACCCCTAGCCGTATAAATGAGCCGCCTATTTAATGGGATGGGGATTTGGGTCCAAACCACATCTTCTCCTTTCCGCGAGTTATCATCAGAGCGCTTCCAGCAAAGGTCCATTCCAACATGGCCAGCCGTCCCAGCTCGTCCTCTCGCCCTTCCAGCCCTAAACCTGGAGACTGGGAGAGGTGCTCCATCCCGCACAGCGAGCTAGTGTCGCTTCAGGCCAAGGGATTTCTCCCTCAGGCCTATATGGTCCCGGTCCGAGCCGGACTCGCCACCTATAACGGTGGAAAAGCAAGCAGAGAGAACCCCCAATCCCTCTAAAGGAGAGCGGGTGTGCCTCGTCCCCTGTCTAATAAGGGGACTGGGATTCCCAATTCATCCATTTCTTCGTGGGCTTCTGGAGTTCTACGGCCTCCAGCTGCACAATCTCACGCCCGCCTCCGTATTGCATATTGCGGGTTTCGTTGCCCTTTGCGAGCTATTTTTAGGCGTTGAGGCTCATTTCGCGCTGTGGAAGAGGTTATTCTGCCTGGTGCCCCGTTCTCAAAAGGGGTCCATATACCAAGTGGGTGGATCCGAAGTATGGCGCATCGCCGGGACCGGATACCTATCCGGAACCCCAAAGGAAGCATCCGAGGACTGGACTTCAGAATGGTTTTATATAGATGATGTCCCGCTACCGGACCCTATCCGGGTCGGTCTCCCCGAGTTCAACAGTGTTCCATTGAAGAAACGCTTGAGCTGGCGTGCGCGGAGCTCTCAGAGAGAAAGCGACAGAGACGTCCTTTACCTGATGGGCCGAATAAGATTGTTGGCTCATTCCGGACTAACCATGATTGGAGTCATGGCCGCATGCATTATGCGGGGGGTGCAGCCGCTTCAATATAGAGGCCACCCAATGTGGGAATTAAACAGGGAGGATGACGCCACCCGTTACGGTCGTAAAGGGCCGGACTCAATCGCTGATCTAGAAAAGATCTTATCCTCTCTGTACAAGGGAGAAAAGGAGGAATTCCTCCGCATCAACCCGCAGGCCGGATTTAGTATGTACGATCCTCCAAGTTGGGTAAGTGAACAATTGCGCTTGCCCGTTTGTTTGATACTCCCGTGGTTAGATAGGTAGTCTAATGACTTCACTGCAGGAACTGTGACAGGAGGTAAAGAATATAAGCAGCCGCCCTCCACAGCCCGAGGACCCAGAACGGTCCCTCGATCCGGACTTCGAAGAGGATCCGGACATATCGGTGGAGCTTATCGACGGGGTGTTTTATCAGCTAAGCAAGGATAATACCTTGGTAGCCATCATGGCTGATTACCCAGGGTTAATCCCGGCCTCCCAGGTGACGGAAACCGGAGTCTCATACCCTTGAGAGGGATTCCACTCTCACGTATTTCGGTGTTTCTGACGTCAACCGTGCTTTGCAGGGGAGATTTCCGAGGCAGGAGGCCGAACCTATGGCGACCAGCCAATGAGGGGCCGCAGAGCCCCGTAGGGCAAAAAGGTATGAAGTCCGGACTAAAATGCCGGCGCAAAGGTATAGTGGACCCTCTATTTCCCTGGAGTTATTCTATCAGGGCATATTAACGCTCGTGCTATCTTCAAGATGAAGAGACCTCGCCGGACTACATCCGGAGAGGTTGCCAATCGCGCCTCCACCAGCCAGGCTCCAACGTCTGGCCAGGAAGTGGAGGCGAGTACAAGGCGAGCACTAGACGTTCCTCCGATAGAGGATGCGGACAGGCTGTCCGCCACAAACTCATAAGTGGAGAGTGCCATGAACCACAGGCGTTGCCGGACAATTCTACGCGACGCTTGTTTCTCCCAAGAGGCTTTAGATGCCTTTAATTCGGGAGATGCGTACCTCTGTGCCGCTCAAAATGGTTTAGCCAAAGCCACGGAGCAGTATGTGAAAGACATACGGGTAAGAAAATTTGGGTTAATTATATATATATGCCAGTAGCCCTCGAGACTTGAAACAGTTAGCGCAACTGATTTAAGGATCATTTAATATGCAGGTTCTTATAGAGAAGAATACTGTACTGTCCCAGGAGCTGGAAAAGTGCAAGGCCCAACTAGAGGCCGCACTAGCCGCAGCAGGGGAGCCCAAAGGGACCCCCTCAGGTAAAATACACTTCGAAAGATTAGTATTGTGCGGTGTCGGTGTAAATCTGACAAATCAAATTGCAGATGGCGCCTCGATCCGGACAAGCAACAACTCTTACGCCAGCTAAAGGCCGGTGAGAGTATGTTGACGAGGGTGAGGCGAGAGAGGAATGATCTTCAGGATGCCAACACCAAGCTGGACGTCGAACTTAAAGATGTTCGTGGCCAGCTTTTGGACTCCACGAAGGAGAATCAGCGGCTTCGACGCAGCATTTTTAGTAATTGCTTGAACGAACTTTGAAAAAAGAGTTCGGCGAGGAATTCGACTAACAGAGTAATGTTTGTAGGTATGCTCACAGGTCGTCCTGCAGAGGAGATGCCCGGTTCTATGGGTGACCTTCTTCCCGAACTCATCCAACTGCACGAGCGAGTTCGGCAGGTGATGCGAGGCGTTGCCCGAGCCTTATGGCCTGCCCACTCCGTGCTCGAGGGCCTTGGAGAGCTTGCGGAGAAGCTGAAGGGAGCTCGGCGGCGCTTCCGTTTGTGGAAGATATTGACCTGCCGACAAGGCGCTCGGGAAGCCTGGGCCATGGTGAAGACCCGTTTTACGAAGTCTGACCCAAACCACATGGCCGAGGTCGGACCGGTGGGGCCTGATGGGAAGGAGATCCCTGTGAGCTTAGTATACGGCCAAGTAGAGTTGGCCGCGAAGTATTCCCAGCAGGACTGTAAATTAGACAGCCTGTTAGATGGTATAGAAGAGGAATACAATCAGTCAGAATGACTATGTAATTTTGAATTGACATGTGTAATGCCTTCTAGCCGGATTGTAGATCGTTTGTCGTTGCCGACCTTTCCCCTTCAACCTCGGGACCTGACGGTCCGGAGTGTGTCTGAATACCATAGCGGTTATATAAGAACCGTGGCATGCGTGGAGACCAGGCGTAGGGGTCATTAGTGCTTTATCAGACAAGTGCCCAACTAGTTATGTTATATTACATGGTTAGTAAGAAACATCTTCCAGAGAGAATAGTTCCATTAGGGGTTCCTTTCGCCGGGAGGCATGCCCTAAAGTGCATGTCCGGACTGCATAAAAAGACGCAGAAAAAAGCATCTGGGGGCGCATAAAATGGGTAAAAAGATCATCTTTTGTCTCACCGACCAAATATTCCCTTAAGAACGCTAGCTTTCGGCTTCACCCAGTCTGAGGTACACATCCGGCTGACCCGGCAGTAACAATCGCAGAGGTGCTCCCTTTACCTCCTAGCCAAATAATCGGGAACGTAGGGGTAAGCACAGGAGCCAGGCAACCCAGCTTGGCCAAAACTTAAGTCATATCGATGCATATAATGGTGGAAAAAAGGTACATGCGGAAGTTTGACGCATGTGTTGGGCATGAAGCCCGTATAAATAAGCTTCTGTTAAAGAAGCCCCCAGGTTTAATGAGCGCGAGTGGCGCGTCACTAGATAAGCCTTTAAAGGCGATAAAAGAAAAGAGGGGAAGGAGAGAAATGTAAGACAGAAAAATGCAAAAAATGGACAGAGGAAGGAGACGAACACAGAGTCTGGCGCTAGGCATAGAATCTTCGGAGACGGGTGGTGTTCCACGGGTTCGGCTCGAGTCGGTTATCCGACGCTTCTCGCAAGCGGTACGCCCCGCCAGTCAGGACTTGGTCGATTATGAATGGACCTTCCCACTTGGGCTTGAGTTTGTCTTTTTTCTTATCCGGCAGGCGTAGAACTAGTTCGCCAACATTGTAATTTTTGGCCCGTACTTCTCTGCTTTGATATCTTCGGGCCTGCTGTTGATAAAATGCAGAACGGGCTTTTGCCACGTCATGCTCCTCCTCCAAGGCGTCCAAGTTGTCCTGCCGATTGAGCTCGGCTTCTCTTTCTTCGTACATGCGCACTCTAGGTGAGTCATGAATTATATCGCAGGGCAGAACTTCCTCTGCGCCGTACACCATAAAAAATGGTGTGTATCCGGTGGTGCGATTTGGCGTGGTCCGCAGCCCCCAGAGTACGGAGTCGAGTTCCTCTACCCAGTGCGTACTAGATTCCTTAAGGGACCGCACTAATCTGGGTTTGATGCCGCTCATAATAAGACCGTTTGCACGTTCGACCTGGCCGTTGGTTTGTGGGTGATAGACGGAAGCATAATCGAGCTTGATGCCCATGTTTTTGCACCAGAGTTTTACCTCGTCTACGGTAAAGTTTGTGCCGTTATCAGTTATGATGCTGTGGGGGACGCCATAACGGTGTACAACCTCGGATATGAAGTCTATCACAGGTCCGGAATCGACCGTTTTAACAGGCTTGGCTTCTATCCATTTGGTGAATTTATCCACCATGACCAGTAAGTATTTCTTTCTATCGGTCCCGCCTTTAAGGGGTCCAACCATGTCAATCCCCCAGACCGCAAAAGGCCAGGTGATTGGTATAGTTTGGAGTGCGGTGGGTGGCATATGGCTTTGGTTGGCAAAAATTTGGCAACCAGCGCATCGTTGGACTAGGTCCTGAGCGTCTGCCCGGGCCGTCGGCCAATAAAAGCCTGTACGGAAAGCTCTGCTAACAAGGGACCGAGGAGCGGTGTGGTGACCACCGAGTCCGGCATGAATTTCAGCCAGAACGTTCCGCCCTTCCTCTTTGGAGATGCACCTTTGAAGGACTCCGGTAGTGCTTTTCTTATAAAGTTCTCCCTCATGGACTCTGTAGGCTTTAGATTGTCGCACTATGCAGCGGGCCTTGTTTTGATCCTCCGGGAGTTCCTGCCTAGTAAGGTAGGCTAGGAATGGTTCTGTCCACGGGGCGATGACCGCCATTATTACGTGGGCTGAAGGTGTAATTTCATTGGCAGAGCCTCCAATTGTGTTAGATTGTTCGGCGTCGAGTGGTGCGGCTGGGTCCGGGCTGTTATTTACGAGTTCCCCCTCCCATGCTACAGATGGCTTGAACAATCTTTCCAAAAAGATTTTGGGGGGGACTGCATCGCGTTTTGCTCCGATGCGTGCCAGGACGTCCGCTGCTTGATTGTTTTCTTGGGCTATATGGTGAAACTCCAGCCCTTCGAACCGAGCTGACATTTTTAGGACGGCGTTGCGGTAAGTTGCCATTTTTGGGTCCTTTGCGTCGAAGTCACCATTTATTTGGGATATCGCGAGGTTCGAATCCCCGCGTACCTCAAGTCGTTGAATGCCCATGGATACTGCCATCCGGAGGCCATGTAGAAGGGCCTCGTATTCGGCTGCATTGTTGGAGTCCGTGTACATAATTTGGAGTACATACTGGACTGTGTCTCCTGTTGGGGACGTCAGAACGACGCCAGCCCCCAGTCCAGCCAACATTTTGGAGCCGTCGAAATGCATGATCCAGTTTGAGTATGTGCCGTACTCTTTAGGGAGTTCGGCCTCCGTCCATTCTGCGACGAAGTCGGCCAAAACTTGCGATTTGATAGCTCGCCGTGGCTTATAGGTTATATCGAACGAGAGGAGCTCGATGGCCCATTTTGCGATCCGGCCTGTTGCATCGCGTTTGTTGATAATATCGTTAAGTGGTACTTCCGAGGCTACTGTTATGGAACACTCTTGAAAGTAGTGTCGTAGCTTTCGGGATGCCATGAATACTGCGTATGCAATTTTTTGATAATGCGGGTACCGTGATTTGCATGGAGTGAGGACAGTGGACACGTAGTAGACCGGCCTTTGAAGGGGGAATTTGTGTCCGTCCGTTTCCCGCTCGACAACGAGCACTGTGCTGACAACTTGATGTGTTGCTGCAATGTACAATAGCATTGGTTCGCCGGTGTTAGGCGCGGCCAGGACTGGGTTTGTTGCTAATATGGCTTTTATTTCATCGAGTCCAGCCGTGGCGTCATCCGTCCACTCGAAGTGTTCGGTGCGCGGAGTAGGCGATAAAGGGGCAGTGCCTTTTCTCCCAAGCGGGAGATGAAGCGGCTTAGAGCCGCCACGCATCCGGTTAATTTTTGTATTTGTTTGAGGTCCTTTGGGATATCCAATTGTGACAAAGCTCGGATCTTGGCTGGATTTGCTTCAATTCCTCTACCGGATACAATGAAGCCCAAGAGCTTTCCGGCTGGAACACCGAAGACGCATTTTTCCGGGTTGAGCTTGATGTCGTATTTTCGGAGGTTATCGAATGTGAGCCTCAAGTCGTCTACTAGGGATTCGACATGTCATGATTTGATGACCACATCATCCACGTATGCCTCCACTGTTTTGCCGATCTGATTTGCCAGACATGTCTGGATCATGCGCTGATATGTTGCGCCGGCGTTTTTTAGCCCGAAGGGCATTGTGCTGAAGCAGAATGGGCCGTATGGTGTGATGAATGCTGTTGCAGCTTGGTCTGATTCTGCCATCTTGATTTTATGGTAACCGGAGTATGTGTCGAGGAAACACAACGAGTCGTGTCCTGCGGTGGCATCGATAATTTGATCGATACGGGGGAGGGGAAGGGATCCTTTGGGCAAGCCTTGTTAAGGTCTTTAAAGTCGACACACAGGCGCCAGGATTTGTCCTTCTTCGGTACCATCACCAGGTTTGCTAGCCAGTCCGGTGTTTTATGTCTCTAATGAATCCGGCCTCCAATAGCTTGGCAAGCTCTTCTCCCATAGCCTGTCTCTTGGGTTCGGAAAAACGCCGAAGGGCTTGTTTGACAGGTTTGAATCCTTTTAGGATATTTAAGCTGTGTTCGGCCAGCCTGCGTGGGATCCCTGGCATGTCTGAAGGATGCCAGGAGAAAATGTCCCAATTCTCTCGTAGGAACTCTCGCAGTGTGGCGTCTACATCGGGGTTCAGTCGTGCCCCGATGGAAGCTGTTTTATTGGGGTCCGTTGGATGGACCTGGAATTTGACTATTTCGTCAACTGGCTTGAAGGATGTGGATTTGGATCTTTTGTCGAGTATCACATCATCCCTGTTAACCGTGGAGCGCAGCGCAGTCAGTTCCTCGGCCGCTAAGGCTTCGGATAGTGCCTCAAGGGCTAATGCGGCCGTCTTGTTTTCGGCGCGGAGTGCTATGTCCGGATCACTAGCTAGAGTGATAATTCCGTTCGGCCCGGGCATCTTGAGCTTCATGTAACCATAATGGGGTATCGCTTGGAAGATTGTGAATGCTTCCCTCCCTAGTAAGGCATGATGTCCGCTCATAAACGGGGCCACCTGAAACGTGACCTCTTCGGACCTTTAATTATCCGGCGTGCCGAACACCACATCTAGTGTGTTTTTTCCTGTGCAGCGCGCTTCTCGACTGGGGATTATTCGTCTAAAGGTTGTGCTACTTCGCTCGACGCGGTTCCAATCTATTTCCATTTTTTGAAGGGTCTCCTCATAAATGACGTTCAGTCCGCTGCCTCCATCCATGAGCACCTTGGTGAGGCGAAAGCCGTCCTCTATGGGACTGAGGACCAATGCGGCTGGTGCTCGGGCTGTTCGGAATCTAGGTTCATCACTTGCGTTGAAGGTAATGGCAGTGTCGCTCCATGGATTTATTGTTGCAACTTGATAGACTTCGGCGAGGTTGCGGAGTTTTCTTTTTTGCATATTGTTTGATGCGAAGGTCTCGAAGACTGTGAGAATGGTACTGGTGTCCTCGGGCTGGCTTTCTGCGGCCTCCCGATTTAAGAGGTCCTCGCCAATTTTGGCTTCCTGCCGGAGTATCCAACATGCTCTAAGGCTGTGAGTTGGTGTGGCATCCTCTGTACTGTGAATTCTACAGGGTCCATCAAGCCACCTTTCCAGTACGGTTCCATGCCCTGTAAAGGGTTTTGGCTTTTTGCTATTTATCCCGGGTGTTTTATGATGATGCACCCTCTTAGTTCGGACGGGATTACTATTCAAGGACGGATTATCCCAAAATTTTGTTTCGGTTTTCCAGGCACTTTCCATCGCATAGTACTTTTGTACTATGGACGCCAAGTCAGTGAAGCGTGTAGTATCACGACGACTTATGGCGTTAAGGATTCCCTCGTCCGTGCAATTACTGCAGAAGATTGATATTGCGTCTCCCTCGCGGTAATCCTTTATCCCTTTCATAACCAGGAAGAATCTGGCCCAGTAATGATGTATTGTTTCGTCGGGCCTCTACCTGACTTGGGAGAGATCGCTTATGTTTGGGTGGGCGGGTGTTGTTGAATCTGAAACCTCACCCAATCCAAGATTCGGAGGCCGAAGGGTTTCCGAACTCTGAAGTTCGGATTCCTGGACGTTATCCAACGAATCCGGCCCGTTGCCTGATCCTAAGTTCAGGTCTTGAGTTACATCCTCCTCTCCACGGGTATCCGGCTTGGAGGGATCGGGAATTCGGACGTAACTAGTCCTTAAAAGAGATGAAGGGTCGCCGCACTGCGCCTCTACCACGGCAACGTGGTGGGTGACTTGGGGAGAGTTAATTTCTCTTAGATCGGGTTTAAGCCCAACCTGGTCGTAATCCGTAGCGACCCCTAGGGCGGCGATGCGATCCAAGAGCTCGTTTACGGAAGAGAGCTCCATTGGATCTAACTGCTCGACGAGCTTCGAGCTGACGTGTAGGTTGCTTTTGATGACCCGAGAGGTCACCGTCGGCGCAATAGCCGAACAGGCGGTCATGAGGAAACCACCTAGCCGGAGGGTTTGGCCGACAGCCAAGGCTCCCTTGGCAACGGCGCCGTCTTTGAAGACGGGAGAAGGCATCCTTCTAGATTGTGACGGCACAGAGGAACTCTCAATGAAAGCACCAATGTTGGTGTCAAAACCGGCGGATCTCGGGTAGGGGGTCCCGAACTATGCGTCTAGGCCGGATGGTAACAGGAGGCAGGGAACACTTTGTTTTACCCAGGTTCGGGCCCTCTTGACGGAGGTAAAACCCTACTCCTGCTTGATTAATATTGATGATATGGGTAGTACGAGAGTAGATCTACCACAAGATCAAGGAGGCTAAACCCTAGAAGCTAGCCTATGGTATGATTGTTGGGTATGGAGTTGATTCTGGCCTACGGACTACAACCCTCTGGTTTATATAGACACCGGATAGGGTTAGGGTTACATAGAGTCGGTTACAATGGTAGGAGATCTTGAATATCCGCATCGCCAAGCTTGCCTTCCACGCCAAGGAATGTCCCATCCGGACACGGGACGAAGTCTTCAATCTTGTATCTTCATAGTCCTTGAGTCCGGCTAAAGGTATAGTCTGGCTACCCGAACACCCCCTAATCCAGGACTCCCTCACTCACTTTTATCACTTGCTACCTTGCTGTTTTTATTATTTCAGATTACAAAAACTATTATCTACCATCCATATACCACTTGTATCACCATCTCTTCGCCGAACTAGTGCACCTATACAATTTACCATTGTGTTGGGTGTGTTGGGGACACAAGAGACTCTTTGTTATTTGGTTGCAGGGTCGCTTGAGAGAGACCATCTTCATCCTACGCCTCCTATGGATTGATAAACCTTAGGTCATCCACTTGAGGGAAATTTCCTACTGTCCTACAAACCTCTGCACTTGGAGGCCCAACAACGTCTACAAGAAGAAGGTTGTGTAGTAGACATCAAGCTCTTTTCTGGCGCCGTTGCCGGGGAGGTGAGTGCTTGAAGGTATATCTTTACATCTTGCAATCGAGTCTTTTAGTTTCTTGTTTTATCACTAGTTTAGTTTATAAAAGAAAACTATAAAAAATGGAATTGAGTTTGTCTCATACGCTTCACCTTTTTAATATCTTTCGTGAGTATGATGGATAGGATAATTGTGCTCAAGTGCTAGAAGAAGAAATCTATAAAATGTTTGGCACTAAATATTTGAATGATGAGCATGGTTGCAATGTTGTTAGTACGAGTTCTTTGAATATCCATGATGCTAATGATGATTGCACTAGTTATGATGAAAATGCCTCCTATAAACATGTCAATTTTTGTGGAGTAGACTAGGTCTGGAAGTACACACCAAATAGGGAAGATAGATATTGCAAGAGGCATAAGTACTAGAAACTAAATTGTTGCAAGAAAGGCTAGATGATTGTGCTGAAAAATTAAATTTTCTTGGCCATACTTGTGGACTTTGCAATGAAAGTGGTCATTTAGCTATCCGATGCAAATTGTTTCATGATCTAATCGTGTCCAAAAATTGTGATGACTTGATTTCCCTTGCACATTATAATGAACTTAGTTTGCTAATGGGCTATGAAGAAATGAAACGTATAACTAACTATCTGCCAGAATTTGCCCTTTATAAACTTCTTTGATTTGATCTAGAGGAAATTGATATGTATTGTGCGGTGAATTGTATTGAAAATCCTTATATTTCCAATTATATAAAGAAAAGAAAACAAATAGAAGATGAAGAGAATACTAATGAAAGTGAAGAGACTTCCCAATACCCTTCTATTATTTCTTATGATGAATCAGGTAACGAGGGGGAGCCTCCTATTCAACCAATCTCATTAATAAGGAGCTCCAAAAAGAAGATTGAACCAACACATGATGTGGTGAAGAGGAAGAAACGAAAATGGAAGAGAGGTAAAAAGGTATCTCTCCCAAATAAAGTTGCTCCTATTATTGTTGTGCCTCATGAAAATGATACACTTGATGATGATCTCATTATGCCTATTGATTGTTGTGATGATTATGATTGGGAAGATAATGCCACTTCTTATGATCTTGAAAATCTTTTGGCACTTGCTTGGAAGAATATTATAATTGCTATACTATTGGTGCTATCTATACTATTAATGATGAGAGTGATTATGCTTATGATATGAAAAGGCCCAAGCTTGGGGAAGCTATGTTTGATGAGGATGACATATTTGATAATATATTTTCTGCAATAAATGTTTGTCCCAAGCTTGGGGATGCTATGTTTAATGAAGATGATATCTTTAGTCTCCCAAGTTTTGATATGCAAGTTTATAATGATGATAGCATGCCTCCTACTTATGATAATTATTGTGATGGTACATATGCTATAAAAAGTAGTAATTATTATATTTATAAAACTTGTCATGATTATGGTTACCCATTTTCTGAACATTACTCTTTTAATGTGGAAACAATTTATTGTATTCAAGTCTCTTATGATACTCCCACTGTCCCGAATGAGAAGAATTTTGCTTATGTGGAGAGTAATAAAATTTCTATGCTTGTAGATCATGAAAAGAATGCTTTAGGTGCTGGTCATATTGTTGAATTCATGCATGATGCTACTGAAAATTATTATGAGGGAGGAATATATGCTTGTATGAATTGCAATAATATCAAGTTTCCTCTCTATGTGCTTAAAGTTTTGAAGCTATGCTTGTTTACCTTCCTCTGCTAGTTGATTCTCGTTCCCATAAGTTATTTGCTCAAAAAATCCATATTCATAGGAAGTGGGTTAGACTTAAATGTGCTAGTCATATTCTTCATGATGCTCTCTTTATGTTACAATTCTTATCCTTTATGTGAGCATCATTGAAATCATCATGCCTAGCTAGGGGCATTAAACGATAGCGCTTGTTGGGAGGCAACTCAATTTTATTTTTGTTCCTGTTTAGTAATAAATAATTCATCCAGCCTCTGTTTAGATGTGGTTTTATGCTTTTAATTAGTGTTTGTGCCAAGTAGAACCTTTGGGAAGACTTGGGGGAAGTCTTGATGATCATGCTGTAAAAAACAGACACTTTAGCGCTCACGAGAACTGCTTCCATTTTTATTTGGAGAGTGATATTTAGTTAATTATTTTTGCAGATGATTAATAGATAAATTCCTCAGGTCCAGCAATTTATTTGTGAATTTTATGAGTTCCAGAAGTATACGCTTGATCCAGATTACTACAGATTGTTCTGTTTTTGACAGATTCTGTTTTCGATGTGTTGTTTGCTTATTTTGATGAATCTATGGCTAGTAAAATAGTTTATAAACCATATATAAGTTGGAATACAGTAGGTTTAACACCAATATAAATAAAGAATGAGTTCATTACAGTACCTCGAAGTGGTGATTTACTTTCTTATACTAACGGAGCTTACGAGTTTTCTGTTAAGTTTTGTGTTGTGAAGTTTTCAAGTTTGGGGTAAGGATTCGATGGACTATGGAATAAGGAGTGGCAAGAGCCTAAGCTTGGGGATGCCCAAGGTGTTGGAAATACTCCCTTGAGGCAATAATAAAAGGATTATTATTATATTTCCTTGTTCATGATAATTGTCTTTTATTCATGCTATAATTGTGTTATCCGGAAATCGTAATACATGTGTGAATACTTAGACACCAACATGTCCCTAGTAAGCCTCTAGTTAACTAGCTCGTTGATCAACAGATAGTCGTGGTTTCCTGACTATGGACATTGGATGTCATTGATAACGAGATCACATCATTAGGAGAATTATGTGATGGACAAGACCCAATCCTAAACATAGCACAAGATCGTATAGTTCGTTTGCTAGAGTTTTTCAAATGTCAAGTATCTTTTCCTTAGACCATGTGATCGTGTAACTCCCCGATGCCGTAGGAGTGCTTTGGGTGTACCAAACGTCACAACGTAACTGGGTGACTATAAAGGTATACTACGGGTATCTCCGAAAGTGTTTGTTGGGTTGACACGGATCAAGACTGGGATTTGTCACTCCGTATAACGGAGAGGTATCTCTAGGCCCACTCGGTAATGCATCATCATAATGAGCTCAAAGTGACCAAGTATCTGGTCATGAGATCATGCATTACAGTACGAGTAAAGTGACTTGCCGGTAACGAGATTGAACGAGGTATTGGGATACCGACGATCGAATCTCGGGCAAGTAACGTACTGATTGACAAAGGGAATTGTATACGGGGTTGCTTGAATCCTCAACATCGTGGTTCATCCGATGAGATCATCAAGGAGCATGTGGGAGCCAACATTGGTATCCAGATCCCGCTGTTGGTTATTGACCGGAGAGCCATCTCGGTCATGTCTACATGTCTCCCGAACCCGTAGGGTCTACACACTTAAGGTTCGGTGACGCTAGGGTTGTAGAGATATAATATGCAGTAACCCGAAAGTTTTTCGGAGTGCCGGATGAGATCCCAGACGTCACGAGGAGTTCCGGAATGGTCCGGAGGTGAACAATTATATATAGGAAGTGCAGTTTCGGCCATCGGGAGAGTTCCGGGGGTCACCCGTATTGTACCGGGACCACTGGAAGGGCCCCGGGGGTTCACCGGGTGGGGCCACCCATCCCGGAGGGCCCCATGTGCTAAAGTGGGGAGGGGAACCAGCCCATAGTGGGCTGGTGTGCCCCCCTTGGCCCACCCCATGCGCCTAGGGTTGGGAACCCTAGGGTGGGGGGGGCGCGCCACCTGGCTTCGGGGGCACTCCACCCCTTGGCCGCCGCCCCCCTAGGAGATCCCATCTCCTAGGGCCGGCGCCCCACCTTGGGGAGACTATATAAAGGGGGGGGAGGGGCAGCCGCACCCTTGACTCTTGGCGCCTCCCTCTCCCTTGCTACACCTCTCCCTCTCGCAGAAGAACGGCGAAGCCCTGCTGCGGTGACTGCTGCATCCACCACCACACCGTCGTGCTGCTGGATCTTCATCAACCTCTCCTTCCCCCTTGCTGGATCAAGAAGGAGGAGACGTCACGCTGACCGTACGTGTGTTGAACGCGGAGGTGCCGTCCGTTCGGCACTAGGATCTCCGGTGATTTGGATCACGTCGAGTACGACTTCCTCATCCCCGTTCTTTGAACGCTTCAGCGCGTGATCTACAAAGGTATGTAGATGCAATCCGATCACTCGTTGCTAGATGAACTCATAGATGGATCTTGGTGAAACCGTAGGAAAATTTTTGTTTTTTGCAACGTTCCCCAACAGTGGCATCATGAGCTAGGTCTATGCGTAGTTCTCTTTGCACGAGTAGAACACAATTTGTTGTGGGTGTAGATGTTGTCAACTTTCTTGCCGCTACTAGTCTTAATTTGCTTCAGCGGCATTGTGGGATGAAGCGGCCCGGACCAACCTTACACGTACGCTTACGTGAGACCGGTTCCACCGACTGACACGCACTAGTTGCATAAGGTGGCTGGCGGGTGTTTGTCTCTCCCACTTTAATTAGAGTGGATTCTATGAAAAGGGTCCTTATGAAGGGTAAATAGAAGTTGACAAATCATGTTGTGGCTTTCACGTAGGTAAGAAAACGTTCTTTCTAGAACCCTATTGCAGCCACGTAAAACTTGCAACAACAATTAGAGGACGTCTAACTTGTTTTTGCCGCAAGTGTTTTGTGATGTGATATGGCCAAAGTTCTGATGAATGATGAATGATATATATGTGATGTATGTGATGTTCATGCTATTGTAATAGGAATCACGACTTGCATGTCGATGAGTATGACAACCGGCAGGACCCATAGGAGTTGTCTTTATTTTTTGTATGACCTGTGTGTCATTGAGAAACGCCATGTAAATTACTTTACTTTATTGCTAAACGAGTTAGCCATAGTAGTAGAAGCAATAGTTGGCGAGCAACTTCATGGAGACACGATGATGGAGATCATGATGATGGAAATCATGGTGTCATGCCGGTGACGAGATGATCATGGAGCCACAAGATGGAGATCAAAGGAGCTATGTGATATTGGCCATATCATGTCACTATTATTATTTGATTGCATGTGATGTTTATCATGTTTTTGCATCTTGTTTACTTAGAACGACGGTAGTAAATAAGATGATCCCTCATAATAATTTCAAGAAAGTGTTCCCCCTAACTATGCACCGTTGCGACAGTTCGTTGTTTCGAAGCACCACGTGATGATCGGGTGTGATAGATTCCAATGTTCACATACAACGGGTGTAAGACAGATTTACACATGCAAACACTTAGGTTGACTTAACGATCCTAGCATGTACAGACATGGCCTCGGAACACAGAAGACCGAAAGGTCGAGCATGAGTCGCATAGAAGATACGATCAACATGAAGATGTTCACCAATGTTGACTAGTCCGTCTCACGTGATGATCGGACACGGCCTAGTTAACTCTGATCATGTTATACTTAGATGACTGGAGGGATGTCTATCTGAGTGGGAGTTCATTGAATAATTTTAAATAGATGAACTTAATTATTATGAACTTAGTCTAAAATATTTACAAATATGTCTTGTAGATCAAATGGCCAACGTTGTCCTCAACTTCAACGCGTTTCTAGAGAAAACCAAGCTGAAAGACGATGGCAACAACTATACGGATTGGGTCCGGAACCTGAGGATCATCCTCATAGCTGCCAAGAAAGATTATGTCCTACAAGCACCGCTAGGTGAAGCACCTGCTCTCCCTGCAGAACAAGACGTTATGAACGTTTGGTAGACACGTACCGATGATTACTCCCTCGTTCAGTGCGGCATGCTTTACAGCTTAGAGCCGGGGCTCCAAAAGCGTTTTGAGAGACACGGAGCATATGAGATATGAAGAGCTGAAAATGGTTTTTCAAGCTCATGCCCGGGTTGAGAGATATGAAGTCTCCGACAAGTTCTTCAGCTGTAAGATGGAGGAAAACAGTTTTGTCAGTGAGCACATACTCACTATGTCTGGGTTACATAACCGCTTGACTCAGCTAGGAGTTAATCTCCCGGATGACGCGGTCATTGACGGAATCCTTCAGTCGCTTCCACCGAGCTACAAGAGCTTTGTGATGAACTTCAATATGCAGGGGATGGAAAAGACCATTCCTGAAGTATTTGCAATGCTGAAATCAGCAGAGGTAGAAGTCAAAAAGGAAAATCAAGTGTTGATGGTGAATAAAACCACTAAGTTCAAGAAAGGCAAGGGTAAAAAGAACTTCAAGAAGGACGGCAAGGGAGTTGCCTCGCCCGGTAAGCAAGCTGCCGGGAAGAAGCCAAACAATGGACCCAAGCCCGAGACTGAGTGCTTTTATTGCAAGGAAAGTGGTCACTTGAAGCGGAACTACCCCAAATACTTAGCGGACAAGAAGGCCGGCAAAACGAAAGGTATATGTGATATACATGTAATTGATGTGTACCTTACCAGTACTCGTAGTAGCTCCTGGGTATTTGATACCAGTGCAGTTGCTCACATTTGTAACTCAAAGCAGGAGTTGCGGAATAAGCGGAGACAGGCGAAGGACGAGGTGACGATGCGCGTCGGGAATGGTTCCAAGGTCGATGTGATCGCCGTCGGCACGCTACCTCTACATTTACCTACGGGATTAGTTTTGAACCTCAATAATTGTTATTTAGTGCCAAGTTTGAGCATGAACATTGTATCAGGATCTCGTTTAATACGAGATGGCTACTCATTTAAATCCGAGAATAATGGTTGTTCTATTTATATTAGAGATATGTTTTATGGTCATGCTCCGATGGTGAATGGTTTATTCTTAATGAATCTCAAGCGTAATGCTACACATATTCATAGTGTGAGTACCAAAAGATGTAAGGTTGATAATGATAGTCCCACATACTTGTGGCACTGCCGCCTTGGTCATATAGGTGTCAAACGCATGAAGAAGCTCCATGCAGATGGACTTTTAGAGTCTCTTGATTACGAATCATTTGACACATGCGAACCATGCCTCATGGGTAAAATTACCAAGACTCCGTTCTCAGGAACAATGGAGCGAGCAACCAACTTATTGGAAATCATACATACTGATGTGTGCGGTCCAATGAGTGTTGAGTCTCGCGGTGGTTATCATTATGTTCTTACCCTCACCGATGACTTGAGTAGATATGAGTATGTCTACTTAATGAAACACAAGTCTGAGACCTTTGAAAGGTTCAAGGAATTTCAGAGTGAGGTTGAGAATCAACGTGACAGGAAAATCAAGTTCCTGCGATCAGATCGTGGAGGAGAATACTTGAGTCACGAATTTGGCACACACTTAAGAAAATGTGGAATAGTTTCACAACTCACGCCACCTGAAACACCTCAGCGTAATGGTGTGTCCGAACGTCGTAATCGCACTCTATTAGATATGGTGCGATCTATGGTGTCTCTTACCGATTTACCGCTATCTTTTTGGGGCTATGCTTTAGAGGCTGCCGCATTCACTTTAAATAGGGCTCCGTCAAAATCCGTTGAGACGACACCGTATGAGTTATGGTTTGGGAAGAAACCTAAGCTGTCGTTTCGAAAAGTTTGGGGATGCGATGCTTATGTCAAGAAACTTCAACCTGAAAAGCTCGAACCCAAGTCGGAAAAATGCGTCTTCATAGGATACCCTAAAGAAACTATTGGGTATACCTTCTACCTCAGATCCGAAGGCAAGATCTTTGTTGCCAAGAATGGATCCTTTCTAGAGAAGGAGTTTCTCTCGAAAGAAGTAAGTGGGAGGAAAGTAGAACTTGATGAAGTATTACCTCTTAAACCGGAAAATGGCGCAACTCAAGAAAATGTTCCTGAGGTGCCTGCACCGACTAGAGAGGAAGTTAATGATGATGATCATGAAACTTCAGATCAAGTTGCTACTGAACTTCGTAGGTCCACAAGGACACGTTCCGCACCAGAGTGGTACGGCAACCCTGTCTTGGAAATCATGTTGTTAGACAACGGTGAACCTTCGAACTATGAAGAAGCGATGGCGGGCCCGGATTCCGACAAATGGCTGGAAGCCATGAAATCCGAGATAGGATCCATGTATGAAAACGGAGTATGGACTTTGACTGACTTGCCCGTTGAGCGGCGAGCCATAGAAAATAAGTGGATCTTTAAGAAGAAGACAAACGCGGATGGTAATGTGACCATCTATAAAGCTCGGCTTGTCGCTAAGGGTTATCGACAAGTTCAAGGGGTTGACTACGATGAGACTTTCTCACCGGTAGCGAAGCTGAAGTCCGTCCGAATCATGTTAGCAATTGCCGCATTCTATGATTATGAGATATGGCAAATGGACGTCAAAACGGCATTCCTTAATGGTTTCCTTAAGGAAGAATTGTATATGATGCAGCCGGAAGGTTTTGTCGATCCTAAGAATGCTGACAAGGTGTGCAAGCTCCAACGCTCGATTTATGGGCTGGTGCAAGCATCTCGGAGTTGGAACATTCGCTTTGATGAGATGATCAAAGCGTTTGGGTTTATGCAGACTTATGGAGAAGCCTGCGTTTATAAGAAAGTGTGTGGGAGCTCTGTAGCATTTCTCATATTATGGAGAAGTCTGCGTTTACAAGAAAGTGACTGGGAACTTCCGACGATGGCACGAAACCCTCCGCTCCCAGATTTGGGAAATACCTTCCTGCTCCCTGTCTATCGATCCATCTGGCTCGCCTCCTCGCCTTCTCTCCTCACACCCCCCGGGTCGACGGTCAGCACCACAGAGGCCAGGCAGCGAACAATTGGTAGCCTCCACCCCACAACCAGGTGCCCCTATCTTCCCTGGAGTGCCCTGAATCCTCACCCGCTTCAAGGAGGTTCAAGTGTCACCACCCCTATTGCTCCTTCCTGTACTTGCTGAAATTCGTTGCTGATGTTCCAGAGTCGATCAAGGCACTTCTCGAAACATACTTAAAGGTAATATTAGTCCTTCTATCATCTAGGAAACACAGGTCGCTGATTTTTGTATTAACTTTATTACTCAAACTGTAACTGGCAAAATGGTTACTAAGTTTATCTCTTTTAGTCAGGCTTTTATTAACACTTGTAACAACTTGCTCAATTTCTGCTGAATGTATTGTTGGATATAATAATTCAAGAAAATAATTATTCGTTGCCAAAAGTAAGGGTGGTCCTGCATTAAATTTGTCTTGTTCATCATCCTCAGTTTTTTGGATTTTCTTTATTAACTACATCTCTTGATCTTATAAGTACTTACATCATAGGGTGATACTGATACAAAGATTGAGACACTGAAAAAATGTATTGTTATAAGGGACTTAGTGATCAAGGAGAGACACAAGCAAGCTTTTTTTAAGAGCCGAATAAGTTATCTTCTCGACCATGGCCCCACGACGTTGCCTTTTACTGATGGAACAACTCTGGTTATTTTTGCAAGGCGTGGTGAAGTGATGAGGAAATATAATAATGTATGATTTGTTGTGATGACCATAAAAATAAAGATACCTGAGACAGGTATGTTCCGTTTGCTGTAGCAATTATTGAATATTTGCATTTGTAAATTGTATGTCTGCTAGAATTGTGCACAACTTGTTAGTTGTTACATGATATTAAAGGTTAGGGATGGTGAAACTATGATTGTTCGCTTAATTGATAACTATGCATCATAAAAGGGCACCAGGATGCATCCTTGCCAACATTTTGAGTGAGATTATAATACCTGTAGGTTCCCTATGTTGCTTTTGTTGCGCTACTGCACATCATTCAGTGTGCTAACAGAAGCAAATATATATGAATCTTGGGATTAAGAATTCATCGATATCTGTATGATAAGGTTATTTAGAACAATTCCTTGAGTAATGTTACTCACCGGGAGTTCCTGCAGATTTTGCTTCACCATGCATAGTTAAAATTTGCCTATTCACAAACCTTCAGCTGCCGTAGATGATGCATGGGCACTGGAGTAAATATGTTAACTATAAACTAAACTGTTGATTCACTAACTACTTTTTTCCAACTATCTTCAGCAAGGATAAACTAAATATGATTCTTTTTTGAGTTTTTTAGGCAATGCTTAATCCAGAATCCATAATAGATCAATTGTTAAGGTTATACTGAACCACAAATTTATTACTGGGTAGTACTATTGTCTTTTAGTTAATTTTTTAAGTAAATTAATGCCCGCCTCTTACTAGACATTTACAAAACATTAGGCTCTTCAGAAGCTTCTTACTAAAAATGAAGGCCCTTCTGAATCTATTGCATGTATATGCTCACGTCATGTGCATGTTTTTCTTCCTCTATTTTTCAAATGCTTCAGAATCATTTGCGGAAGTACTGTAGCCTGTAGACATGTAGGCGTTGAACTCATCAACTAAACGCTAATGCAAGCAGAGTTGTAAGGAAGATATATAGGTTTTGATCTGCTGAGAGGTCATGCAATGCTTCCCTATAATCCCATTTAAGTTCAGATTTACCTCCGAAACATTGCATGGATTTTTGCACATGAAAGCTACATCCTCTGTACCAAAATGCAAGACTTTTTTTGTTTTGCATAGGGCATAAAAACGTCTTACATTTTGTTACAGAGTGTACTTTATTTCTTTAACTTCTTACAGTTCAATTATAGGTAAGATATGTGCCATGCTTAATGAAGAAGCATGACAGTTTCATGGGTGAGTTTTTGTTTTCCAACCATAGACACTTTTCTTCTTGAGATAACTAGACACTCCTAGCTTGTGTAAGGAATGACTTTACCTGATACGTTGTGCACATCTTTGCAGGGTCTGTTGCAAGACATAGGAAAAGAATTTAAGTCAATGTCAATCTAAGATGACGTCAGAAACCAAAGATGAAGCATTTACATATATAACTTTGACTTTCTGAAATATAAGAATAATCATCCATGTTTTTCTTTTAGTTTGGAAATTAGTACGATGATCATTGATTAGGGATGCATGCATGCATGTAATTTCAGCTTTGGAAGTTAGATTCAACAATTATGTGACATGTCTTGCAGTGTGTACTACGCCACTTAAGAAGAGCATAGATTTCATCCGGTGCCTTTAGCAGGGTTAATCTGTATATCAATGTTTCGCCAATTCATGAATTTATAACTCTTGTGGCCTACATATTTTTATTCAGGTTACCGCTATTAACTGTTAGATGTGTTCTATTATTATGTCAAGTTATTTTTTGACCTTTTCATTTGGAAGTAGCCATAAGCTACAAACTGAAATGGAAATAACATGCCCTACCTTAGTATTTTTCTCTGTGTGTTGTTAGTTGCTACTTACCAGACTACCAACGCTTCAAAACAAAATAAAAAAATTACGTGAAAAAACTTTTTCAGACTATTTTATCCTTTTAATATATTATTTTCATCTATGTTGCTTTTGTCTCTTTATATTTACACAAGTTCCTACCATTCTACAGTCAAAATAGACGGGCGCAGCAACGCGCGCCATCATGGTCTAGTTAAAGGTAGGAGAAGGAAACAAAATATAAGCTTGTCTTTGATCTGTCATATAAATGACATCAGATCAACAAGCACTATAGTCCATGATTTTTTCACGTGACAATATATTGCCTACCGGTTTTTCCATGCCACAGGAGTTGTCCCTGACCGTCTTCGCAGTCTCTTCCTCTCAGGTAATAGCACATGTTGTCGTGTTGTGAGTAGATCATCGATGGGATGCGGATCAAGCTATCTGATTTAGTTGGATCGGCAACCAAGCCGAAAAGCAAGATGAAGGGATATTCGCCTACTATATGCTCAGAGGAGGTTGAGCCCTCACCCCTCAGAGTAGGTTGAGGAGTCGTGCCTCACCGGCGGCGCCTCCAACCAGACCCTCCTCGAGTCCGTGTAATCCGAGAAGAGCGTCCACGTCATCTATGGGTGGACATGGAGGGAAACATGGGTGCATCTCAGGAGCGAGGGAAGGGAGTGTCAGCGGCGGCGAAGAGAGGAAATCGGGTGAGAAAACCTAGCCAGCCGAGAGAGAGAGAGAGAGAGAGAGAGAGAGTACATTCGGAAACAAAAGATGCAGTGTTGGTTAGTAGAGATGCGTACGGATACGGGGGTGATTTATTTGGATGGCCCACCCGTGCGTTGATTGACCTGCCCATGCATGTTTCCTAGGTTTTTGGTATGTGATCTTTTGTAATGGAACAAACATGTGTTTTGGTAGGTGTCTCACGTGACATACCATATAGTAGAGATTTGGTGCGTGATTTTTTTTCTAGGCAAAGGGGGATGTACAAGTGCAGGGAAGCAACAACATATGGTAAGTGCGATCCTAAAAGTACGTGATTTTTTACTCCTTTTGCAATGATTTTTAAAGAGATAAAAGCCAGTGGTACGGGGGTGGTGGAACGTGGGAGGAAATAAAACCGAACGAAAATAAAACCTGAGTACCAGGCTACTAACTGCTCCATTAGGAGTAGACATTAAGAGTAGAGATGTGGTACGACAAATAGAAAATTAGGTTTTATTTGGTAAGCACTTGCCTCAACAAAGATAATATTATTTTATTTGCCAAATCAATAAGATATGCAGTACTTGAGGTCGTTTTTAAGGAAACCATTAATTACCTATGTTAGTACTCCATCCTTTACTGAATATAAGTCTTTTTAGATATTCCAAGACGAAGTACATACGAAGCAAAATGAGTGAATCTACACTCTAAAATATGGCTATATACATATGTACTCCTTATTATTGAAATCTCTAGAAAGACTTATATTTAGTAACAGAGGGTACTAACTTATCATCATGTATTAATTGATTCCTTATTTGCACTATCAGATAGAAATACATATCTTATAGTAATTTGTATCATTTATTGCAATTATGATTTACTAGTAACTTATCATGATGCTCTGATTGCAAATCATTTCCTTCCTAATTTGTACGAATATTATTCATATCATTAATTACTTTTTTTATATACTTCCTCTGTTCCTAAATATTAGTCTTTTTAAAGATTTCAATATGAATTATATACGGACCAAAATAAGTGAATCTTCACCCTAAGATATGTCTATATACATTTGTATGTAGTTCTTATTGAAATTTCTAAGAGACATATTTAGGAACGGATGTATATAGACATATTTTAAAGTGTAGATTCACTCATTTTGTTTTGTATGTAGTCATTTGTTGAAATATCTAGATTGACATATATTTAGGAACGGAGGGAGTACATGGTAGCAAATAAAAGCGAGTGAGATAAAGGAAGGACAAATCACTGCCGATCAAACCCAATGTGTTTTTATTCCCGAAAAGAATGTTTGTATGGAATACTCCGTATATTTCTAGTACAGTACATGCAATAATGAACAAGAAACTAATTAAGGATAATAAATACGGAATAGAAGATATGGCCATTTTCCATGAATGAACAAATAGAGGTGAAAATGGGGAAGCAGTAATGCAGCAAGCACTAATTTGCATCCAAAAGCGACACGAGTACAAGTAATCTCCTTCGTGTTTGAGCGAGAGGTTTCTGCGCTCTATTCCCCCTTCCTCCTCCTACTCTTCTGCTCCTCGCCTTCAATCGTCCGTTTCTGTGTAGCTCTACCCCTCACTCTTGCTAGCCTAGCCAAAATGAAGATGCTCTGCTGCTTCGGGATCCGCGCAGGACCTGCTCAGCCTGTTCCTTGGAAGGATCAATCCGTCGTGATGGCCAGCGTCGGCGTGAACAACGTCCGCGCGGCCGGCCAGGGCGGAGTCGACCCACCTAAGGGCTACGAGGAATGCCACCTGCCGGCGTGCCGACTGCGCGGGAGCCCTCGCCTCGCACCCATCGCTAAGGAAGCGGAGGGCTCCGGTACGGCAGAGCGACCGGCGTGGCGCGGGGCGTACGGGGCGGCGGGGAAGCCGCGGGAGCACGGGGTGACCATGCAGGACACCGTGTCGATGCGCCCGTCCTTCTGCACTTGGGTCGACGGCTCGCGCATGCACTTCTTTGCCGTCTTCGACGGCCACGGCGGCCCCGTGGTAACCTAGCTGCACCCCTCTACGAACGTGGCCACACTCCAGCTCAACACCGACTTGTCTGTACACTAATTTCCGTGGTGGTGCAGGTGTCGGTGGTACTGAGGGACCACATGCACGCGATCCTCGTGGACGAGATGAGCCGCGCGGCCGCAGCCTACCGGAAGAAGCAGCAGCAAGACGAAGAGGCGGAGCTGTGCGCGTGGAAGGGCGCGCTGAGAAGGAGCTTCGCGCGGGCGGACGAGCTGGCGGCGTCGGGGGTGCCGGCGGGCAGCATCATGGGGTCCACGGCGGTGGTGGCGCTCGTGGTCCGCGGCCGCATCCTCGTGGCCAACTGCGGCGACTCCCGCGCCGTGCTCTGCCGCGCTGGCCGCGCCGTCCCGCTCTCCCATGACCACAAGGTGAGCACGCTGCTGGCGTCATGTATGAGCTTGATATATTGTGTTTCTTTCCTCGTCCAATATTTGCTGGGGATTAATGTTAGCTTGATGTGCGGATGCAGCTGGCACGGCCGGACGAGCTGGCGGCGCCCGGCGTGCAGGGGATCCTTACCAAGTCGCGAGCTTTAGGTATGCATAGCGATAACCTTCTTTTAAAATAGTCAAGGTCTTTTTTTTTGCGAGGTTAAAATAGTTAATGTCAAGAAACTGGAGTAAAAAATAACAACAACTATCGTTCATGCATGTATGGAAAATGTGTTCCCAGCTCTACATGCGTCGTGTTATGTCACAAGCAAACAAGGCTCCTTCCTGGCTTTGTCAGCTACTGCCTACTGCTCAATGCCTCTGTTGGCATTGGCCGTTAATTCGTTCTTACAAAATATTTTTTTGCAACTATCTTCTTATGAGAAAGAAAGAAAAGCCTACTATATATATAAAATAAAGTGGTAATTTGTCAAGTAATTTAGTTTAATAAATAAAAATGTGTCGTTTTGCTCCCATGCATTATTAGTGCTGGATTTGTTAAGTTCTTTTTTCGTGAATACGTTCTATGCGTGTATCTTTGCATTGATAGAATGGGGGAAAAAAATTAGATAGTGCAATCGTTAGGTCATGTACACACAAAGGCATGGTTGAGGATGCAAAGTGAGCATTAGGAGCGTGTGCTTAGACCTAGGTGTTGCTAAAGTTCAGGTTACATGCAATATCCTGTCTCGCACTTTGGCACCAGTGGCAGCCCAACGACGCGCTTCGTCAACGATGATAGTGATAAGTCTGGTGCTACAACGTTTCCTTGTCTTGTGAGCATAGAACATGGAGAGGCTCGTGCTGCAAATGACGGGAGGCAAGGTGATCAATAGTCTAGCATCTGTTATGGTAAGCAAACCAGACGAAGAATGTAACGTTGAGAGGTGCCCAGTTGCGCTAGATCAAACGCCACAAGGGGGCTAAGGTTGATCCAAGGAAAATCGCCTTGTAGCAGGATTTTGCCAAGTATTGCCCATTCTCGGACAAGCACCGGGAAATTGAGTCTCGTGCCACAGTGAGGGTGACCTGCTGGATGCGCCTCCACAAGTTGACATACCCATCCATGGTGATGGGGACGCCATGGATATACCCAATCAAGGTGAATTGATCAAGGGCTTCGCAAACCAGCTGCGAGCGGTGACGCCTATGGGAAACAAGAGTTGTAATTGACGACACGATCTCCGGGAATCCAAAAGTGGCAGGAGCGGACATCTTCCAAGGTCTAGATTGTTTATGCGCATAAGAAGTCTCGCATCTCGAGCTCACACAGTAGAGGCAGATGGTGCCAGGGTCAGGAAGTGTCCTTTGCTTGAAGCCACAACCAGCGCGCATGCACATGGAGATGCCCGTGCGCTGCAAGTCTCGGACGCTGAGGCTACCAAACTCAAGCTGCCGGTAGATCTTTGCCGGGCTGACAAGGCAACAACCCACCTTGCATTCTTAAACATTGACAGAGGAAGTCACGAATCACTCTAGTGATCTTCTTGAGGATCGGCGGGGAGATAGCCATCGCCATTAGGATGTATGTGGACATCACGGTGAGGACATGGCAGATGAGGGTCTGCCTCTAGCCGCGCAGATGGGTCTATCCACCAAGGGCATAAGGGTTGCAGAAGAAACTTTTCGCATGGACAAGGGAAGCCCAAACAATTGACTTGGGAAGGCCATCATCGAGCAGGACAGGGAGGAACCGATCTCATCAGACGCCTGCTGGGAGCAGCAAATGGGCGTTGCTGAGCATTTCGAGAAATTGGTGCACAAGGTAGAAGCTTTTCCGAACATCTACAGAACTGCAGGGACGACAGAAAATGACAACGTCATCGGGGAAGAACAAGACACTCGATGCTGCATGGCATGCTGTGAGGCACTTCAGCATGCCAGAGCTAATCTCATGCTATAATAGGGAATTGAGGGTGTCGATGAAAATTACGAACAACATGGGTGAGAGGACCCCCTTGGCGTCATCCGCGAGCACGGGAGAAAGGTGGATCTAGTTGTCCGTTCACCAGGGCCCAGGTGGAAGCGGTGGAGACAATAATTGAGATCCATTAACACCAATGGTTTCCAAATCTGAGGTGCCGCGGGGTCTCTAGGAGGAAGGTTCCACTCCACTTGGTCCATCTATTTCCTATGGGCTGTTGTTGTCGATCTGAATTCGAACCTTACAAATTCCACCCTACCTTCCACGGAGTTGGGTAACGCTACTTTGCAGTGCAGCGCCACCAATTTGGACCCCAAAGAAACACTTGCTCTTCTTGTGGTGTGCCCTCCCCCTGCCCACATGGATCCCCTAGCTGATCAGATTGCTACGGATATGGCTCTCGAGGAACCCCCATTGGCTGGCATGGTGGGCCATGCCATAGAACCCATATCTGCTCTGATCGCTGCCACCCAGCCGCCCTGGTGCAATGATACGTGTGCCGAGCTGCATCAATCTATAAAAGATATGGTGGTAGTTTAGTGGTTGGATATGAATTGTGTGTATGTAACTACACGAGACGTCTGCAGAGCTGCATTAATCTACAATGAGGTCAACTACTTGTGAGAGGTTGGAAGCCGCAAAATTTTGAAGTATGAATATGTAGTAACATCTCATCAAATAGCCAATGCAATACACCAATTACTTTTTTTCGGGGTGTAGTGGAAAGGTAATGATAAACATATGGGGACAGTTTCCCATAAAAAATTATCTACATGTCTAGTTAGACAAGATGAAAACAGAGGGGTTCATAGACGAACATGGAAGTATTGTACATAGTTTTTTTACTTACTCACAATTAGTGACCAAAGACTGGTGAAAGGTTAGTCATCATGTGTGTTTAGTATCTAATACAAGATAAAAATTGAAGGGGCGTCATATGCAAAAGTAAACAGAGTACAAGTCTACATAACATACTATATCCAACATATATTATCGTTGCAGTTTCCATCATTGACCTCATAGGACCCCGGTCGACTAACGCTGCTATCAGTAGACACATATCATTAGAGATATAATGGCCCTCTCTATGATTGAAAGATAGTTATATCTAGGTAGCATGATTAAAGGGTTACAAGATGCATAAGAGATAAGGACAGATGTCAATTTTGGAGGTATCCTATGGCGGTGAAGAAGGGACACCAAAAAGAGATCGAGCTTCTCGTGAACATGTGCAAATTATCTTTCATGTGATTCTAATCCACACCCTATAAGGCATCTGTCATCGTCAAGATTACTACTTCATGGTCACCTAAGTAGACTATGTTACGAAGGCAAAGGACAAGGAGCGAATTTTTTTACATCTCCACATGGGTCTTCTATCAATCATGTTGTGTTGAGCTTAGTTCTTTATGCTACCATGTAATCTCCTTTCCACACTTTATGTCCACTCTATCTGGTTACACGAGTTGTTACCTCTATAAATTTGTACCATCATGTGCATTTGTTTGATCAAGAGAATCGAAGGGAATGAAGTTCTACATATATCTAAATAAACCTATATGCATGTGAGGTGGCAATTTACATTGAAGCATACCGACCTTTATCAAACCCGAGGCCAAGTTACATTTGTGCTACACATTATCCTATGTCATAGGTGGTGTATTTTGTACTATGCCTGGTTAATATTTAAGCTCGCGGGATTTTTTTTGTGTTTATGTGGAAAGTGTATCTACTTTCAAATGAAAGTCGAGACCTAACCAACACATGTACGGTTCCCATTCAATGAGTATGACACCTATTTAATACATGCTACTAACTAGTTCACCCAGAACCTTAATCTAACAACGAGTGGAAACATATTTTCGAACGCTCAACCCGCATATAGGCTCTTCTATACTCGATGGGGGATTGACATAGGCCACAACTATTTTTATTAGCACTCTGTTGTCTAGGTGTTGAATTCATTTTTTTTTATAGATACGACATTGAACCGCATGCACCTCATAACTTTGCCGAAAAGCTTAAGCTTACAAAGAAGGGTTGCCACTATATTTCAACATCCTCTTACTTGCATCTTTAAGAGGCACACAATGAATTGGGTCAACAATAAACTTTACCTTAGCATTAAATTTAAAAGGAAGCATATGATTGAGTAGTAATCTCATATTTTAATTATTTTGGTAAATTTAAAATGAGGGTGAAATGCTACTAGTTCCCGCAAAGAAAAAAATGATGAGAGTTTGTTTTGATCATGGACTAGAGGGAGGGATGAAAACTGTTGAAGAACGCCGTGACCCTTGGGAATGTCCATATGGTGAAATGGGTGTAGAAAGAAAGGTCACCTCGTGTCATATATGTAACTAACAAAATATACAGGTTATAGTTCCTACAAGTTCAAAAGGTTATCATAGGACAAAACTACATGACAATTTTTTATCTTGTATAAAAAAGCATTCGTTCGTGAGTCTATTATGGAAATTTTATTTTAAATAATCTACGGAAAGGCACTAGCTTTTCTAGTTGCCAAATGGATTTTATGATTGCTTATCCTATCATCTATTTTATCACATTATTCGAAAGCTCATAAGTACATAATTGTCGATTTTGATGGTTGCAAATTTATATGTTTTGAATTTGGAAATCACAGAAAGTAAGGTTATCACATATCATTGACGTACTTTGTGCTTGGTTGTCCTTCTGAATTTGGTTTATTCCTTCATTTTTGTTGATTTCCATTGTCATACAAGGTTGATATATTTGTCTTCGACCTTAGGTTTCTTAGTGATAGTTGAACCTTATCACATGTTGACCTGCTTACCATGACGAGTCACCCTCCTAGTGGTGGCTCTGCTATCAAAACCTTAGATAGCTGCCACCTGCTCCCTCTATCCACGTCTTTTGAGGGTGCTACATGCAGACCAAATTAGTCTGGTTGATCGTGAGGGGGTGGTGGGGCTTTCTCCATGATGGACCTATAGTAGAGTTGCGCTTGGAGGGAGATTGTTTCCTATGTCGCAATGGCGACAGGCTGTGTCACCCCTGCACCTAGTCGGTGCACTATGTGCATGGATCTGATGTGATCAACCATGCATGCACTGTCCTAGCCGGGTAGATTTGGCCGTAGGCTACGGTAATATGGTTGCGGCTGTCGGAATGTGTGGTGGAATAGATGAGATGGCATTTGTCTGTTCCAGTGATTGCTCTTTTAGTCGGCTAGTTCGGTGTGAGCAGGCCGGTAATGAGGTGGATGACGAAAGTTACGGTCAACATCTAGGTTCTATTCCCACCAGGTGAAATCCCATTATTTAGCTTTCTTGCTTGTTCTGGAAGCATTACCATCCGCACATCATTTCTTCGTAGAGTGTGTTATTGGTTTTATTGTATGGCTGTTTACTAGAAGCACCCTGTAGAAGTTGCAGATGCGGCAACTCACCACAGTTTGTATCACTTGATGAATGGCTGTATTTTTGGTATTTGCAGCCTACTATCTAGTTATGTAATTCAGTGTGCTTTTGCACCTCGTTAGTTAATAGTTACTAATTCTTCCTTTTCTACAGTAAGTAGCTAATAGACATCAACAAATTTGATGGATGTTAAAAAAAATAGTAACTGTTCAACAGTATGTTAGCTACCATTGTAGCTCCATTTTTGGCATGTTTTTTTTAGACAACTAGCTTGTAGCAATAGTTTATTTGCATGAACCTAGAAAAGTGATTGATGTTGACCACTTATTATTTGAATAGATGCATATTTAATATACATTTTTTACTTTTTGTGTGTCATTAAACTAATTAGAATTAGTGAATATATTATTTATAAAGCCCGAGTGTTTTGCGACAATACTTATGAAAATATTGTTTCCATTGGTAAACTGTGAATTTGTATTTTTTAATAGCCTTACCTTTATGAACGATGTTCTTATGTACTGTATCACTATCATTCATGTCATATTGAGAGTTCATACTCCCTACAAAACACAAATGACGGTTCATTTGGAAATTGTTATTTGGCTTATATATATATTCCAGTTCATCTTTTTTGAAAAGTTCGTTCATTTCTATAACAAGTTTTATTTTCTTAGTATATAGGTGTTCTGATTCTTCAGTTACTGAATCTCATTTGAATTCGAACTATGTTCGCAGGGCACACATTCCTCAATCCTCAAATGACTTGTGAGCCTGATATTACCATAACTGCAAGGTCGGACGACGATGACTGCCTGATCCTCGCGAGCAACGGGCTGTGGGATGTGATCTCAAACCAGAAGGCATGCAACGTCACTAAGAAGTGCCTGGAAGACAAGAGCAAGGGCGTGAATGCATCAGTAGGAAAGGAGGAAGAGGTTCGGTGTGTCTGTGCTGCTATCCGCCTAACAAATCTTGCCATCAACGAGCATAGCCTCGATGACATCAGTGTGGTCGTGCTTGATTTGAAGGTGAGGTGTTAGCTAGGTTGATCAGGTTAAATCAGATCGTCATCATCTCCTTTGCAGCTTAGACTTGATAGGTAGGTTAGCTCTCTTCATTCTTAGCAAAGTAAAAGCTCGGAGATATTTTCTTCGTTCATTGGATTCTTAGTTCCCTAGATAGTTCTTCTAAAGTTGGTTGGTTTTATGTTCAGTGAAAAAAGTCTGCAGCACAACTAGTAATATGGGTGGATGAAACATTGCCATGGATACAAAAAAAGTGAGAATGTGTGAAACGAAAAGAGATTTATAGATGAACGCATGTATGATCGATAATGTACAAAATATGATGCTCACATTTATGTTTGTTGCTTACCGTTCCCATTAAATTTCTTGTGGTGGCTTGGTGATTTGCACTGCGAACTATTGTTAGGGCAAGCCACGTGATGGGTGCCATTGCTCTTGCAAATTTGGCGTTTGCCTCTGGTTGAAACTTGAGGGATGCAAGGCAGGAAATTGCGAAGCTGCAATTAAGGGCAGCCAAAAACCAACGCTTTCCAAGAGCAACTGATATGTTTGGAGGAGACTCGGGTAGGTGGTGTGCAGATGCAAAGATAAACAAGACGGCAGCGCGAGGACCGTCAGTGGATAAGAGTGGGAAGAAGGGGGTTAAGGTCTTTAATGATCACTTACATGGATGCAAGAATTCGAAACTAGGATTTGGAAGGAATCAACACTAGTGATGAGAAGCCATGGCAGGGGAGGATGGAGCAGTGGAGAAGGAGGGTTTGACTAACCACTTTTTTAAATGTAAGGGTACATTTTACTAATCACGATGGTGACACAACCGGGGCTAACTGGTTCGTGAACATGTACGTGTTTTGGTCTCATGACGGCTCACCTCGCTGGGCAAGGCTTAGCCTTGCCAACGGAGGCTAGCCAAATCGGCTCGCTCAAGCAAATCACGAAAAAGCTGTCCGAGGAACCAAACCCTTTGCTTTTTGCTTGTCATGGCAAGGTGAGCGCTTGCCCAGGCTGCAATGTTACTCACATGGATCTGTTGGAGTGGAGGCGACAGAGCTGTGGCGTCCCCTGGCCTGCTGCTGGCATGCGTTGGCGCCATCGGAGAGGTCCAGATGTGTGGCTTGGTTCAGGGTGGACGACACGGTCCGGTCCGGCGGTCCGGCTCGTGGCCCGCTCGGCTCGGGCCGGCTCGGTCCTGGCCCGCTGAAAAAATCGGCCGGTCCGAGCTTAGCAAACCACCCCGACAAAGCTTCGGTCCGGTCTGGGTTTTAACCGAGCCGACCGAGCGGACCGACGAACACGAGCTGTGGCATGGCAAGAGCATGGCGGGGGCATGTCAGGACGAGGCAGGGGCATGGCGGGGGCATGCCAAGGGCGTTGCAGGGGCGTGGCGGGGGCGTGTCGAGGTCGTGGCGGGCGCGTGGCGAGCGTGTGGCCAGAGCTGCGTGGCGGGCGCGTGGTGGGCGCGTCGGCCGTGCGCTGGTCTGCGCCGCCGTCGTTCATCCGCGCGGCTACCGGCCTCCCTGACGCTGGAAAGCATGTCTAGTGGATGCGCCATGCTCGGATCTATCATCTGAAAGGTAGAACTTGAAGTGGGAGGCCCTACACCGCCGTTGTACACCGGCCGTCGTGCACCGGCCGTCGTGCCAGATTCGTCGTCGCTGTTGCTGCCCGAGCTCTGCCTGGCCGCCGTGCCGTCCACCGTGAGTCACAGAAGTCGCTGGACATCTCCATGACAAGCCCCGCTGCCTCCAGCGCCCTCCCCGCGTCGCCATGCTCCGGCGCGTGCTCTGTGATGAACTCCGTCCGGTCCAAACGAGCCACTCGGTCCGGCTCAGGCTTCATCCCTGCCGGTCCGGTCCCTGGAAACAGGACCGTGACCCTGCTCGGTCCAGTCTGGTCTGGACCGCCGACGGCCGGTCCAAAGGACGGCTCGGTCAGGGACCGGACCGGCCCGGACCGTGTCCACCCTGAGGCTTGGTGGTGACTGATGGGTGTGCTAGAGGCGGCAGTGATCTGGCGAGTCCAGCACCGTGGTTTCTTCGTGTGGCCTGCCAAGGGCGCGTGAGCGCGAGCATGACGGTGGTTGTGTGGTGGGTAGCTGGCACGTGGCAGCAGTACGGATCTAGCGGGCCATCACCGACCAGCCGCGGCGGAGCTTCTCGGGGTGCTCTGGGCAGTGATTGGGCGGCACGATTGTTCTGGTTTGGCGACATTGCGACCTGTGTTGCTGGCGTGCGGCAGTGCCTCGTTGAGTTGGCTTCGGCGGGCGGCAAGTATTAGTTTTGTGGTGGTGCACGACGTTTTGCGATATTCATGAATAGAGGGGGCCTACTTTGTCCGCGATGGTGCAAGCCGCTGCGTTGTGATCTGTTGGTGTCGGTCTGAGTCGAGCTCTGTTGTCACTTCTGGGTCGCTGAACAGATTGGCACATAGGCCATGGAAAACTGGGTTAGAACGTTTACAAGTTACAAATGCAACACATATGATTAAGTTGACGTCTTATACAACAGCACCTTCATGAACAATAACTGATAATCCAGAAGTGTAGTGAATCACAACAGTCTTCAAGGGAAATATCACACAAGGGAGCCAAATAATATTTGTAACCTTAGCAATTGAGTTATCAATTTAAGTACACTTCAAAAAAAAATACTTGGTCGAGAGAACTTATATAAAAGAGATATAGTGGTTCTGATTGGATTGCAGTGATGTAACGGAATTCAACAGCTGCCATGTACCGCCTCCGTTCCATACTTCACGTCGTGGTTTTTGTTCACGTTTATTTGAAAAAAAACACGACATCAATTATGGCACGAAGGGAGTGAAAAGTAAGTAAAGAGAGCGACCCCTACCTCCCACCTCCTCTCTCCCCTACTTTGCTTCTTCCTCACAACTCCC